>NC_133364.1:48017559-48127199 GCF_049309525.1 Garra rufa | reverse complement strand
GAAAAACTGAAAAGTAAAAGAAAATTTGATAAATGTTCCAATTTTATTACACTTTTGTCTTTTAAAATTACTCTTACTGCGTTTTACTTCAGTACTTTTTAAAGGTAATGTGTCACAGGTCGGGGGGCCAAACCAGACTGCGCCCACCCAATTACCAAATACCACCTTGAGGAGCGTGTCAAAGACCAGACAGACAAGGGGAATCAATGTAACAACTTTTATTGCATAAAATTAATTTAAAAAAGTACTAGTCAAGCTTCGGGTCCCCCAATATGTACAAGGGCCAAACCTGGGACCCAAGGAGGGCAGGGATTGCTTCGGGAATCACTCGTGCCAGAGTGTATCGACTAAGGGAGGAGGGGGTCGGCCACCAGCCCGGTAAACGAGTAAGTCTCCAAATAAGCAGAACTGCTCAGGACGTAGAGCGGGGCAGGGTCTTCCACTGGACAGACAGGTGGATATCCAGGTAAGCAGGACTTCTTGTTACGTAGAGCAGGGCGGGGCCTTCCACTGAACAGACAGGTAAGTATTCAGGTAACAGAACCTCTTGGGGCGTAGAACAGAACGGGGTCTCGTGACCGAGGGACGTCCTCCCTTGGATGGACAGGTAGGTATCCAGGTAAACAGACCTCCTCTATTTGAGCAGAACAGAGAGAGTTGTCACACACATATCTACTTTTCTTCAATACAAGGACAAGGCTTACGGCTGGGGTGGGTTACAATAAAACAGGCAGGGAAACTCCAGCATGCGGCTCTCCTTCGAGACTAACGCCTGGCGTGTGGTTCAGTGCAGCCGACGGCAATCTCCAATGTTTGTCTCTCCTTACAACAGGTATCTCACAAGAGGATGGTTACAGACGACTTCTGTTTAACAGACACAATGAGTTATGCACACACATACATACTCTCTCTCAATGCAGTGACGAGGATACGGCTGGGGTGTGTGGCAGTGAAGCAGACAGGAAATCTCCAATGTTTATCTCTCCCTCCAACAGGTATCTCATAAGGGGATGGTTACAGACAACTTCTGTTTAACAGACACAGTGAATGATACACACATATACATACTCTCTCAATGCAGTGACGAGGATACGGCTGGGGTGTGTTGCAGCGAAGCAGACAGGAAATCTCCAATGTTTATTTCTCCTTCCAACAGGTATCTCATAAGAGGATGGTTGCAGACAACTTCTGTTTAACAGACACAGTGAATGATGCACACATATACATACTCTCTCTCAATGCAGTGACGAGGATACGGCTGGGGTGTGTTGCAGCGAAGCAGACAGGAAATCTCCAATGTTTATCTCTCCTTCCAACAGGTATCTCATAAGAGGATGGTTGCAGACAACTTCTGTTTAACAGACACAGTGAGTTATGCACACATATACATACTCTCTCTCAATGCAGTGACGAGGATACGGCTGGGGTGTGTTGCAGCGAAGCAGACAGGAAATCTCCAATGTTTATTTCTCCTTCCAACAGGTATCTCATAAGAGGATGGTTGCAGACAGGGTTACCTAAGCACACACAGGCTTCAGCCTACCAAGATGACATATTCAGATTCAAACCCCTGAAATCCCTCTTCAGCATCAGTGGATAAGGATAAGTTGGGGGGAACATACGGCTATTAATAGATATATATTTAATTCCCACACACTGCAACCCCACTTCAAACTATTACTGTGTGACACATCAATTCGAGCACTGCATATCCACTCTCTCACTCAGTGAAATAAGGCCGACACTCACCCAATAATTAATCCTTCCACAATCGTACTGAAACAGTTTATCAAATGGCGAGGAATTTCGGGTCCCTTCTACTAACACGGTGGATAAATCCTCCTCAACACTCGTGATTACAACCCTTTATCTAGCTCAATACGAATGCATACTTCCAACAAATCCAATATCATAGTACTTATCTCCCTTCCGATGGCAATGATGTTCCTCCAGTCTTCATTCGATCTCCATAACTCACTCACTTTCCAGCCTTCACGTCTTCAACTCGGGTGGACGCAGTCACTGTTATCCTTTCAATACAGCCGAATCCTCACAACACACCCCAAAGCCTCCACAATTCAGCAACACCACGAAACTTGTCAAGAGAGGGCCAACGACTGAACTGTCTGCTCACTGTTCTTTTAATATCCTCCATTTGTCTGCCCTGTCTCATCACACGCCACCGCATCAATCTCCCGCACCTGATGTCAATCTTCTTCTTCTCCTTCTTCTTTGTTGTTTAATGGCGGTCGGCAACCAATCGTAAAGGCGCATTACCGCCACCTACTTTACTGGAGTGTGGGCCTGAGTCAACTAACTCTCAAAAAAAAAAAAAAAAAAAAAAAACATATATATATATATATATATATTCCAACTTTAAATTCTGTTAATTAGGCCGGTTCTTCTCAAATAATTTAATAAACCTTCATTGTTATAACCCCCAAGTATAATTTTAATGTCTAAAGGTCCTTGTGTCATAATTTCTTCCTTTAATATTTCTCTTTCTATGATAAATTTTTGACAGTGACATAATATGTGTTCAACTGATTCTTCCTCTTGACAATAATCACATAATCCGGTTGGATGTCTCCCTATTAGGTGTAATGTTTTATTTAAACCCGTGTGTCCCATTCTCAATCGTGTAATTATACCTTCTGTTTTATTATTTCCTTTTCCTACCCTCCTATTTCCTACTTTCTCCTGAATTCTATAGTAATGTCTACCCGTTACATCCCTATCCCAATTATACTGCCATTGCTTTATTATGTTATTCTTAACTATAGTTTTTGCTTCTGATTTACTATATAGGATTTCCATAATTTCATCTAACCTACAAGCCTCTTTCGCTAAAACATCCGCAACTTCATTCCCTTTTATTCCTATATGTGCTGGAATCCACATGAATACTATCATCGCATTTGTTCTCTGAAGCCTAAGTAAAATTTCATATATTTCATATATGCAATCCTGTCTGTCCTTTGATGATAATGACTTAATTGAACTCAATGCTGAACTGGAATCTGAACATATAATTACTTTCTTCATACCACTTTCCTCTATCCAATACAAAGCAGCAATTATAGCCATCAATTCTACTGTATATATTGCTATGTGATCTGTAGTTCTTTTCTTTATTGAGATTCCTAATTTTGGCACAAAGACACCGAAACCCGTCCTTCCTGACTCCAAGCTCTTGGAACCATCTGTGTATACCGCAGTATATTCATTATATATTGTCATAATTCTATCTTCTACTACCCCTGACATGTTAGCGATATTTCTAAAATCCCAGCTACTTTCAAGTAACTCCAAATCAACTAAAACTAAAGGAAATAACCATGGCGGTGTTACTGGTATTGGTACTGCTTTGTTAAAGCTTTTATCATTTAATCTCATTTCTTTAGCCATTTCCATACTATCCCTTCCAAAAAAGACTGTTTTATCTTTTCCATATTCCCAACTTGGGATAAGAACTTTTTTTGTTGGATTACGGTTTACTTCCTGACCTTGTAAACTGATCCAATAGTTCATCATGAGTTGTTTCCGTCTTAGCTTCAAAGGTACTTCCCCCATCTCTACATGAAGTGCTGAAACTGGCGAAGTTTTATAAGCTCCACAGCATACCCTTAATGCTTGGGATTGAATGACTTCTATTTTTTTAAGACCAGACTTCGAAGCTCTTCCATATAAAAAACATCCATAGTCTAACACTGATCGAATCAATGCTACATAAATATCCCTCAACCCATTTCTACTAGCTCCCCAATCAGTTCCAGACAGACATCTCATTATATTTAATACTTTTTTGCATTTATTGACTATCTGATTAATATGATCATTCCAAGTTAACCTTGTATCAAACCACATCCCCAAAAATTTAAATGACTTAACCTGCTCCAATCTCTGCCCATACATTTTAATTCCTATATCCCCTATTTTTTTCCTAGTAAACAATACCGACTTTGTCTTTCCTATTGATAACTTGAAGCCCCATGCATATGACCACTCCTCTACCAAATTTACCGCATCTTGTATCCTTTGCTTAACATGCTCAACATTCCTTCCTCTCTTCCATAACGCTCCGTCATCTGCAAATAACGACCGTCCAATATCACCTTGAATATTAGAAAAAATGTCATTAATCATTATTGTAAAGAGTATTGGACTTATTACGCTTCCCTGCGGGGTTCCATTCTCTACCACATATCTTTCTGATAATGCTGAACCTACTCTAACTTGAATAACTCTACCAAACAAAAAATCTTTAATCCAGTTAAACATTCTTCCTGAAATTCCTAATTTATTTAACTTAATACTCCTTCTTTCCATACCATGTCATATGCTTTTTCTATATCGATAAATACCGCCAATACTACCTCCTTGTTAACCTGAGCCTTTCTAATTTCTGTTTCTAGACAAACTATAGGATCCATAGTACCTCTTCCTCTTCTAAATCCACTTTGATACCCTGAAATAGCACCTCTACTTTCTACATAATAATTTAGCCTTTCTGTTATCATTCTTTCCATAACCTTCCCAATGTGAGAAGTAAGCGCTATCGGCCTATAGTTACTAGGATCTGTTGCATCCTTTCCCGGCTTCCTAATAGGGATGATAACTGCCTCTTTCCAGTTGATAGGAAGTTTCCCTTCTTTCCATACCTTGTTATATAATCCCAACAATTTACCCATAGCTAGTACATCCAAATGCTTTAACATCTCATAGCATATATTATCCTTTCCTGGTGCTGTTGCCCCAAAAGTTCCTAAGGCCCTCCTCAGTTCTCCTATAGTAAACAGAACATCCATCGGACTATCTATATTCTCACTCTTATCACCTACACCTGGGTATTTATCTTTAGTTCTTTCTCTACCTCTCCTTCCCTTTTCCATTAAATTATTTGAACTATGTACTTTAATAAGTTCTCTTGCAATCATCTCTGCTTTTTCCTCCTCTGTAATTGCTAATTCCTCCCTTAGTTTTAACACTGGATATTGAAACTCTTTTTTAATTCCTCGCATACTCTTTATCATACCCCAAACTTCTCCGATCGGAACAGTTCTTCCTATTTTACTACAATAATCTCTCCAACTTCGTTCTTTTCTTCCTTAATAGTCTTCCTCACTATTGCTTGTGCCTTTTTATATTTTACTAAATTTTGAGTATTGTGCGTTTTCCTTAACAGCTTAAACATTCTATTCCTCTCCCTAACCGCCTTGCCACAACCATCTGTCCACCATGGCACTGCTCTCTTCTTCATTTTACCCTTATTTTTAGGAATTGTTTGCCCAGCAACTGTTAGTATAACTTCTCTAAACTTCCTCTCTACATTTTCTACATCCTCATTTAAATCAATTTCTGCACTTCCCACACTACATAAATACTTAAACTTCTCCCATTGAGCTTTGCTGAACATCCACCTCTCTGTTTTTCCTCTTTGCTCTTCTTCCTCCCTCCATGCTAGCTGACTAATCACTGGAAAATGATCACTACCTAGTGTTGACTCCTCCCATACCTCCCAGCTACATATATTTCCTAACTTTTTAGATACCAGCGTTAAATCTAGGGCTGATACTTTTCCTCTGTAAATATCTACTCTAGTTCCCCTACCATCATTTACACAAACCATGTTCATCTCTTCTAACAACTCCTCAATTATACTCCATTCTCATCAAGCTTCTCTCCTCCCCACAATGTGCTATGCGCATTAAAATCTCCGCACATAATTACTTTCTGTCCATTAATTCCTATAATTTGTCTCAATTTACTGATGTCCAGTTTTTTACAAGGGTTATAATAATTTATTATTATCAACTCTACTCCTTTAATCCATGCTGCTATCACTATGTATTCTTGATCATTTACCTTTTCTACTACCCTAAAAGATATGTCTTCCTTAATAAATGTTACACAACCCCCTCCTATTCCTTCTTTCCTATCAAGTCTAACATCAATATATCCTGTTATCCTAAAATCCAAGTTTCCTTTTAACCATGACTCTTGAATACATATAACATCAGGTTTGTTTGGTAAATCCTCAATAAATTTTTTAAACTCCTGCCCATTCGCCAAAAGACTTCTAGCGTTCCATTGCAATATTATTGGCATACTGATATTCTAAGTAATATCTTGGCTTGCTTGAGCATTCAAATCATTCCTCACTTCCTCCCATGTTATCCCACTAGCACCAAGATGATGAGCAGCAGCATATGTTATCTTATTTTGCATCTTTACCTGCTGAATTTCTCTCTCTCTCTTCATTACCACACACCCACCATATGCCACGCTATGATTTCCCCCACAGCTGCAACATTTTGGCTGTTCTCTCCGATTACATTCCTCATATCCATGATTCCCCCCACACCTTGGACACCTTTTCTTCCCTTTGCATACTTTCGCCAAATGTCCAAATCTTTGGCAGTTATAACATCTTACTGGCTTTGGAATGTATTCTCTTACACTGTAGCTCAAATATCCTAGTGTTACTCTTGTTGGAAGTATTTCTTCGTCAAACACTATCAAAATGCCCTCACTCTCACTCCTTGTTCCATCCCTCACTGTTTGCATTCGACTTACTTCCTTGATCCTTCCCCCTCGCAGGTTTGACTTAAGATCTTCTATATTTACCCCAACTGGCACCCCCCAAATTACTCCTTTACTCCACTTACTTCCTACCCCAATATTACTCACATTTAACACTTTGTATTTACCAATTTCCTTAATTTTCCTTGCTCTTTCCCTTTGTTCCTCACTTTTACACACAATCAACAGATTTCCATCTCTCAAAACCTTAGCCATAACTATTTCTCCTACTTGATTTCTCCTACTTGATAGTCCACATACTTCGACATCGATCCTATTTTATCCAAACACCAGTGTGCTTCTGCTCACACATGCACAACAGCAGCGGCCGACGCAGCGTGATGACGTAAGCTCACCCGGTCTAGATCTGTCAGCGATCTGCACTCTCGATCCCTGATGTCAATCTGTCCTCAGGCGCCGTTGTTATGGCGACAGATACGCCGCCAAAACCGGCCTGGTGTTACAGTGACACCGTCCCGGGGGGAACACAAATTCAGCCGAACTTAGTTCCGCCTTGACTTCGTCACTTCGTGACAAATGGATTTGTTGCTCAACTAGACTTTAGAAGATTTTACCTTTATTGTGGATATTTCTATACATCTATTAATTATTCACCAAGACTTTACAGCTTGACACATCAGTAAAGGAACTGTTGATACAAGATGAGAAGTATCCAAGTGAATGAGGGATCAAGAAGATGCATGTCAGATGAATCTGATCAGGAAGCAGGACCAGTAAAAAAAGAAAAGAAAAAAAAAAAGAAAAAAGAAACGTCTGGGACTAATCAAGTTGATACTTACAATTAAAAGTGTGCTTCTCTAACCACCAAAAACCCAACCGAAAAACAAAAGAAACAGAGACAATCTGAAAACACAGAACTTCATGTAGAGATGTCAACAAAATGTAGATATGTCAGCATTCATTCAAAATGCCAGTGTAAGGCAATCTTCTGCTGATCATTCAGAAATTATCAACTAATAATAATAATAATAATAATAATAACTAATAATAAATGGAAACGGTAGAAAATGACTGAGATTTCTTTGTTACCTCCATATCTCTAACAAACCCAACACTTTCATATCCAATTATTGAATTTTGACAAAACCATATTTCACATATTATCTTAAATAGTAATAGTAAGTGTCAGCTTAGAAAAGAAAATAGATCTTCAATATACAAAACTAAAAATAAGACCATAACAAATCATTAATACATTTATTATGCAGCTCAAACTATTATGGGTAGAATCTTTTTTTTTTCTCGAAGATCAAAAAGAGCTTCATTGCCAAGTAAGGAATTTGTTTTAGCGACAGTTTCCAGTGCAGAAGAGAATACAGACAGTGCAAATACACTACTGCATTTCAGACATACAGAGAAATACACAGCAATGTCTAGAATCTATTCTGATTCATCAACACAGTTACACTGAAGATCCAATAAATGCATAAACCCACACACAGAAAAAAAATGGTGCTTCAGCGGTTCTTCAGCGGTTCTTTGGTGTGATTGTGGTGCTATATAGCACCTTTAGTGTATAAAGAACCGGTCAAGCCCCTGTCTGGTTCTTCAGCGGTTCTTCAGTGGTTCTTTGGATCGTTAAGGTGCTATATAGCACCACTGCCATACAAAGAACCTGTTAAGCCTCTTGATTAAGATCTCTAACTCTCTCTTAAACTGTTCAGTTGGGGAAAGGATTAAAAACAACAGTAACATACAGTGTATTAACTGAAGATCTTTTTGCCCCTAAAGCCCCTAAAATATTTCCCACAAGTCCTTTTGACCTTAGAAAAGCATAAAAGTGATTCAAGACATTTTGCCATTGTAGTAAATATATTAATTAACAGGCAAGTGAAATAACATTTAAAATATAAGGAGGATAATGGGGTGGTGGTGGGAAGCAACAAGACAGTAAGAGCTGTCAGTTGCAGCTAAAATTGTGTGATAGGAGGAGAAGAGAAAAATCTAAAACATGGTGATCATTAGTCTTTAAATTAATGCAAACTGATAAGAGACTTTACAGTAGGTGTGTGCGAAGTCAGTTAGCCTATACCGACATTATATCACAAACTTAAAAAAGGAAACACTTTAGATTACAACCAGCAAAGAACAAAGTAAACTGAATTAAAGGGTGTATGTTTCTGTAATTATAGTGTACCAATATAGAACAAATATGTAGGCTATATAAGAGAACAATATGTTCAATTTGGGCAATTAGGGGGTAACAAACCAGATTGCAACCTGCAAAGAACTAGGTAAGCAAAACTGAATTTACAGTGTGCATTTCTGTAATTATACTGTACCTATTAAAGCACGTATGTGTAGGGAGAAACTACGTTTTGGTAATTGGGCATAACAACCAGCAAAATCTTGTGTTAAAATCCTGGTGTTAAGGATTTATAGAGTGAAGTGTTAAACTTGTGGTGTTGAATTTTAGAAGATTAACACTAGTTAGTGTAAACAGCGCCCTCTGCCCGGTGTTATCAGTCACATCCGGGATATGTGCTCGTGTGCGCGCCTCGCCCATCTGAAATATTTTTCACAGACGCCATTTTTTTGCTCGCGATGCTGAGCATATGAGGACGGGAAACGGCGAAATACATAGTTTAATCTTACTCACAAATGTGCTTTTCAATATCATATCGTTTAATAACGACATGTGTGTGCTGTATGCGGTTAAACTTTTTTCAACAACATTTTTTTTCACTTCGTACATCCCTACTAACTTTTTCTCAGAGATATTTTCTTTGACTCACGATGCGAAGGAGACACATGTCATAACACATCAGAAACACCGAAAGTAAGTGTTTTATCTCAGTTGCGATATGTATTTTATAAGATAATAATACTTTATGATGTTCATAAATTATGCTGTTCGCGCCTAAATGAGCCTTAACGTTTCTCACAGATTTGAATTGAGATGCGGTGCTGCTGACGCACAGGCCGCTTTTAACAGGGAAACGTAAGTGTTTATTTAATTTAAAATATGTATTTTATAATGTTATATTTATTTATAATAATATTTTTGTGTTGTGCACTTATAAACTTTTTCTCAGAGCTATATTTTCTTTCACTCCCAATGCAGAGCAGCTGGGGAAGCTGGTTTTATCAAGGAAACCACAGGAAGTAAGTGTTTTACCTCACTAACATTATGTGAAGTATAATATTACTTTATGACAATATTAATATGCTCTGTGCATCTAAACATTTCTCACAGATTTGAATTTCTATGCGGTGCTGATGCAGAGGTCGCTTTTAAAAGGGAAATGTAAGTAGAAAGTGTTTTTTCTCTCATTTAAAGTACATATTTTATAACATCACATTGAATAATAGTGATATTTAGTGACGTTTGTGCACTCTTAAACATTTTTTTCAGAGATATTTTCTTTCAATCGTGATGTGGAGCAGACGGTGAAGTTGTTTTGATCAAGAAAAACACAGAAAGTAAGTGTTTTGTCTCATTTACATTATGTATTATATAGGATATTACTACTTTAAGATGATAGTTGAATGCTGTTTGTGCCTAAACCAGCCCAAATGTTTCTCACAGATTTGAATTGCGATGCGGTGCTGACCTGAAGGTCGCTTTTACCAGGGAAACGTAAGTATTAAGTGTTTTACCTGATTTAAAATATATTTGTGAACGTCATATTGATTTATAGTTATTTTTATTTGTTGTGCACTAGTAAACTTTTTTCTCAGGGAGATATTCTTTCACTCGGACAATGGTGTGCTTGAAGAGTATACTCTAAGTGGGATGAGAAGAGTGTTGTTAGGACACATGCCAGATACATGGGTAAGCCACAACTGCATATTTTAAGATTATTGATCGTCATGCCAAATGTTTTGATTATTAAACAATAATAATAAAGAGTCTGCTCTCCTTCCAAAAATGTATCAATGTAAGTTTTTGGTATGTTTGCACTGTCATTTATTTATGTGCTGTCCCATTTATGTACATTCATTTTGATAGGAGTCCATCTTCAATGCAGAGAGAGATCAGAATGCAATTATGACTTTGTTGCATCATAAGAAAGAATGGCATCTACACTAATACCAGTCTGTTTTGTTCTCATTCCGAGGCCACCGTAGACACCCAGATCCAGACTGTATCCAGATCAGATGGTCACTGCAGTCCACTGGATCCAGTCCGGATCCAGTCCAGATGGTGGATCAGCACCTAGAGACGACCTCTACAGCCCTGAATGTCAGCGGAGACCAGGACAACAAAATGAGCCCTAGAGACAGGTTGCACCCTAGTGAACACCTCGTCAACTACACACCCACTGACACAAGACCACAGGAACCAGACAAGTCCTCAATTCAATCTGACTTTATTGCAGCCTAGTTTTAAACTGCTGGTTTTGTCAGGCCAGAGGAGAATGGAACACTATTTCAACACACTATTTACCTTTTTAACACTGTAAACCTGCTTTGACAATCTGCATTGTAAAGTGCGCTATATAAATAACGGTGACTTGACGATTGTACTTGATATTTGTCTCTGATATTTCACCGGGTAAATGGATGTGAAATTATCCTGCTTTTTTATATTTTTGTTATTTAGTTTTCCAATTTTACTGGAGCACTTTTGTGATTCTGCAAATGTGAGTGGCTATCTAGCTTGGCTAAAAGCTGCAGAGTAATAGATCTCGTCATGCTGAAAACAAAGAATGAGACTACTCTCTCCAATGAGGTCCAAACTCTTAGCAAAGACTGTTGTTTAAGCTGATAAATGTAAGCATTACAAACCTTATGACATTAAAAGCACATATGGACCAAATAAGAATTTGTATTTTGTGCATTTGTATTGATTTGCCTTGACATTATGATGTTTTAATTGTTGTAAAAGCGTGTTTTTTAAATGTATTGAAAACACTGAATGTGAAGACATGTTAACACTTTCAAAAGTGTTAGTTTAACACTTTACTGGTGGTATCCAAATATACACTGGCAAAGTGTTTCATTTTAACACTGAAAGAGTTAAATTCACCCTTTAAAATTTGCAGTAACAAACCTAAGTTACGGTGTTAACAGGTATCTATTCTATTACTGTGCCAGGCATAAATCGTACGTTTGGTGTATCTATACGTAAGCTTTTTAAAATTACTGGAAAATATACTCTTGTTCCATGTAATTACAGGGTAATTGTGCCATCTGCGGGTTGTAAATTAATCTGCCGATTGTATATGGTACATCTGATGGTTCTACATAGAACCATTTGACAAAGGTGCCATATAGCACCTTTTAAAATAGGTGCTATGTAGCACTAAAAGTGGTTCCCCTATGATTACGAGCCAAAGAACCACTTTTAGTGCTATATAGCACCATTGGTTTTTAGAGTGCAGAATCAATGCAAAAATGGATAAAACCTGTGCGGCATACTTTTAGGCAAAACAAATGAAGTGAAATATAATATTTAAAATGGGAAATATGGCTGCTATAATAAAAAAAGTAGCAAAAGTAGTCAAAATAAGCAGTGCTCCACTGAAACCATCATAATTACAATTCAAGAAGTTGCTTGTCATTTCCACTAATGAACAGTTGTACACTTTGCCTTAAATGTGAGCCGTGGACATGAATGTTACTCAGGAAATTTATCATGAGGTTTAATTGCAAACACTTATCCACTTTGCTCAACTATATTATCTATCTCATATATCTACTCTTATCTGTTTTATTTAGGGTGTTTTTTGTTTAGCTAATTTATTTGATTTAATCTATAATCTGATAAATATGTCTATTTGTATCTAATTGTTTATATATTTTATCTCTTTTACCTATCTATCCTTCTTACAGGACAAACATGTCTGGCCAAAAAAGAACATGGCAGCAAGTCCAGATTAAGAAAAAGGTTTTGCAGACTGGTAAGTGACTTGATTGCAGAAAAAAATTACAAATGAGGTGAATAGTGTTTGCTGACATATTTTATTGTCTGTACTGATTTTAGGATTTAAAAAGGCTCATATATCTGGCACAGGGGGTGTCTCTCAAACCCAAGACTTCTCCACAGCAGAGGAGCTGAATAAAGAGAAGCCAGTGATGGAAGGGATCCAGAGAGAGACATCAGCAGGAGAAACTGACCTCTTCACACAAGATACATTATTGCTGAACTACTGCACGTGAAAACAATCAAATATTTAGATTTTGTTATGTGGACTGTCTGACTTTTCCTTACCTTGCAGTGTCTGGTAACACACTTACACTTCTGGAGGCAGCAGACTCTGATCCGGTGAGTACTCTTTATTAAAATCATAGGCTTGGCATGTCCTGACAAAACTATTAATACAAGTTCTGTTGAATATGGCAGAGGGAAGACACATCTGCAGCAGTGGAGTTCACTTCTGATAATGATGAGATGCTGGACTCCAGAAGAATTGAGGTATCATGTTGATTTTGTGGAAATTTTTAGTCCATAATGGATAAGAAGTCAGTGATTTGGTGCTAATAGAAAATATCATATTTGTAACAGTGCAGCCTGGTAACATAGTGAGTATTGCCTAAAGTAATCTACATTATACACAAATCAGGCTGTGCTAATTGGTGTGTGTTTTACAGAGTTTACAAACTGTCAGAGCTCTCTACACCACGCATCTTAAGAGACGGATAGAGCTGGCAGAAATCGAGATCAAAGTGAACAAGAGAAAGCTGCAGGACATGGACCCTGAGATGGAAATTAAACGCAAGACACTGAGGAAACTGGACTTGGAAATCCAGAAACTAGAAAGAGAAAGAAAGTGATTTCAGTTGACACTGTAACCATGACTGTAACACAATGTGTAATCATTGTTATTTTTTCTCACCAAATAAAAATAAATCCAGAAACATTTTTCATGAATGTCCGATACACTATATAGCAGGGGTTTTCAAACCTGTCCTGGAGCCTCCCCTGCCCTGCACATTTTGCTTGTCTCTCTCATCTAATACACCTGATTCAAATCATCAGCTCATTAGTAGAGACTGCAAGACCTGAATTGGGTGTGCCTAATAGACCTTTCTCACAGCTTCCGTATTTTGCGCCGGAAATACGTAATTGCTGTGTAAACCTATTTCCGCCCCGGTATGCTGGTAACCAGTTAAACAACGTGAAAAACGCTTAACGTGGCTTAATGTATGTAAAAAACGACCAGGAAACCCCAAGTTTCTGTCAAACCTTACGTGGAACAAACATTAACTACTATCAAAAGAACGAGTCCTTATTCCACAGATAAAGTGAATAATATCACGTTAAGCGTTTTCTCCCCCATAGAAGCCCATTATAAGGAAACAGCTTAACGTGGTTTAACTTACCTCAACAGCGACCAGGGAAAACCAAACTTATGTTAAATTTCCCTTATAATAAATACTTGCTGCTGTCAAAAGAACGAGCTCTCATTCAGCATATAAAGTGATCGCCCCCCATAGAAGTCCATTATAACAAACCATGTTAAGCTTTTTCCTTAATGGAGTTCTATAGGGAGAAAAGCGTGATATTATTCACATATGCTCAATAAGAGCTCATTCTTTTGACAGCAGAAATTGTTTATTTTAAGTAAAATTTTAAGCCACGTTAAGCTTTTTTTTTTTTTTTGTATAATGGACTTCTATGGGGGGCGATCACTTTATATGCTGAATGAGAGCTCGTTCTTTTGAGAACAGAAAGTGTTTATTATAAGTGAAATTTAACAGAAGTTTGGTCTTCCCTGGTCGCTGTTAAGGTAAGTTAAACCAAGCTGTTTCCTTATAATGGGCTTCTATGGGGGAGAAAACGCTTAACGTGATATTATGCACTTTATCTGTGGAATAAGGACTCGTTCTTTTGATAGTAGTTAGTGTTTGTTCCAAGTAAGGTATGACAGAAATTTGGGGTTTCCTGGTCGTTTTTTACATACGTTAAGCGTGTATAAACGCGGATAAACTCTTAGTGGAAAAATGTATATCTTTTATCCAATTTGTTCCTCTTTGTGACGGAGTTTTCCTACACGACTCTTATGGGGTCTGCAAAAGTTATCTTTGGCAAACCAGCGAGGGAAGTTGTGTAGACGCTCTCCATTTTAATTTTAAATTACCCGGCTTTCTGCTGTGTTGACATTACACAGGAAGTCTGCATACCCTGCGATTGCGTATTTCCGGTTTCTGTGAAAAAGGTCTATAAGGGAGACATACAAAATGTGCAGGGCAGGGGAGGCTCCAGGACAGGTTTGAAAACCCCTGCTATATAGTCATTGATCCAGTGAAGTGGAACTAGAATTTGGTAGCAAACACTGTGTGGTTATTTTCCCAATGTGAAGCACATCTACTTGGTCCTGCTGCTGGCCAGACAGGGGCTACTGTGAAATATCCAGCTGAAGATTCTGATCATATTCATGAGTGGCATGGCATGAATTGAACTGTCTGGCAGCCAAAAAAGCCTTCCCTTCACTGAGAATCCTGGGCCTGTCGGTGGTACTGCTGCTCTTGATTCAATAGAACCTAAAGACTTTATTGACTTTATTTTTTGAAGGCACACTGAAAATAGGATGGTCTTGGCACGGCAAGACAAACAGTGAAATGGTCACAACATGCTATTAGAACAACATGGAAGAAGTTGATGTATGGCAAAGAGGCCACCAAGAAAAGAAATGCAAAGTAAAATCCAACATGCATTGTGTAAAACAATAATGCAATGAATGAAGATGACAAATTAGATCAAAACACTGGGAACTACCCTTTTGTCAAGGAGTCACACAAATGGACAAAGAAATGTGTCGTATCTGTTGCAGATCCGTTTGTTCAATGCTTTTGTCATTTTCAAAGCAAAAAACAACAAACAAAAATCATGGTCCAGCCACAAACAGGCTGGTGGTGGGAAAGCAAGAGAGGATCCTCCAACTGAAAACACTCCTAGAGCACCATACAACACTGAACATAAAAAATAGGGTGAATTACCTTTTTGCAGTTCATGCACTTGGTCCGATTGCATCTAGTTCCAAAAGGCAAATCCCAACAAGAAGATGCAGGTTTTGTGCGCGTAATGGTTTGAGAAGTGAGACCTCACTCTCTTGCGAAAGCCCCCTTACATTCTGGTAATTGTTACAGTTTACCACTCAAAGATAAAATACAGTGCTTAATTTTTTTTTTTACCAAGCATTTTTTTTTTTGTATTTGCATTCAAGTGGTGAAAAACATGAACACATGGAGATATATAATTAATTAGTTTTTAATGTAAAAGCAGTCTTAGTTATTTATTTTGATATGTGATATGTTCATATATTCAAAGCAGAAAATATTCTGAGGGCTGTCAAATTTAGGTGAAAATCATCATAAATTCTGGCGGTTTCTGGAAATTAAAAAAAATGCTGGCGGGGAAAGAGTTAAAATAAAAAATAACCAATGTACATCAAGGTGAGTTTAAGTAAACTGCAAAAACTATTAGTTAGTCATACATACAATGGAAAAGCTTTATTCCTCAAAATTTGAAAGATTCAAGATATTTAATCCCATTAAAATCATGTTGAAATGATCCAACAGAATGTCCTATAATAATCCTATAAGACAATTCTTATTGGAATCCATTAGGATTTTTTGACAAGGTAATATTTAGCAGATTCTGGAAAAGGGGATGTAAACATTTGACATCAACTGCAGTTCCTCAGACATAGTTGCATAAAAAGCATCAAATGTGGCTTCCACTTTGATTGAAACTCTTTCCAGACTGAGGGGATCTGTTAGGCTTTTTTTAAGTAACCTTTCATGTGCCTGCCAAGGTTTCCTCATCGATTGAAACTCTTTCCACAATGTTTGCATGTTAGGCTTCTCTCCAGTGTGAACTCATGCTTGTTAAGGCGTCCCTTACGAGTGAAACTCTTTCCATACTGTGGCAGGGTTTCCATACAAAGGCTCTCTAAAGTGTGAATTTGCCTGTGGACATACAGTAAAGGGTTTGTTTTCGATTAAAACTTTTCCCACACAGATGGCAGATGAAGGGTCTCTTTCCAGTGTGTGGAGATGGACACTCAAGTTAGTGATTTGGACTCAAGTCTCACATTTATACACTTCAGACTCGACCTGAAATGACTCCAGACTCCACTTGAGGAAAAGAACTAGTGAATATTTTAAAAGCAACTTGAGAGTTTTTTTTTTTTTTTAAGGCAGAGCCAATAAATGACTTGAGACTTGACTCAGACTCCAAGTTAGAGATGAAATCTCATGTGGACTGTTACCCCTGGTTTCACAGACATGACTTAAGCCTAGTCCTAGACTAAAATGTAAGTCTGAGCTGTTTCAACTGAAATAAACTTGCACTGACTGATCTTAAAAATATATCAATGCCTTTTTTGTTTTAAGATGCAGACCAGTAATGGTTTTCTAAGCATGTTTATAAAAAATTACTTAAATGTCTTAATTGATCTGTGGCCTAATCCTGGCTTAGTCGAAGTCCTGTCTGTGAAACTGGGCCTTAAGGTTTCCAGGATTACTGAAACTTCTTCCACACTATTTGCAGATGAAAGACTTCTCTCCAGTGTGAATTCTCATGTGGACTGTAAGATTTCCAGGATTATTGAAACTGTTTCCACACTGTTGGCAAATGAAAGGCTTCTCTCCAGTGAGAATTTTCATGTGTTTTGTGTCACAAGGGGGGTCAGAGACGTGCGGATCCATTTGCAGCATTTATTTAGAATCGTCAACAGGCCAGAATAATCACCAGAAAACATGAACAACGTAGGTAATCCGGGAAACAGTTCGATAGACAGGGAATGGTCGCAATGGCAGGAATCGTCAACGGGGTACACAGTCCAGAGTCATACACAGATAATCCAACACAGCGATAACGCTTAGAATTACGACCATAGGGAACAATAAGACTTCGCAAGGAAGTGTGTGTGTCTGTGGCTTAAATGCATGTGGGTAAATGTGAAACAGGTGTGTGCAGCAATCAGTTCAGTGGGAAACGAGGAGCAGCTGTGTGCAGTGATTGGTGCAGTGGCTTATGGGGATTGCAGTCCAGAATGTGTGTGCAAGAGTTCATGATGAGAAGACAGACCAGATACATGACATTTTGTAAGGTGTCCTTTTTGAATAAAACTCTTTCCACACTGTTGGCAGAGGAAAGGCTTCTCTCCAGTGTGAATTTTAACATGGGCTTTAAAGTTTGCTTGGTGATTGAAACTCTTTCCACACTGAAAGCAAGTGAAATAACTCACAGTTCCTGTCTTCTGAGCTCTTTTTGGTGTAGTCTTTTCAGATTGTAAGGAACAAAAAGATTTTTCTCCAGATATGAAATTATAAAGTCTCTCATTCTGAGCTTTCTCTTCAAATTCATTCGGTACTTCCCTCTCCATTTTCAGCACTGTTAGGTCTACGGTGGAAAAACAAATGAAAAAAGTTAACCCCAGTTTAAAGGCACAAAACAATTAGCATCCAAACATAACTAAATATGCGTAAATATGTAATGCATGTATGCTAGATCCTATACCAGGGTGTTCAAACCTGATCCTGGTGTGCCAGTATGCTAGAGTGTTAACTGGCCGTTATACCACTTAGATATACCACCAATTAATCTAGATAATCTAATGACAGAGTTTAGGAAATCTAGATATAGAGTGGTCTCAGACAAGGAAAAAAGAAAAGAGTATAAATTCCCTACTCAACTGTCAGATGAAAATTGTATCACTAAATAATTCCATCTGAGGTTTTATTAAAGGGGCAATGCTGTTAGCCAGTCATAAAAGTGGGCTGTTACACTGACCTTTTAAATGGAAAACACCCAATGCCCAAGATTTATTGATGTTGTTTTAAAATATATGAAAACATTTTAACATGGATACTACTTGTGCAATTAGTTGATCAGGAGTTTCTAGCCATGCAGCCTTTCTCTCTGGTTTTAAGACAGCTGTACCTTCTATGGAACAGACATTTACTCATTTGAGCTAGTAATTATGGCTGTATTAGCCATTTATTTTCATTTGCTGCTATTATAAAAATACATTTATTTTAAGATTTATAATTCTACAGGTGCCACAATTAATGTCCAACAACAAATATTTTTAGCAAAATGTATACTTTCCTCAGAATTAATGAGCTATTATTATATTGTTCTCCGTCTGTTTAGCCTGCAGCAGCGATCATTTACTTCTGTCTTCATTCCTGACTGAATGAGTATGTCCCAGCACTGGGGTTGCATGAGTTAATGCACTCTCAGGGCTGGGTTGAGGCAGGAAGGGCATCCGGGGTAAAACGTGCCAAATCGGCTGTGCGGATCACTCTGCTGTGGAAACCCCTGATGAAAAAGGGAGTGAGCCGAAAGAGAGAGAGAGAGAGAGAGAGAGAGAGAGAGAAAGAGAGAGGGAGAGAGAGTTCTATGTTCCTTCCCCTTTTCAAAATTTTTCCCTCCTTTTTTGAAAAACTAGGCCCTTCCTAACAGAGTATACTACACAACTCCTCGTCCAGGCCCTGGTCATCTCCAGGCTCCCTTACGAAACAAAAATATATTTCTCAATATATTACAAGACAATATATTTCACGTGTCTCCATATATTGTGAAATTTACATAGTAATATATCATATGATATATTATATAATAATATATTGTAATATATTTTACAATACTGCAATTATTGCCGTTTTCATATATTGAATAAATACATATTATACTATATAATATATTGTTATGTATACTGAAATATATCCCACATTATATTATATATATCATATGATATATTATATAATAATATATTATATATATTTAAGTGATATATTGCAATATATTTTACAATACTGCAATTATTGCCGTTTTCATATATTGAACACATATTATACTATATAATATATCGTTATGTATACTGAAATATATCCCACATTATATTATATATATCATATGATATAATAATATATTATATATATTTAAGTGATATATTGCAATATATGGAAAATACTGCAATTTTTGCCGTTTTCATATATTGAATAAATACATATTATTATACTATTTAATATATTATTATGTATATTGAAATATATCCCACATTATATGAAATTATATATTGGAAGAGGCATTGTATATATATGTAAATATATATGTAAAATTATATGAGACAATATACCTCAATGTACTAGATAATGTAATCAGATTTATATGAGAACATATGACTTAAATATGTTGAAAAATATATTGATTTATATTACATAATATTATATTATATACATGGCAAATATGAAATAATCTAATGCACAATGTCTATATAATAGATTGAATAAGACATCAATGTAGTTCACATTAACTGAATGAGGTTTATTTCAAAAGCAGCAGCTGAAGGGACAGTGACCTGAGAACAAACAGAATGTAGCTAGCGCTACAACCAATCAGAGACGTAGTCGGTCAGGTGACATAGTCAGAGCAACGAAGATTTTTAATGAAAATCAGTGCACTGTGCAGTCTGTCAGACAAATAATAGACATAGATTTGGCACTAAACCTTTAAAAGTACACTGTAAAAACAAAACAGTGTACTGCCAAACAAAAACCGTAATATTACAGTAAAATATCTTAATTGAAATAAAGTGCAAAAACAATAATTTTACAGAAATTTTCATTAAAGGTTTAAAAAAATATATATATACTTTTACAGATTTTACCTTGTTTTAATTACAATATTTAACTTTAATTTTACGTTTTTTGTTTGTCAGCCATAGCTGCCAGTCATTTGACAGTTTTTTACGGGACCTCTATTACAGTGTAAAACCCTTATTTTACAGACTTTCCTTTGTTTCAGTTACAATATTTTACTTTAACTTTATAAAGTTAAAGTCGTTTGACCATTTTTTTTTTTTTACAGTGAAAAACCCTTATTTGACACATTTTAACAAGATTATTACAATGAAAGCACTAAATGTTCAACAGAGAAACACTGTTATTTTACAAATCATTACAATAAAAACCTTCAATAAAGTGTCAAAGCATGCTCTTTTTTATTTAAAAGACAAAAAACAGTCTGCAACACAAAGTCTGTGCAAATGCCATATAAAATTAACATTTTACATTTCAGCTATTTTTTTGTAAGAAATGCAGCACAATTACATTAAAAGAACATGAGACAGTTTCATCAAAACTTTTAATTAAATATATGTTTAACTTAAAACTATTAGAAAATATTTCCTGATAATTCACTCAGACCCATGTAATTCAAGATGTTCATATCCTTCTTTCTTTAAGTCATAAAGAAATTAAAGTTTTTGAGGAAAAGATTTCAGGATTTTTCTCCATATAGTGGACTTCAATGGGATTAAGGTCAAGGATAAAGGTTTCAAAATTTCAATACAGCTTTCAAAGGGCTTTACAAGTTCCCAGTGACCCTTATTCCTTGCCCTTTGAAGCTGCACTGACAATTAAATTTGGATCTCCAACCCGTTGGCTCCCATCGAAATATGGAGAAAAATCTTGGAATGTTTTCCTCAAAAACCTTTTTGACAGAAAAAGAGACAGACATGAGCATCTTGAATGACACAGTATCAGCAGGAAATATTTGTATCAGAATTGAACTAGTCCTTTAAAACTGAATAAATACAAAACCAATACATCTACAAAAAGATTAATTTCTCCAAGGAGAAATTGAACTAAAAATGCATTTCTATCTCATCCACATCATTTTATCTTAATCCTTGGGCTCCATATATAGTGGTGTCCAAAATTATTAGAACACTAGTATTTTTACCAGCTAAAAATGATTTTAATTCAGTTATGTCTATCTTTTGCTGTAGTGTTTCAATGGGTAATTTTATTTTATATTTCTAAACATTAATTTTGCCATTAAATGTAATAATTCAGTAAGATTTTTGTTTGACAACAGCCAGTGCTCCAAACAGAGATCTGATCATATAATCATCCATTCTGCACAGAATGACATGAAGAAACAGAACAAACTGAGACAGATTAATTGATAACGCTTGGAAATGTAAACTGATATTTCATACTGACACACTATAGCAAATGATAGAAATAACTAAGTTTAAACCATTAGTTAAGGTAATTAAATACTAGTGTTCTAATAATTTTGGGCACCACTGTAGCTCTGATAATTAATGTAGTGTGATAATAAGTAAAACCGAAACATACAACAAAAGGTCCATGACTCTGCACCAGAAGTGACAGACACACCAGATAAAGAGCAGTCCTCCTCCAAATGGCCAGGAATCAGCTGGGGGTAAAACAAAAACAAATTTTAAACAAAAATTTAAGAAAAATACTACAAACACTCCTTTAAAAATAAATTAATGTTAGTGTGTCTTAATGTTAAAAATGAATACTTACTTCCTCCGAAGATCATGTAGTAGAAGATTTTCATTCCCAAAGCTTCAGGATCATAAGGGGGAAACACACACACAAGCAATCAATTAAATTAAAATTAATTTGTTTGATAAAACACTATCTACTTACTGACAGACATGGGCTTGCGAAAATGTACTCACCAGCTCCATACAAATCTGCACAGCTGATCCAAAATCCTGGTTTACATCTAGTATTCTTCTCCATGCATGGAGTCCAATGATCATGCTTTCACTCAGGTCCTCTCTGTCAGATGAGTTCACATAACAGTGTTCTCAGGTTACTCATTTTGAAGTTCTGTCACATTATGTGAGTTTAATCTTAAAACTAGCATGGGTGCACGATATGACTATATTATTTCACAATAGTAATATATCACAGTACAGTTATTTATAATATTGTATTTCATTCAACATACGATCAAAGTAGTTTCAAACAATAGGACTAATACAAAGGCAAGTTAAGTACATTTAATGATTTTCTCTTTAATATTTTGTTGTTTGATTATAATTAAGACCGATGAGGGTAACGTTAGGCTTAATTATACTGCTGTAACTTTAAGAACAAAATGGTCAGATCCAGTATGTTACACTTGCGCCTAACCTGGTTTGTTAATCTTGACTCAAAACATTAGCGACTGTATTTAGGTCAATTAAATCTTAAGTAAACTGTCTATATTTGACTATTCAAGTGAGGTGCAGATTTCTTTCACTTCATATTTGGTAAGACATAAATATAACGTTCCTGCCTAACGTTAGCTGCAGCAAGCAGTATTAGCTCATACTAACAAAACACACTGGTAGGATAATAAAATATGTAATCGCGATTAGCATATCACTTCAGTACACTCTATCTTAATGTAACTGACGTTATAGTATAATAGTAAAAGGTACTTACCTTTTGCAGTTTGCATGTCCTTTAGCTGCTGGTAAAAAAATCCATATTCGCGTTTTTTTGGTTCTCAATCTTCATTCCACAACCAAAACTCGCTCAAAGTATGAATTAAACAGTCCGACAATAATCCATGTGAAAGCCGTCGCTAAGTGTTGCCAACTTTTTTCAATGGAAAGAAGCTAAACCCTGCTTGAAAAGTTGCCAAATGACGTCATACACTCATTAGCATATTCATGACGTCAGTACGTCGTGTTGTCTTGCGTCTCTGTGCTCACATACTGCTATTTTGCAGCCAAATTCAATAAAACTGTTTTCATTTATATATTGACATATTTTACGGTTTCTTTTGTCAGACAACGGCGTAAATATGAAATAGTGACTGAAACGCAGCCCATTAGGACTACATAACCAGCTCTCGAAGATATATCTACACTAAAATCGTTATTCATAATCACGACATTGTCTAAAAAAAATCAAGTACACATATGATTAAGACAATGGCTGTGCTGTGATTTCGGGCTATACTTGCATGTAAAATAGAGTTAGAAGCATCAGAATATATTTTTTTTATCTGAAAATGCTGCTTCTCTGCCGCTCACTGAACAGAGTAGACGCAGAGAGAGTGTCACGTTCAAACAAGGAGGTCTGGGTCCAAATGCAGGGAGAGAATATTTTTAATGAATATAACAAAACAAACTAACAAAAAGGCCAACACGGCACAAAACTAATAACTAAAACACAAAATAACAAAACCAAGAACAAGATCCAAAAGCCAAGAATATCAGAAACACCAAATAACAAAACAAGACACGAGACAATGCAGACATGAATGCAGAGTGGGAAATGAGAGTACTTATAGTCCTTATCCTTAATAGTGAGCAGGTGTAAGTGATAATGACATCTAGACAGGTGATAACAATTAGCAGTGCAGGGAACAGCGACCTCATGTGGCTGAGGGAAGCCCCACAGCCCAGATCATGACATTACCCCCCCTCAAGGGAACGGCTTCCAGACGTTCCCAAACAAAATTCTGGAGGGAGGAGGAACGGTGGAAGGTGAATCAGGGGGAGGGACGGCGGGCCAGGCCCGTGCAGTGGAGGAACGTGAGCGGACACCGCCGCCAGTGGAACGTGAGCTGGCCTCGCCACCAGTGGAACGTCCGCGAGCACCGCAGTCAGAGGAACGTGAACTGGCCTCGCCGGCAGAGGAATGTCCGCGGGCACCGCAGTCAGAGGAACGTGAACTGGCCTCGCCGGCAGAGGAATGTCCGCGGGCACCGCCGTATCAGAAACAGAGAGCGCGGTCACCGCCGCGTCCGGAACAGAGAGAGCGGCCACCGCCACGTCCGGAACAGAGAGCGCGGTCACCGCCGCGTCCGGAACAGAGAGAGCGGCCACCGCCACGTTCGGAACAGAGAGCGCGGTCACCGCCACGTCAGGAACAGCGAGAGCGGTCACCGCCGCGTCCGGAACAGAGAGCGCGGTCACCGCCGCGTCCGGAACAGAGAGCGCGGTCACCGCCGCGTCCGGAACAGAGAGCGCGGTCACCGCCGCGTCCGGAACAGAGAGCGCGGTCACCGCCGCGTCAGGAACAGCAAGAGCGGTCACCGCCGCGTCCGGAACAGAGAGCGCGGTCACCGCCGCGTCAGGAACAGCGAGAGCGGTCACCGCCGCGTCCGGAACAGAGAGCGCGGTCACCGCCGGCGTCCGGAACAGAGAGCGCGGTCACCGCCGCGTCAGGAACAGCGAGAGCGGTCACCGCCACGTCAGGAACAGCGAGAGCGGTCACCGCCGCGTCCGGAACAGAGAGCGCGGTCACCGCCGCGTCCGGAACAGAGAGCGCGGTCACCGCCGCGTCAGGAACAGCGAGAGCGGTCACCGCCACGTCAGGAACAGCGAGAGCGGTCACCGCCGCGTCCGGAAAAGAGAGAGCGGTCACCGCCACGTCAGGAACAGCGAGAGCGGTCACCGCCGCGTCCGGAACAGAGAGCGCGGTCACCGCCGCGTCAGGAACAGCGAGAGCGGTCACCGCCACGTCAGGAACAGCGAGAGCGGTCACCGCCGCGTCAGGAACAGAGAGCGCGGTCACCGCCGCGTCCGGAACAGAGAGCGCGGTCACCGCCGCGTCAGGAACAGCGAGAGCGGTCACCGCCACGTCAGGAACAGCGAGAGCGGTCAGCGCCGCGTCCGGAAGAGAGAGCGCGGTCACCGCCGCGTCAGGAACAGCGAGAGCGGTCACCGCCACGTCAGGAACAGCGAGAGCGGTCACCGCCGCGTCCGGAACAGAGAGCGCGGTCACCGCCGCGTCCGGAACAGAGAGCGCGGTCACCGCCGCGTCCGGAACAGAGAGCGCGGTCACCGCCGCGTCCGGAACAGAGAGCGCGGTCACCGCCGCGTCAGGAACAGCGAGAGCGGTCACCGCCACGTCAGGAACAGCGAGAGCGGTCACCGCCGCGTCCGGAAAAGAGAGAGCGGTCACCGCCACGTCAGGAACAACGAGAGCGGTCACCGCCGCGTCCGGAACAGAGAGCGCGGTCACCGCCGCGTCAGGAACAGCGAGAGCGGTCACCGCCACGTCAGGAACAGCGAGAGCGGTCACCGCCGCGTCAGGAACAGAGAGCGCGGTCACCGCCGCGTCCGGAACAGAGAGCGCGGTCACCGCCGCGTCAGGAACAGCGAGAGCGGTCACCGCCACGTCAGGAACAGCGAGAGCGGTCACCGCCGCGTCCGGAACAGAGAGCGCGGTCACCGCCGCGTCAGGAACAGCGAGAGCGGTCACCGCCACGTCAGGAACAGCGAGAGCGGTCACCGCCGCGTCCGGAACAGAGAGCGCGGTCACCGCCGCGTCAGGAACAGCGAGAGCGGTCACCGCCGCGTCCGGAAAAGAGAGAGCGGTCACCGCCACGTCAGGAACAACGAGAGCGGTCACCGCCGCGTCCGGAACAGAGAGCGCGGTCACCGCCGCGTCAGGAACAGCGAGAGCGGTCACCGCCACGTCAGGAACAGCGAGAGCGGTCACCGCCGCGTCAGGAACAGAGAGCGCGGTCACCGCCGCGTCCGGAACAGAGAGCGCGGTCACCGCCGCGTCAGGAACAGCGAGAGCGGTCACCGCCACGTCAGGAACAGCGAGAGCGGTCACCGCCGCGTCCGGAACAGAGAGCGCGGTCACCGCCGCGTCAGGAACAGCGAGAGCGGTCACCGCCACGTCAGGAACAGCGAGAGCGGTCACCGCCGCGTCCGAACAGAGAGCGCGTCACCGCCGCGTCAGGAACAGCGAGAGCGGTCACCGCCACGTCAGGAACAGCGAGAGCGGTCACCGCCGCGTCCGGAACAGAGAGCGCGGTCACCGCCGCGTCCGGAACAGAGAGCGCGGTCACCGCCGCGTCCGGAACAGAGAGCGCGGTCACCGCCGCGTCCGGAACAGAGAGCGCGGTCACCGCCGCGTCAGGAACAGCGAGAGCGGTCACCGCCACGTCAGGAACAGCGAGAGCGGTCACCGCCGCGTCCGGAAAAGAGAGAGCGGTCACCGCCACGTCAGGAACAGCGAGAGCGGTCACCGCCGCGTCCGGAACAGAGAGCGCGGTCACCGCCGCGTCAGGAACAGCGAGAGCGGTCACCGCCACGTCAGGAACAGCGAGAGCGGTCACCGCCGCGTCAGGAACAGAGAGCGCGGTCACCGCCGCGTCCGGAACAGAGAGCGCGGTCACCGCCGCGTCAGGAACAGCGAGAGCGGTCACCGCCACGTCAGGAACAGCGAGAGCGGTCAGCGCCGCGTCCGAAGAGAGAGCGCGGTCACCGCCGCGTCAGGAACAGCGAGAGCGGTCACCGCCACGTCAGGAACAGCGAGAGCGGTCACCGCCGCGTCAGGAACAGAGAGCGCGGTCACCGCCGCGTCCGGAACAGAGAGCGCGGTCACCGCCGCGTCCGGAACAGAGAGCGCGGTCACCGCCGCGTCCGGAACAGAGAGCGCGGTCACCGCCGCGTCAGGAACAGCGAGAGCGGTCACCGCCACGTCAGGAACAGCGAGAGCGGTCACCGCCGCGTCCGGAAAAGAGAGAGCGGTCACCGCCACGTCAGGAACAGCGAGAGCGGTCACCGCCGCGTCCGGAACAGAGAGCGCGGTCACCGCCGCGTCAGGAACAGCGAGAGCGGTCACCGCCACGTCAGGAACAGCGAGAGCGGTCACCGCCGCGTCGGGAACAGAGAGCGCGGTCACCGCCGCGTCCGGAACAGAGAGCGCGGTCACCGCCGCGTCAGGAACAGCGAGAGCGGTCACCGCCACGTCAGGAACAGCGAGAGCGGTCACCGCCGCGTCCGGAACAGAGAGCGCGGTCACCGCCGCGTCAGGAACAGCGAGAGCGGTCACCGCCACGTCAGGAACAGCGAGAGCGGTCACCGCCGCGTCCGGAACAGAGAGCGCGGTCACCGCCGCGTCCGGAACAGAGAGCGCGGTCACCGCCGCGTCCGGAACAGAGAGCGCGGTCACCGCCGCGTCCGGAACAGAGAGCGCGGTCACCGCCGCGTCAGGAACAGCAAGAGCGGTCACCGCCGCGTCCGGAACAGAGAGCGCGGTCACCGCCGCGTCAGGAACAGCGAGAGCGGTCACCGCCACGTCAGGAACAGCGAGAGCGGTCACCGCCGCGTCAGGAACAGAGAGCGCGGTCACCGCCGCGTCCGGAACAGAGAGCGCGGTCACCGCCGCGTCAGGAACAGCGAGAGCGGTCACCGCCACGTCAGGAACAGCGAGAGCGGTCACCGCCGCGTCCGGAACAGAGAGCGCGGTCACCGCCGCGTCAGGAACAGCGAGAGCGGTCACCGCCACGTCAGGAACAGCGAGAGCGGTCACCGCCGCGTCCGGAACAGAGAGCGCGGTCACCGCCGCGTCCGGAACAGAGAGCGCGGTCACCGCCGCGTCCGGAACAGAGAGCGCGGTCACCGCCGCGTCAGGAACAGCAAGAGCGGTCACCGCCGCGTCCGGAACAGCGAGAGCGGTCACCGCCGCGTCCGGAACAAAGAGCGCGGTCACCGCCGCGTCCGGAACAGAGAGAGCGGTCACCGCCGCGTCAGGAGCAGAGAGAGCGGTCACCGCCGCGTCAGGAACAGGACGCGCAGCCGTCTCAGCGTCAGAGACAGGGATGGCGGTTGTCGCCACATCCCCGCGAAAGAGCGTCTCCGCCCCCGCCGCAAAGCAGGGACCCTTCCGTGCAGCCTCGGCGCTGCGGGTGTCCAGTGCCGCCAAGCAGGCATAAATGAATTCAAACCGCTTGGCCGACGCTGCCTCGAAGGACATCCCGGTAGTGTCAGGAACAGAGCAGATGGTCACTGCCCCCAAACGTGCGTCCGCCACCTCTTCAAAAAAATTCCTCCCCGCTGGACCCATCAGTGATGTCTGCATTCTGTCACGTTCAAACAAGGAGGTCTGGGTCCAAATGCAGGGAGAGAATATTTTTAATGAATATAACAAAACAAACTAACAAAAAGGCCAACACGGCACAAAACTAATAACTAAAACACAAAATAACAAAACCAAGAACAAGATCCAAAAGCCAAGAATATCAGAAACACCAAATAACAAAACAAGACACGAGACAATGCAGACATGAATGCAGAGTGGGAAATGAGAGTACTTATAGTCCTTATCCTTAATAGTGAGCAGGTGTAAGTGATAATGACATCTAGACAGGTGATAACAATTAGCAGTGCAGGGAACAGCGACCTCATGTGGCTGAGGGAAGCCCCACAGCCCAGATCATGACAGAGAGAGAGAGAGAGGGAGAGCGCGCGCCCTGGGAAAGCACGACTTCGCGCTCGCGCGGCAGTACCAGAGAATCTCATAAGCTAAATACGGTTTTTCCAAGAAGTCGCTAGATTTGTCGCTAGGCGCTTTTTTGAAAGAAAAAAAAAATTCGCTAAGGGGGTCTGAAAAGTCGCCAAATATAGCGACAAAGTCACCAAGTTGGCAACACTGTCGCAACAGAGGCCGATCAGCATATTCAAATTTGACCGGGAAACGGCTCCCTACTAGTCATTGGCCAGAATAATTAACAGCAGCAATAACCAAACGGTCATTGGCTGTCGCCGGTGCCGTCATAAATTGCGATTTGCAGTGTTTCCGCCGGTAATGCTTCGTGTTTTAAATAAGAAACGCGCGTCAATTGAGCGATATAGCATTTTCAGCGTTTAACGTATAATGTATTGCATGGTTACACGATTCGTGGATTTTCAGATTGATTTTCTATTTTAAATATATTCTACTTCTGTTTTATATAAAATTACAGACTTTTAATGTAAAATACACCTAAATATAAAACTACTTTTTACTTTCAAATTACAAAAAGAACATTAACTTGTTAGTATGGACATAAACCTTAATGAGCTACATTATTTAATTACAGACTGTTTTTGTAATTTTACGTCAATGTGTAAGTAATTTAAAAAAACAGAAAAAAATACTGTAAAAAAATACAAAGATGTTTTGTATAAAAAAATTAGAATTCCTGTAATTTTTCATTAATGTAATAATACTTAAAATAACAGTTAAGTTGTTAATTTACAGATATTGTTTGTAATTTTACAAAGTTTTTAACATAATTTAAAATAACACAAATACTGAAAATACAGTAATTTTCCTGTATAAAAAAATAGAAAAAAATACTTTAATTTGTCTTTAATGATATAGAACCTAAAATAGCAGTCAAGTTGTTAGTTTACAGATATTGTTAGTAATATTACTAAGTTTTGAATGTAATTTGAAATGACAGAAAACTACTGTAAAAAAGTTTCTGTAAAATTAGTTTTTTTTTTTTTTTAACAATGTAAACAGAAACCATGCACAGACAAATCCAAATTACACCCTGCGGCTCGTGACAATACATTGATGTCCTAAGACACGAGTCGTTTACACGCCACAGATCGCTTACGGCGTTTGCGTATACTACACCAGAGCACGTTCACATGTGACGAGCCGGATGATGAACTCCTTCTCAGGACAGATGGACGTGGCTGTGTATCAAAAGTAAAAAATTATATAAATACTGTTCAGTTTTCCACGCGTAATTCGTGGAACCAGGAATTCATGAATGACAGAACTTATGGTCGCAGGTCAGTCATCAGAAATTTCAATTTTGACAATATGGGACCTTTAAGTGAATTGAGAGTAACTAGACTGACATTGGAAGCTAATGTAATCTGCTGCCGCTAGGGGTGCGTCTAGATTCTATAGGCTACATATATGGTCCATCCATATATAATGTAAAATATATTGAATGTCATTCAAAAATCTGATTTGGTCTATTGTTAATCAACCTCTCTATAAACCTATGCATGAGCTTGCTTAACTCATAGAAAAAAATACTTTGTTTCAATAAAAATACATGCAATAATGTAATACAGTTTTGTTTGCATATCAATGTATTTTAATATATGAATCAATATATAGCAATAGGTTGTCCGTCCATATATTGCTATATATTTTCAAATATATGAGGAAGTTTCTGATATATTGAAATATATTTTCTAATGTATTGCAATATAAATTCTAGTATATTGCAATATATTTTTGTTGCGTAAGGGACAGCGCTGGAGAAGAACTCTGTGTGCTTCCGAGTTCCTCTGAATTCTCTTTCAGAAACACTCCCTTATATGTCACAGTTGTCTGCTATCTATTGATTTCCTTGCATCTTCTGCTGGTGCCTAAAACAGAAGTTTCTTTCCACCGTCCACACACACAGCTCATACATCCTGTTAGACTTTCAAAAGTATCTATGCAGATCATAACAGGAAGCTCTATTCTCAGCAGTCTGCAACATTTCTCTGCACTGCGCACATAATATCTCAATTAACCCTTTCAGACAGTTTCACAGTAATTAGCACTCTATAGTTTAATTATTTAAGCCTTCTTATGCAATGGAAAATATATAAAACATATTCAAACTGAAAAGTACCACAGCTTTAAGGTTTCCTTTTAGAGTGAAACTCTTTCCACACTGTTTGCAGAGGAAAGGCTTCTCTTCAGTGTGAATATTAATGTGAGTTTTAAGGGCTCGTTGTTGTTTAAAACTCTTTCCACAATGAAAGCAAGTAAAATAACTCACAGTTTGTGTCTTTTGAGCTCTTTTTTGTGTAGAAGTCTTCGCAGACTGTAAGGAACAGAAAGATTTTTCTCCAGTTATGAAATCATGAAGTCTCTCAAGCTGATCTTTCTCTTCAGTTTCATTCAGTACTTCCCTCTCCATTTTCAGTGCTGTTAGGTCTAAGGTGGAAAAACAAATAAATAAAAGTAAACCACAGTTTTAGGCAATAGTTTTGCACCAAGTGAAAGTGAAAAATGTAAAGTAACACACATCCGGAGCAACGGTCAACTCTGTCACCTAATGCTGTTGTATGCTGAAGGTTCAAGTTGCCAAATGTCAGCTTCGTCTTGGAGAGGATCTGCAAAGAGCATTGGGACAAAATCCCTCCTGAGATGTGTGCAAACCTGGTGGCCAACTACAAGAAACGTCTGACCTCTGTGACTGCCAACAAGGGTTTTGCCGCTAATACTAAGTCATGTTTTACAAAGGGGTCAAATAATTATTTGCCTCATTTAAATGCAAATCAATTTTCTTTTCTTTTTTTTTTTGTGTGTGTGTTTTTCTGGATTTTTTGTTATTCTGCTTCTCACTGTTCAAATAAAACCACTATTTAAATTATAGACTAATCATGTCTTTGTCAGTGGGCAAGCATACACAAATAATTATTTTACCCACTGTACTAATTTGAACATTTAGGCCATTTAGAAAGCATCGATTGTTAAATCTTGGGTATTAAAGTCCTGTGAGAGACAGAGAGAGATCAGGGCAAAATAAGACTTAAAAGGAAAATAGAAGTGAAGGTTCAGGAGAGGACTTTTAATTAATTTGAATGTAAATTTGCATAGTCTAACAATTTAAACCTTTTTTATGTGATGGCCATATAAAAATAGGGGTTGTCCATGTTTCAGAGATTGTTGTGGGTGTATGGGATGGCCTGGATGAGTGTGAGATTTCCCGGCCTGAAATTTTATCCCTGTCCACCCCTGGGCCACAGCTTCAGAGAGCAGAGGACTCAACCCTAAGAGACTTGAAGGAAACTCTGATGCTCAACTTAAGAATATTGTACTCATAGACCACCTTTGAGAATGACAGGACCACTGCTGTGTTCAACCATAAAAGACACCTAAACAGGGAGGCAAAGATGGACTAATAATGTTTGGGGAACCCCACAGCACAACAACCTGAGCCCAACTCAAGTCTACTCATCATCTTAACTCTAACTGTTTGTAGTTGGTGCCGCTAGCCAGACTGATAAACAATCACAGACTGGATAACTTTAGGCCAGGTGTGTGCATCTGATGTAAACGTCTATACCAGTGGTTCTCACACTCTTTACAGTGGAGCGAGCTTTGCTACTTAAACCAAACACATTTTCACCACATCTTTTCGATTAAAGGATAACATTACATTTATTTTAATGTAAAAAATGTTCCAGCTATTATTAATATAATAATAAAGCAATAAATGATGGCAAAATTAAATAATGCCTATAGATTTAAAAGTAAAATTGCCAGTAGGTGTTGGTAAGTCACTTTCTTAATAAAATGGCTGTAGTTATAAATGGGTTGTTATTCACTGACTCTCTGAATCATTTAAAGCTGCAGATTCCTTCACTAAAGAAGCAACACTGTTTCTTGAAGACGCACACCAGTTCTGTTGTGGATTTTGTTGTAACTATTATTATTTGTGAGTTCCTGTTTTTATACTAAAAGTAGAATTCGGCTTCTTAGAAGTACTTGCTTAGTTTTGGTGTTACTTTAAAAAGTTGGGGTAGAGTTAAACGAATGCCCCCTCCATCACCTCACGCACCCCAGTTTGAGAAGCACTGGTTTATACCGTTCTCATGGTAAAATACAGTACCTTCTTTATAAGCACGCCCTGCTGCTAAAATCTGATGCCTCCTGAACAGTGGTCACCAATTTATTCACTTAATTATATTGACATTCTTTGTATTATTTTCTTTTTTCCCTCTCTTTACCTATTTATTTGATATATTTTGTTCTATCTTATTTCCCCTTTTCCTATTTTTCCCCTCCTTTATAACAAGACATAGAGGTGTACAACTTATAAATTACAATCTTACACCTCACATTACTAAATCTAAATTTAACCTGAATGTTTGTGTTTTTGTTTTGGCTTCATTTCTTATTGTCAGACTTGCTTTATATTTACAGCACTGTTTTCTCCTATTTTGTACTGGTTTTCTGTATGTCCAACATTGTCTTGTTTTAAAAATAACAAAAAACATATTTTGGTAAATTCAATGATCTTATTAGAAGAACTGCATGTAAAAGTATAATCCATTCCATTTGTATAATCTCTGTGAGCTTTAATGAGGTTTCACGTATGCTCAGTAAGGCGAATTTAAAGTTATCTGACATTTCAGTGCGGATGAGAAACTTTTGGAAAATGCTTGAAAACACAAGTGTGGATGGAGAATATTTTTTAAACAAAAAGGCTGTTTTCAATTGTTTGCGGCAGGGGCGGAATGGCAATCGGGACGACCGGGACTTGCGGATTCATTTAGATGTTACCTGGCTGTTTTATTTGCTTACCAAATACTTTAAATAAACAAATGTAGACCGCATGCAGTAGCCAAATATGATAAGGTTTGCTTTTGCGCAAAATAACAAAATAAGTAATTTTCTTACTTTTGCATAATTAGCCAAAGTGCTTGAGATAAAAGGTTTTTAATATTAAAAGCAAATATTGGGTTTAATGTTACAGAATTTATATATAATAACAAATGCACACTGTGAAAGCAAGATATTGAGTGTTAGTATTTGTCATATGATCTCAACACTTCTGTTGAATGTCTCCACATTTCTACACTCCTGTGAAATTATTCATAAATACTATTCATTTCAGCTTTGAAAATAAAAACCAACCTGTTTGTTTCTCAGTATCTTCATGTTTGACTCTGAATGCCTCTTCAATCTTCATGTCTTCACTCTCCTCTTTAATAAATGTCATTTTATAATAGTGTGTCACATGGATCTCTGTTGATCCTCCAGGAGTTTTTTGTGTATTTGAACACTTGTCCTGTTTAAAATGAGAATAATTAATAGAAAGAAATATGCATTGCAACTAAATCTCTGTGCGTCTCAATCAGCCCCTAGTTCAGTAGTCAGTGCACTAGAAAGACAGAGGTTATAGACTTGATATACAGTATATAGCCTACAAATTACACAGGACGTTCATATTTAGGTAGGCTATTTTTTATTTACATTTGGTATTCAATTATTTGTTCATATCTAATATTACACTTTCATGAAATCATTCTCGGTTGTGATTCACTCGTTTGTGTTTGTTGTTGTCGTTTGTAGTCCGCGTGCCGCTGAATCGAATCACTGAATCATTTCACAAATGATTTGATTCAAATGATTCGGATTCTCGGTTTCTCTCATCACTTCTTATCATCACACGATGTGTGTGTATTTATATACATGTGTGTGTATTTATATATACATAATAAATATACACAGTAAACACACATTTAGTATGTTAACATAAACTTTTATTTTGGATGCGATTAATCGCGATTAATCGTGTCCCAGCCCTAATAAAAACACAAAACTACAAACCTTTTTCAGCTGAATCACAACAGATGAGGAGCACTGCGCGTCTGAAACACGTCACATCACCAGTGCAAAATAAAAGTCCTATTGGTGCACTGCTTTCTAGAATCACAAACAATAGAAATGTTGAATGTAAAATAGAATTTCGTACCCATATGATGACGCCTAAAGTTATTAACATTTTAAATCTAGGAATACTTTTATTTATTTATTTAGGCTATTTTTTTCCTTTAATGTACATATAAAACACTATACTTTCTGTGTTTATACTTTGCCATTAAATTCACATAAAACTAGTTAATGCTGCAGCGTAACTGTTACAAAGAGGGTGTGATGGCAAATTTGATCTATCACTCTTTTGACGATTGTAATCAATCTCTTGCTTTTTTGTTTGTTTTTGTATTTATTTCTCTTTTGGACAGTCATTGAAACACTGTCAGGGATTTTATTTTTATTTTGCTATTGGGGCAAACGAGGACACAAAAACATATTTGTGGCAGTTTCCATTTACCACTAAAGAAGTTTACAAAACTATGACTATTTAATTTTCTGAGAACCCCGTAAATGTAAAAAAGGATCTATATACAAAGTCCCATTATAAAAAAAGTTCATGTAAATTTCTAAATGAATTTTGGATAAAGAAAGACAGACAAGAGAGACGCATGTGTAAAAAGCCATTTGGCATTCTACATATTTATTTTCATATAATAACAGCTGAAATTATAACATGTTTATTAGCAACACAGCATGTGAGTGTGATAACGTGATATCCGTCTTTGATCTCGCTTGAGATGCTCCTCGACTGAAATATTGGTGAGAGCAAGCGACTGAAATGAGGAGAGGAGTGAAATAAACACAGTCAAGACGAACAGATCTGAGCTCTGGTTCATATTAGATCACCTGTAATAAATCAGATGGATTATCTGGATTATTCTGAAAAAAGCTCCGTTCTTGTGATGGGCTGGTTATACCAGCGTTTCCCTACTCCAGTCCTCAGCCCACCGCATATTTTGTATCTGGAGTTGGGAAACGCTGGGTTATACAGTAAGTTACTTGGATGTAATCTTCAGGTGTTTTGTAGAGAGAGAGTGTGTGGACGCTGTTTCTGGGAGATTGAGTGGAGTGGGATGTTTGGTGTGGAGATCAGTCTCATATAAGAGCATCAGCAGGAAAGGAGAGGGTGATGAATGTGTGTTTGGACGTAATGATCAATCCTGGAGTTTGTTCTGCTCTCCCTCTAGATACTCATTTGTTCATAATAACAGACAGACTGAATTGTCTGTAGTGTCCGGTCATAGAATAGGAGTGTATGTGGATGAGAGTGAACTCTGTCCTTCTCCAGCGTCTCTGACACAATGAGCCTCATCCACACAGAACACACCACATTCACTCAGACGCTCTATCCTGGGTTTATGCATTTATTGGATCTTCAGTGTAACTGTGTTGATGAATCAGAATAGATTCTAGATATTGCTGTGTATTTCTCTGTATGTCTGCACTGCAGTAATATGTATGTTTGCACTGTCTGTATTCTCTTCTACACTGGAAACTGTTGCTCAAACAAATTCCTTACTTGGCAATGAAGCTCTTATGAAACCCATAATAGTTTGAGCTGGATAATAAATGTGTAAATGATTAGTTATGGTCTTATTTTTAGTTTTGTATATTGAAGATCTATTTTCTTTTCTAAGCTGACACTTACTATTACTATTTACGCTAATAGGTGAAATATGTTTTTGTCAAAATTCATTGATTGGATATAAAAGTGTTGGGTTTGTCAGAGGTCAAGGAGGTAACAAAGAAATCTCAGTCATTTTCTACCGTTTCCATTTATGATTAGTTGCTAATTTCTGAATGATCAGCAGAAGATTGCCTTACACTGGCATTTTGAATGAATGCTGACATCTCTGTTTTTCAGATTGTCTCTGTTTCTGTTGTTTTTTGGTTGGGTTTTTGTAGTTAGAAAAGCACTCTTTTAATTGTAAATATCAGTTTAATTAGTTACAGACCGTTTTTTTTAACTGGTCTTGCTTCCTGATCAGATTCATCTAACATGCATCTTCTTGACCTTCAGTTCATTTGGATTCTTCTCATCTTCTATCAACAGTTCCTTTACTGATGTGTCAAGCTGTAAAGACTTGTTGAATAATTAATAGATGTACAGAAATATCCACAATAAAGGTCAAATCTTTTAAAATCTAGTTTATTTAACAAATTGATGACTTTAAAAAAGTAGACAGACAAAAGTGTAATACAATTGGAACATACATTTATCCAAAAAAAATTTACACTTCAGTTTAAATCAGTTTTTCAACATCGTTGTCATGATATTTCTCCGTTCAAAAAGGGCCCTGCAGACATTTATTGCCATTTCATTGAGGATCTGAATTTGTCAGTCCACGTTTATCATTTTTAATTGTACAGGAAAGTGTGTAATTATAGTTTTTTTAATGATATGGCCATGTTCACAGTTGCGTATTACAAATCACACAACTCACTGTCTTCAGTACAACAAACTTTAGGTTTGGAGGATAAAGTGGAATACTTACAGTCTCTGTGTGGCGTGGCATTGTGAAGCCAGATCTGCTTTGCTGTAATAGTTGAATCTCCTCTGCAGCTCAGCTTGGGCTTCAGTAGTCAACTGTACTGGGTACTTCATGAAGTCATCTGTTTCTTCACCTTTGAAATGAAAATATAATTTTTTTTTTTTTTTAAATAAATGTTTGATATCATGTTAAATGCATGTTTGAGGACTCAGATGCCCCCAAATCTTTGAAAGGGGGTTGTTTTGGAAGTGGTAAAAAAATATATCCTGGAATCCTCTTAGGAAGTGTGTTTAGCATAACATTCACATGCTTTACATTTTCAGTCATTTATCTTTATCTTTATCTTTATCTTAGCCTTTTTGGTACAAACAAAACAAAAACAAAACATTTTTGGTGGGTCACACTGTGGCCTCAGAGCTTCTCCCTTGCTGACAAAGAAAGGTCTAAATAAATAAATGTCTTCGTAAATAAGTAAATAAATGTAGACATAATGCAGCAATAAATACGAAATTAAGTAAATTAATTTAAATGAATGAATAAATGAATGCATTTTGGAAAAATAAAAAAATGCATAAGTAATTAAAATGATAAATATCACCATTTGTAACTATTTGTAAAATAATATTTTTTATCATTTCATTCTTTATATATAATTTAATGTGTATTTTACCAAGAAAAAAACTCTTAATACCACTGACATAAGTTTTATAGTTCAAATGTGTTTCCCTGTAAATATCAGTGCACTCTTTGGATTGTAGACACAGAAGCGCGTGAACGGGACTTTTATTTTTGATCTAATGTGACGTCATAAGGCTGCTCCGCGCTCCTGCATCAGTGAATGCTTTCAGTTGAAGAAAGGTTTGTAGTCTTAATCATTGAAAGTGTTTAAATTCATGCGCGTTCAGTCTATTTTATATGGTTTACAGGCGATTTAAACTTAATAATCATTTGGTGTAACATTGTAATATTTTATCTAATAATGAACGTTGTTTTGTGAGTAAAGCGCATCTACACAGCGCCTGATTTCTCTCTCTGTTAGTGATTCAGATCAGAAACACGAATAACAAACTCCGAGTCAATTGAGTCGGTTGTTTCACAAAATGATTCACTGTTTCGAATCGCCGCTCGCTGAGAGACCTGCTGCTCAAAACAGTGGAAATACACCGAGAACAAACTCAAACATGAGAAATTACAACTTTTACAAACAATTGAAAATGCTGTTGTTGTTGTTGTTGTTGTTGTTGGAATGACAACATTTAAATACAATAGCAATTTTTAAAGTGTGTAATCGATTAAATGTAATTTATTAATCATTAAATGTTAATCGAAACTCAATAGTAAGTTATAGTTTTGAGTGTGTGTCTAATCAAATCATTTAAGTCCATTAACTATTACTCTGATTCCCTTAATAGTGCACTGACTACTGAACTAGAGCTGATTGAGACACACACAGAGATTTATTTATTTTCTTTTTTTATATTTTGCACACATATTTCTGTTAATTACTCTCATCTTAAACAGGGCGTTTCCAAAACAGAAAAAAACTCCTCCTGAATCAACTGAGATCCACGTGACACAATTATAAAGATGGCGTTTATTAAAGAGGAGAGTGAAGACATGAAGATTAATGAAACATTCATCAAACATGAAGATACTGAGGAACAAACAGGTTGGTTTTTATTCTCAAAGCTGAACTACTCTATGAACTGTCCTGTACATTTTCTCAATTCATTTGTCTTTGGCAGGTGTTTTTCTACTCTGTTTGTCCTCCTATAGCTTTCTTTTTCGAAAGAATTTCAGCATCATTTTTTTTCTTAATGTTCTTTTAGTGCTCTGATTTAAAAACAGCATCTGTAGACTTGTGTCTCAGGTAATATGTAAATGTTAAGGTGCACCACTAGGACTGAGTAACATTTTTCATATGAAATGGTTAAATAAAATTTTTGCATGTGGTCTAACTTGCTCTGATGTAATTATGAAGTATGCAAAATAAAGTCTGGTGACAGCCATCACTTTCACTCGACTAGTGCTTTCCCCTTAATAGTTTACTGAATGTTAGTCGTTGAAAAGAGGCTTAGTCGACTAAAATTGTGTTATTTAGTCAGTCACGGTATAAATGGTCATTATTGAACAGATTGTTAACAGCTGGTCCTTGAGGTAGGCCTAATAACGGTATATCGGGCAGGAAATAAAAACATTTGCCTATCATTCATCAACCTCACATATGGCTTATCATTTGAATATCTTGGGCCAAGTGGGGCTAAAGGAACAAAGGCGGAGTTTGATGATTATCAGCACCGCTGTTTATAACCCACATTTTCATATTAAGTTATTAACTAGCATCAACATTTCAGACATTGAAAACAATTTTAATGGCAAAACTCATTTTCAGACACCAGCGAATTAACGTCTGAATTAACGATTACATACGATTACAACCCGATGGGAATTATGGTCTAGACAGAAATATATTATACACAATGCTAAAGGCTGCTTATGCTAACAATCACTACAATAAAAACACATTATCTTTATGAAAATACCAGAGGCTGCTTGATGAAGAGCTTCAATAATATATGATTAAAATCAAGTATTTCTTTGTTTTCAGTTTTGTTCTGTGTCCTCCATGTGTATTTGTTTATACTGGAATTCTGCATCCGCATATGTCATACATTTCATATACTTTGTTTAACCCTTGTGTGGTGTTCGTATTTTTGTTACTCAGCCAGTGTTCATGGGTCTGGTGGATCCGCTAGAGTTTTAGCTTTCCAAATTAACACTATCAAACAATTTAATGTTAAATTACTCAACAAATGTTTACTTCATCCCAATTACAAGCCATATGAACAGCAAAAATGGTTAATTTTCCCCCTTTACCTTTGTTAGATCACATTGATGAATTAATGTGCTTCTCGTTTTTTTTTTTTTATTAATGTTATGAAAAAAATAAAATCAGTTATAATCAAGTGGAGTGAGTGGAAAGACACAACACATTTACACATGAAGCAATATGTTTCACAACTATTGATTTTTATTAATTTGAACTTCATTAAACATATAACTCATATAACATATAACATTTTACATAGAACAAGTTGAACACATGCAGTAAAAACATCAGTCTCGACACATAAGCCCCACTGAATTCTTTGCCTGTTTACACCAGCCTATCCAAAACATGAGGGGCAGAGTTTTACTGTGTGTGTGTTGCATATCTATTTCATACACTTGCTGCATGTGTATTGAGTTTTCCTGTCCAACTTGGGTCCACAGACTTTGCACCGCTTCTTTTTGTTGCTGCTGGCCACAACCTAGTTGAAACAATCAGAAATGCTACTAACACCTCTCTCTCTCTTGCAAGGCATAAATGTCAGACATTTACTGCAACAGCATTACATACTTACTTCAGGCTCGGCAGATGGTGGTTCTGTAGGTTGGGTGGATGGGGCGCCAGCATTCTCCTCCTGAATTCGTCTCATGATGGCTGCAGAAGCTGGTGTTCTTGGAACACATTGTCTTCTGAGGATTTTAGGTCTCACCAGTGCCTTTCCCAGTTCCTCAAGAAAGATGCGTCTCCTCTGGAGCTTCCCCCTGTTCCACTCTTTGTTCACTGCCATCCAGATGACAAAGGAGTTGTATGCTGATATGTCCAACATGTCAAAGAATATCACCAGAGGCCAGTGTAGGGTCCTCCTTTGCAGCTGTAGGCAGTCACCAGCTTGTCCATGTTGTCCACCCCTCCTTTCGTAGCATTGTAATCCATGATGATCTCAGGCTTTTGATGCTCCTGCAGACTCTTCCATCCCTGTGCAGTGTACTCATGAGTACCACATTCTTGCCTTTCTTTGGCACATAGGAGACCAGGGACGTGTCAGCTGTGTACACAAACTTGGATGACTTGACAGGCCTGTTCTTTATAGTCATCAGTTGGGGTGGGAGCTCAGATTTGTTTTTTCGTATTGTTCCCACCATGGTCAGCTTTCTCTTTAGAAGCTCCTGTCCTAGCTTGTGTGAGGTAAAAAAAATTGTCACATGTGATATTGTGTCCACTGAGTCCCTGAGTCAGGTCCAGGACAACTCTCATCCCTTGATTTTTCTCAGGGGCTCCTCCATCAGGTTTCCCTGTGTAGACTTTAGATATTTTGCAGGTTTCGATGGTATATACTGCCTAAAAGGGCAGCGGCCTCTAAATGGCATCAGCTGCTCATCGATGGTGACATTAGGCCCAGGGTTGTAAAACAGAGGGAGGCGGTGCACCCACTTATCCCACACTGTCCTGATGGCAGCTAGCTTGTCTCTCTGCCGTCGAGCTGGTCTGTCATCTCGGTTATCAAAACGAATAATCCTGGAAAGTTTTTGGACGTTTTCCAGAGACATTGATGCATGGAAAAGTTCTCTGCCGGTTTCTGCATCCCACAGCGATTCTGTGGATTCCCCTTTGGACCTGAAAACTCCAGCAAGGATAAGAATCCCAAAATAGGCCTGTAAATCAATTTGGTCCATCTCCTTCCACCTCTCTCCAAAAACACGCCTTCCTTCTAGACTACTGCAATCCAGAATAATTTTCTGAATGGAATCTGGGATGAAAAGCTCAAATGAAGACTTGATGTCCTGCACATGAGTAACTGCCAGCCGTGTTGGCCCTGGTTGCATCCTTATCACATTAGCAGCTCTGCAGGGTGGCTCATTTCTTGAGCAAGAAGACCATTCAATTTCACCATTTTTTGACATCCATATTTCTTCACTTGCTGTCTGGTGGGCTTGCTCTGGTCCTGGAGCTGGCTGCTGACAAGCTGGTCCTGGAGCTGGTTGCTGATGGGGTACTCGTCTTCGTTTTGATACTAAATGGTGCTCAACCTCATCCTCTTCTTCAAAGTCACTGTCAGACTCTGAATTTTCAGAAATGTGATCCTCATATTCTGAAACCTCTTCCTCAACATCATCATCAGAAGCTCCTCTCTCTTCCAAAATCAATTGCAAGGCCCTCGCAGCAGATAATCTTTTGGCCATCTTGATCAGTTGTGATAAGGAACCACACTGGCAAAGTCTTATTTATAGTATTATGCCCCTAATTTGCAGGCGGGACAGGGTATGAAAATGCTTGGTTCCCGCAAGTGAGAGGGTAAAATGTGCGGGAATGTAAGAGCAGACAGTGTTGATAGTTGAATTTTTAACAATGTTGCAACTTAGTGCGGGAACAGGAGGGGGAGGGGGAGAAAACAGCAGCACCGGAAAGGAGGAAGACAGAGTGTAGGAACACTGGACCTACACTTTCAACACTTTTATTAGACCTGGGTCCAGTGGACCCGAACACCTTGTATGTAATGTAAATGCGTGGGGGGAGGTACAGTATGCGGTCATTGAACATTTGTTCGGATTTATGTTCTTCACAGAAAATAAGCCAAAGCCAATGAATTTCAGGTTGAAAAAATAATTAATTGTTTAATTTTTCTTTTGAAAAAAACTGAAAACGGGTCTCACAGACCCGAACACCATACAAGGGTTAACTCATTTAACTGTAATTTTTTGTGTTTCGTGTCTTTAGACTGGGTTTAACTTTTGTCTTTTTTCACCTTAGACCTGATCGCACTGAAAGAGGAGAGTCAAATAATGAATGAAATGGAAGAGAAAGATCATGATTTCATAAATGGAGAAAAATCTTTTAGTTGTTCACAGACTGAAACAACTTCCTCAAGAACAATGACTCAAAAAACTGGAAGTTATTTCACCTGTCAACAGTCTGGAAAGTGTTTCAATCAAACAGAAAGCATTAAAAGACACATGAGAGTTCACACAGGAGAGAAGCCTTATGCCTGCCAACAATGTGGAAAGCATTTCAGTCTTAGAGCAAGTTTTAAAACACATGTCAGGAGTCACGTTGGAGAGAATCCCTACACATGCCCTGAGTGCGGACAGAGTTTCCATCAAAAACAACTCTTTGAAGACCATATGAGTATTCACACTAAGCAACCCTACACATGCCCTCAGTGCGGAAAGAAGTTTAATCATAAAGGACACTTTGAAGGACACTTAAGAGTTCACACTGGAGAGAAGCCTTTCACCTGCAAACAGTGTGGAAGACGTTTCAACCAAAAAGGATCCCTTGACAGACACATGGGAGTTCACACTGGAGAGAAGCCTTACACCTGCAAACAGTGTGGAGTAATTTCACTCAAAAAGAAAGCTTCATCAGACACATGAGAATTCACAATGGAGATCAGTCTTACACGTGTGATCAGTGTGGAAAGAGCTTTGATCAACAAGAAAACCTTGAAGTCCACATGAGAACTCATAGAGAGAAACGCTACACATGCTCTGAGTGTGGAAAGAGTTATTGTCGAAAACAACAATTTAAAGACCACATGAGAATTCACTCTGGAGAGCTACCCTACACATGCCCTCAGTGTGGAAAGAGGTTTAATCATAAACAAAGCCTTGAAGAGCACATACGAGTTCACATTGGAGAGAAGCCTTTCACCTGCCAGCAATGTGGAAGACGTTTCAACCGAAAAGCATCCCTTAACAGACACATGAGAGTTCACACTGGAGAGAAACCATTTATATGTGGTCACTGCGGAAAGAGTTTCAGATGTAAAGAATCACTTCAATACCATATGAGGTTTCACACATAAGAGATCTGTATTTTTATGTTATCAGTGTGATGTAAATCATGTAATAACACCAGAGAGAACTTGCTGAAACAAGACAAAAGTTAAAAGTATAATTGCATTAATAAATGAGTTGAAACAAGCAGATGAGATCAAGTGTGCAAAAGTACTTGAAGATGGAGGATTGATGGTAATATGTAATAATAAGGAGCAGGGGAATAAAGTGATACAAACGAAAATGTAAAAATGTATGTGAGCAATGATTCTAAGTTGCAGTCAAATAGGTAATAAAATATGGAGGTGTGGAGTAATAACTTAACCATTAAGTGTGAACATGGGAATACAGGAGGAAATGTAACAGAAGCCAAACACTTATAGATGACTAGAGAGTGTTTTGTGTTCTCACCTGAGCTCTTTCTCATTTGATTTCATAATGGAGTCTTCAATGGTAAGCAACATTGGTAATTTTCCATCAGTAATGTCCAGTAAAATATCACCACACCAGAGCTACTCATTCTCAGTGTCAGGAGCATTTTGATGCTTCACCAGAGCTACACGACTGAAGGACTGAATAATCTCTGCAAGGAAGGAAAGTGACCCTACACGAAGAAACCAATCTTCACGACATCGCTTTCTGCGACATCGCTTCCTCCCACAAAGTGAAAGGTGGTGTCTGGGTCCTCTACGAGCGCATCAGTCGTCAGGGTGACCAGCTTGTGGCTTTCCCTGGGGAAGAAGTTCCCAGCTATTTGCCGCTCTCCTTCAATGATAAGGTCGGCTATGTGCGTCCCTTGCTGCCAAAGCTATTGACAGCATCATTCAAAGTGTGTTTTTGCAACTGAATACAAACTGGAACCCTATTGGAAAGAACGAGGCGGGTGCTGGGGAATGACTGATCTTGACAAGAAACAATGACTGTGACTCCAACAAGTCTGGAAAAAAAAACAAAAAATCCATGCAGTCAGACTCAACCTTATAATATCTGTACGAAGACCTACTGCACATGTTTATTTGACAGAATAGTAAAGGTTTTCAGTGAACGCATGCAATAAAATACAGCTTTGGAATGGTTACAGATCTGATAAAGGTCCTTTTGTCATTTGAATGTATTTCCCCTGCTTGATGAGAGTGAAATATCGAAAGGATTTTGGATTTATATTATGCTGTGACAACAAATGTTGTCTTGGTCTGTCAACCTAGAAAATAAAGACTCCTCAATATCTTAATGCTCTGTTTCTTTCTCATTTCCTTTTTTAATGTATATATTTTTTTTAACTGCAAAGTTATCTTTTATAATGTCATACATTTTAGCCAAAAAATAAATAAATAAGTAACCACAGTGGAGGTTCACTTAATAATAATGATAATAATTGTTTAATTTATATAATGCCTTTCCCAGGCTCAAGGAGCTTTCCAAGTTACACCAATACAACAAATGCTCATTACAAAGTAACAATTAAATGGGCTTTGGACAGTCGCCTAATACAGTCACAAATAATGCAACTGCATATAACACAAATACACAATGCTATTTAGTGATAGTGTTGATTGAACAAGTTTGTTTTAGGCTTTGATTTAAATTCACTGAAAGAGGTAACCGTTCTGAGTGAGTTCTTGGGTGCCGTGACAGAAAAAGACCTGCCACTCATTGAAGATTAGCAAAACCTAACCACACGAAGCAGTTCTGAACTAGAAGACCAGAAGTGAGAAGGAATATAGGAAGAGAGAAAGTCATGAAGATAGAAGGGAGCAAGACCATTGAGTGCCTTAAAGATGAGCAAAAGAATTTAGTATTGGACACTGAATGATACAGGCGACCAGAGAAGATTAAAGGAGAACTCCGGTGTGATTTTGACCTAAAGTGTATTGAATCATGATACCGAGTGTAAACGTACCTTGCATATCTCATCTCGTCTTGTCCACTGCTGTCCGAAATCTGGGGTCAGTTAGCCGATGCTCACAACAGCTTGTCAATGATATTCAATCGGGCATCGAAGGAGCCATGTAAATAAATCACTGTTTTACGCCATTTACGAGGCACAAAGTAGCTCCAGACTTCATTGGTAGACTTCCAAGGGCCCTGACATTTAAAACGAGACATTGAGAACTTAGAAAAAGCACCGGTAGTTTATTTACAAGTAGATTTATACAGACAGTAACCGCAAGAAGTTTAGCGCCCGCCGCCATCTTAAATGTAGTCACGATAAGTCGAGTGTCGAGCACCAAGGAAACTACAACCTGGTACGTTGATAAGCTGATAAATTCCTTGGTGATCGACACTCGACTTATCGTGACTACATTTAAGATGGCGGCGGGCGCTAAACTTCTTGCGGTTACTGTCTGTATAAATCTACTTGTAAATAAACTACCGGTGCTTTTTCTAAGTTCTCAATGTCTCGTTTTAAATGTCAGGGCCCTTGGAAGTCTACCGATGAAGTGTGGAGCTACTTTGTGCCTCGTAAATGGCGTAAAACAGTGATTTATTTACATGGCTCCTTCGATGCCCGATTGAATATCATTAACAAGCTGTTGTGAGCATCGGCTAACTGACCCCAGATTTCGGACAGCAGTGGACAAGACGAGATGAGATATGCAAGGTACGTTCACACTCGGTATCATGATTCAATACACTTTAGGTCAAAATCACACCGGAGTTCTCCTTTAAATAAAACAGGGGTTAGAGAACTATATTATATGCTCTTTCTAGACTCCGACTCAGCGTCATCGGTGTGCAGTTGGTGTAGTTTTTGTCCGATTGAGTAATAAAATGTAATTATTTATCGGACAATACCGATCCCTAGTTTATGTTATTTTACATTTAATCCTTTTTTTTGTACCTGAATCCTGTATTTTTAAAAAACTCTTTATTTAATTTCTATTTTATTTAATAATTTGTTATTGTAGGCCTATTACTGTCTGTTTACTTGTCTTTAATGTTTGAAATTTATATTAGTTAAGCAAGAGATTTTTGCAATTTTTTTTTTTGTGTTGCTGTGTTTTAAGTAATAAATATAAATTATTTTTATATTTTTCATTAAGAGGTCAGCCACTATTGCTCACTGTACTGTTATACTGATGAAAAAAGTAATTTGAATATATATTTCTCTTATTCTCTGAGAAGTTTTATTATTTGAATGTTCTATGCACTTTTTAGAGACAGCAGCAGCGCGTGAACAGGACTTTTATTTTATCTGGTGATGTGTCGTCATAGATCAGCGCCGCGCTCCTGAGCTCCAGCTCCCCCTCGCTGGAGGTAAGGGGTTGAGATAGACACCTAACCACACCCTAACCCTACCCCTTACCCTATCCCTAACCTTAACTCCACCCATTTGTTCACTCAGAGGTGGAGCTGGACATCAAGAGAGGTGGAGCTGGAGGCCATTTGGCTCTGCAGTGAGCAGTACTTGTCTGTTTGAGCTGAAGAAAGGTTCGTGGTTTTTATCATTTAAAGTGTTTAAACAGATATAACGCGGTCAGTCTACTTTATAGTTTTTACAAACATTGTTAAGGTAATTGATCATTCGGTTACACGAATAACAGAAAAGAGAAGAGAACAGAAGAGGTGCGTCTCGTGTTGGTCAGTATTTAGTGAATCAGATGATAAACACGGATCTTTTCAAAACTCCTTCACAAATGATTCACTGTTTTGAATCACCGCACACTGACGACATCTGCTGCTCAAAACACTGGAAATACAACGACAACAACAGAAACAAACGTGTATACTGAACTTTTACGAACAATAGCAGTTTTCTGTGTCTAAATGTAAGTTATTAAACGCAATATAATCATTAAATGCTTAATCTTAATTAAAACTACATGGAAATTGTCTGTAATTTCTGTACTCTTATTTTCTGTACAGATAGTTATTAGTAAAATTTGAGTTTTGAACAATAATCATGCCATTAACTCTTTTGTCACTGAACTAGTGGCTGATTGAGATCAATGTTGCCAGATTGGGTTGATGATTTCCAGCCCAAAAGCTCACCAAAACCTGCCCACTTCAACAAAAACCAGCCCGAAATTTGAACTGCCTAAATAATGTGATAGAATTTTATTGCCATGTCATTCAAGGTTAACGAGGACAGTTTTTATCACTTTAAAACAATAAAGTAAAATAAATTTCACAAGAATATGGAACAAAACTGGGAAAATGTATTAAAGGGAGTTTTTTTTCTTCAAAGTGGCAATCAAGAAACTCTTGGAAAAACACATGCTTTATTTGCAATAACCGCACAGTAAAAATAAGCAAATTGTTGTGCAAAAAGTGCACAATAAAGTGATGAGAAAGCAGTGTAATTTAGCTGGCATTTACTCTTGTTCATGCACAAACCCACGGCAGCAAAAAATGCGTTATTCATCGATGCATACTGAATAATAATCGGAAAGCTAAAATAATAATAAGAACAATTACCAACAATAATGCGCTTACCTTTGTCTTGTGCGTTATCTTCAAATAAAGCACATATTTCATGAAGCACACATTTTAAAACATAATGCAGAACGTTGTGTGAAAACTGTTGTTTAGTCCAGCAGCTGTCAATGCCAAGTATAGCAGAGTAGTCTGGACGGTGTAAAAGATGTTCTGATGAAGCACAGCATCAGTCCCATGTTCAGTTTTGATTTTTATTAACTGTTCATTCAGCTGTTTTCTAATTTCAGTTACAATTCTATTTAGAAGTCTTCAATTCATCTCTCACCACTTGTAATCCACGTTGTAAGATTTGAGTGACTTAGACTTTTTATCGTATAACTTTGCCATCGCAGTTACTTCAATAAAATGAATGAATGAACATATAGCTGCATATTTAAAATCTTGCCCGTCATAGCGGCAAAACCCCATCAGTCACGTGTCTCTGTTAAACTGAGCCAATAAGGGTTGCGTTGAGGACAAATGAGTTGATGACTGTGCTACACATTATTTTACTCTGATACTTTGAGCTCTAACATAGTAAATTAACATGACTAATGATAAAAGAGAAGGAAAGCAGCTGATTGGGCGGCTTTCAATTTTTTTTAAGCAGCCCAAATTTTGTCTACCCGCCCAATGCCTTATTATCTGGTCCAAGCCGTTCAAAAGACACAAGCCGCCCAATCTGGCAACTCTGATTGAGACGCACACAGAGATTTAGTTTGCATTGACTTTCTTTCTGTTAATTGTTTGCATTTTAAACAGGACAAAGTGTTCAACCACACAGAAAAACTTCTGGTGGAGCAACAGAGATCCATGTGACACACTTTTATAAAGATGGCATTTATTAAAGAGGAGAGTGAAGATATGAAGATTGAAGAAACATTCAGAGTCAAACATGAAGATACTGAGGAACAAACAGGTTGGTTTTTATTCTCAGAGCTGAAATGAATTGTATTTATAAATAATGCCATACAATGTAGAACTGTAGAGTCATTTGACAGAAGTGTGGAGAGCAGCTGAGAATCTGTGCATTTGTTATTATAACATCATACATTTAAGTTGTAACATTAATATGGAATCAGCCTTAACAAAAAATATATATGTACTGTATATCTGTAACATTAAACTGAATTTCAGCTTCTAATTATAAACCATTGATTTCTAGCACTTTAGCTAATAATGCAAACGTATCCAAGAATTTTTTTTTTGTTTTTTTTTTTTTGAACAAAGCAAACCTTGAAATTGAAGTGATCACATTTGGCTACTGCATGCTGTCTACATTTGTTCATTTAAAGCTCTTTGGTGAGCAAATAAAACAGCCAGTGGACACTAAGTAGGGCTGGGTAAAAAATATAGATTCTCCGATTTTAATCGTTCTTCAGTTTAACGCAACGATACAGGAAACCCCCGAATCGATTCTTAATGCACGTGCTTCACGTAAGAGGATATGAATATTCACCTCTCGTCCTGAAGGTGTCACCATCTTTCGTTTATTTATTCATTATTTATTCATATTCATTAACTAGAGTGTGGCGGCCTGCCACAGGCTAATCTGTCCCGCCACAGTTTTATTATAAACCGAAAATATATTCATACTCGTCATTTTAACATAAAATGTCTTTAAAGGGATAGTTCACCCAAAAATGAAAATGTGATGTTTATCTGCTTACCCCCAATGCATCCAAGATGTAGGTGACTTTGTTTCCTCAGAAAAACACAAACGAAGATTTTTAATGAAAACCGGTGCAGTCTGCCAGCCTTATCATGGACGTGGATGGGCACCAAACCTTTAAAAGTAAACAAAAACATGCACAGACAAATCCAAATTACACCCTGCGGCTTGTGACGTTACACTGATGTCCTAAGACACGAAACGATCGGTTTTTGTGAGAAACTGAACAGTATTTATATCATTTTTTACCTTTGATACACAGCCACGTCCATCTGTCATGAGCACGAGTTTGGCATCAGTCACGTCACATGTGCACGCGCTCTGTCATAGATGAATTTAACTTAAAAATGTACAAAATTTTCATTTAAAATAGTGTTTATTTAAAATAAAAGTTGTTTAAAATAAACAACTGTGTGCACCCTATTATTAATGTAGTGTATTTCAGTAATAAACTTAAGTAGGAGAGTTTCAGTTACCAGCATTTATATCAAAATATGGATCCCATGTCTGCAAAACTAACATTTTAAATGAAATATCGATAGCTAATTGATATCGAATCTAGGGGTGGGAGAAAAAATCGATATTGCAATATATTGTTGTGCTCTCTGTCGCAATAAATAATCGATACACTAACGGCCAATATCGATATTTTATTACAACACAAATGATTAATTTACCCGTCGTCAGTGTCACTGTCACTACCCAATATCTACCATTCTGTTTGCGGGGGGCGCTGTTCGAGTAAATAGGCGTAAAGTGGCGGAAGCAGCGGCCAGTGAAGAACACAAATTATCTTACAACATCAGAGAAGAAGCGCAGAAAAAAAGAGAAGTGAGAAGAATTGCGGAAGATAACGAAAAACAAATCAAAGACGCACCCGCTAGTTGAGCATGCTGATCAGATACGCCTGTTTCACACATACTCCGTCTGCAGTGCTTATGCATTGAGTATTTTTTTTCCGCACCCATGTTAACGGATTAGAGCGTTCACACTGCACGCGGTTGCTGTGCAAGTGCATTGAATAATACGTTGTTTATTATACGTTGAGTTTAAACGTGAATATATCTAGAATTGTATTAGTGTACTGTGATAAAAGAGTATCACAATGCTGAAAAAGCACGTTTGTATTTGAAATCAAAATAACGGATAAATGGTGTTTGTGGTAAACAGCCAAGACTGCTGGAACGGACTGCAAACGTGTCCTGTGTGAAAGCAAAACGAGTCCGTGCTGCTTCTGCATCGCATACGTAACGCACACGGACTGCATACACACTGCAGATGGAGTATGTGTGAAACACGCGTTAGTGTTCCTCAAGAAGAATATGCATTGATGAGACCACTGTCCAGGTTAACATAAAGCACTTTACAGTAACTTACTACTGACGTTTCAGGATCACGGTTTACACATGTTAGTTAATGTTCATGTTGTTTTTTAATGTTCAGGCACTTTTATCTGTCTAGCTGTACAGTGTTTACATTTAAGACCAGGAGGCAGTGAGTTATTATGCAAATGCATATTTCTTTGCACAGTGTTGGAAATGTTGGCATTAATAAATGCATAAGATTTCCTTATTATGGGTATTTTTTTCTTTTTCAGTCACATATATCATGATATATCGTTGATGAAATTTCTTCCAATATATTGAATATCGTAGATATCGTGAATCGCGATATTATCGATATCGTGGGCCACATATCGCCACAGAATTGAATCGTGAGTTACCTGTATCGTCCCACCCCTAATCGAATCGAATCGAAACCATAAAAATAAGAATCGAATCGCCGAATTGGTCACAATACCCAGCCCTAACACTAAGGCTAATCTAAATGAATCTGCATACAATTGAAAATAACAATTTTGTTTTAAGATTTTGTCTAGCGCTTTCAAGCTTTTTCCAAAAGTTTCTTATCCACACTGAACTGTCAGAAAAGGTTAAATTCGCCTTACTGCAAATGTATAAAACCTCAAAAGCTCACTGAGACTATACAAATGGAATGGAGAATACTTTTTTACACAATTCTTCTAGTACAATAATTTGATTTTCCAAAATAACTTTTTTTTTTTTTTTTTTTTTTTTTTTTAGAACAAGACAATGTAGGCAAGCCTGACAATAAAACAAACTAGGTTAGGTGCCTGTCCTTTCTTTTGTCAAGGTTGATTTCTCAGGGCCTTCTGATCAACTGAATGTGCAAGTAGCAACCATGGTAAATTGTTTTCATATTTTAAAACAACGTCATTAAATCTTGGGCACAATACATTAAATATAGTTGATTGCAGCCTAATTATTTATTAATATTAATTGTTACTATTTCTATATACTTTTATGTTTAGACCATAGACTGTAAAAAGATGGACAACCGGTCTCCGCTTCTTTCCACTATAGAAAAGTGAAGCCAAAACATCTCAATGTGGCCGCTACCATCTTGGGGGAAATGATGTCATTTGGAGCCAGATTCTGCGCAGTAGTGTCGTGAGGCGTAACCGCGGTGTCAAAGTCCCGACTACCTCACACGATGGAAATGATATTTGGAAATAAATTATTTGAAGTGTATTTCGATTATTTAGTTTGGCTCACGTCCCATTAGATTACATGGAGAGCGGGGTTTATGACCCATACTGCAGCCAGCCACCGGGGGGCGATCGAAAACTTTTGGCTTCACTTTTCAGGACTCATACGGCACACTTGGTTTAGACCTACAACTCCTTTAGTTTGGATACTAAAGGCAAATGATTGAATGTGAGAGAGTCAGTGCGTTCCTATTGGTCCATGTTACAGGATTCATCATAGCCTGACAGTAAGCCTTCCTCGGTTAGTTAATCGGAGGAGCTCCAGGTGTGAGGAGCTCCAGGTGTGTGTTCCAGTTGTGTATGCACTTCGATGGATTAAATGCAGAGCACAATTCACAATACTTGGCTGTTTCTCTTTCAACTGGTGCAAAACTATTGTCTATTCCTGAGGTGTAATTACAATATTAAAGTTTTTGACAGAAAAAGTTGAGTGATTTATGAGTGATATTTGAGAGATTAATGACCGTTTTTCCACCATTTCTCATCCTGTGACTGTCAGTTTTGGGGTGTTTTCCATTTAAAAGATCAGTGAAACAGCCCATTTTTATAATTGGCTAACATAACTGCCCCATACATATTTTAACATATTTTCCCTCATCTCTCTCTAAATTTGTTGAATTTTATCCCCTAGGATACATAAAATATCAGAGATCAGTCTATATAGATTTCCTAAATACTATCATTAGATTATCTGGATTTTTTTAATTAATTGTATAAAGGCCAACTTAAACACTGTAGGAAACCGGCCGATCAGGTTTGGACACTATGGTATAGGATTTAGCATACATGCATTAGATATCTACATGTTTTGATGATAATTGCTTTGTGCCATTAAACTGGGGTTAACTTTTATTTCTTTGTTTTTCCACCTTAGACCTAACAGCTTTGAAAGAGGAGAGAGAAGAACTGAATGAAACTGAAGAGAAAGATCAGTTTGAGAATCTTCATGATGTCGTATCTGGAGAAAAATCGTATTGTTCTTTAGAGTCTGGAAAGACTTCTAAACAAAAAAGAGCGCAAAATACAGGAAATAGGAGCTATTTCACTTGCTTTCGGTGTGCTTAACAGACACATGAGTGTTCACACTGGAGAGAAGCCTTACTCATGCAAACAGTGTGGAAACCGTTTCAGTCAAAAAGGAGGCCTTGGCAGGCACATGAAGATTCATAATCAAGAGAAGCCTTATGAAGGGTTCCAAATGGAATCCTATACAGGGCTTCTACAATGAAATTCTAATTCACATTTTAAAGCAATGTGTTTTGTCCATGGTACACTTTACCGGGTCAACTGGAAATATGGACTATGGACAAATGGACTATGTCTACAGTGTAAGAACTTCACATTTGAATGTCATGAATTGAAGAGAGATCTCACAGGAAGTGCACTTTTTTTTGGTTGAAGCATAAAAAAGGACACTGTTAGCATTTTAACATCAGTGTGCATGGATTTAATTTGTACACGTCAGTTACTTGCTCATTTCTACCACCAACATTGGCGGTTTTGTGGAAGGCTTTAATAGTCCTATTTTGGAACCATTCCTAAAGGACTGTATTAGGAATTGTCTTATAGGATTGTCTTGTAGACCTTTTTTCTGAACGCGGAAGTCACGCCTGACTAAATTTTGAGCATTTCCGGTCTTCTATGTCTCATGTCAAAGTAGCGTATAATCCGAGCTGTTAATCTAATGTTAAAGCTATTAAAATGCTTTTAAAAAGCACATGGCTCCCTAGCGCCATCACTTTGCAATGTCGCAATGACCGTCATTTGTCAGTCATTTACATTACATTTACATTTACATTTACATTTTCAGTCTCTCACTTTTAGGTTTAAACTTTATTGTAAAACAATCGTTGTTGAAGAAACAAGAGTAATAATAATAGTCGGATATATGTACATACAAAGATACCTCTGAATATTCTAACACTCAACCACACTCGTATATACAGAAATACATTGTGATTGATGACATTTGTACAGTTAAAAAAGAGGATAAAATAAATAAATTTATTAATAAAAATAATACTAATAAGGGAGGAGGTGCATTTATTAAAAAGACGGCAAGATGTTAAGGGACTTAAAATAAGAAATAAAACATTGCCACTTTTTAAAGAAATTACTTTTCCCAGAACATCTAACCTTTTCCAAATTTTAGAAAAAACATAGTTTCCACAAGCCATTGAGATGTAGTTGGAGGCTTTTTAGATTTCCAGTGGAGTAAAATATGGCGCCTAGCTAACAATGAAGTAAAGGCTAAAATATCAAGTTGTTTAGAATCAAACTGAGACCAAATCTTTGGTACCCCAAAAATGGCCAAATCAGGGCATACATCTATACTGACCTGTAACACCTTAGACATAATAGTAATATAATTAATCCAGTAATTCTGCAACATAGGACAGGTAAAAAACATATGACTCAAATAACACTGAGATGCATGACATTTGTCACATCGGTCTTCAATATTAGGGAAGATTACAGATAACCTGGCCTTAGAGAAATGTATTCAATGAAATACTTTAAATTGTATCAGGCTAAGACGAGCACAAATTGTACTAGAGCGTATTCTATGTAGTGCACCTAGCCACCATTCTTCTTCAAAGCTTTCTCCCAACTCACACTCCCATGCTGTTTTAATTTTAGTAAGTGAATAACCATCTAAGCTTAAAATACAACCAAAGATTTTTAAAATTTGTGACTTGTGTTGAGGGTTAAGTTGCAGTAACTCTTCCCATACCTGGGGCTGAGATGGAAAACCAGAAAATATAGAAGCAGAGCAATGTCTAGCCTGCAAGAATCGAAAGAAATGAGATCCTAGCAACCCCATGTCACAGGAAAGCTGCATGTAACTACAAAATGTGCCATCTCTATACAGGTCTTGAGAACTTTTTAGGCCTCTTTCATGCCACTGCTTGAAAATAGGATCCGTAAGAGATGAAATATTTGATTCTCCAGTAATGGCATTAATGTTGAAGCAGAGGTAAATTTGAAGTGTTGTCTGGTCTGAATTGACACCAAATCCGAACTGTAGCCACCACTACTGCACTACATGTTAGTGAAGAAGAGGAGACATTGAAAGATAGAGGAGAAGCAAGCAAAGCCAACAGAGAAGTTGATTTACACAAGTTGGCCTCCCATCTAAATACAAAATTAGGTAATGAGAGCCCACCTCTCATTCTTGGAGATTTACCACACCAACAAAAAATTAGTAATAATCTGATCAAGAGATTTGAAAAATGCTTCGGTAAATACAAAGGAATACACTGAAAAACAAAAAGAAACGTAGGCAAGACATTCATTTTCACTACATTAATTCGACCAATCAAAGATAAGGCTGCTCCATCTCTGAAAATCCAATTTAGATTGCTCCAACAAAGGAAGAAAATTAGCAGCTATAAGAGAGGAATAAGATCTAGTAATATTGATGCCAAGGTATCTGAATCCTGATGTACTTAGTTTAATTGGAACATCTGATTGCATCAAACCCATAGCCAATGAATTGACAGGGAAGCATTCAGAGAATGAGCCAAATTTTTGTCGTGCGCCCCGTCCCAATCGAAAATTTCTGGACCTAATATTATTGGTATGCACACTTGCCTGAGGAGAATCATATAAAAGATGTATCCATTTAATGAAATTGTCCCCAATCCCAATTTTTTAAGCACTGCAAACATGTACCCCCACTCCACACGATCAAATGCCTTTTCAGCATCAAATGAAATCACGACCTCAGGTGTTTTTAAGGAGTGTTTAGAATAAATTACGTTTAATAGTGTACGGACATTAAAAAATAAAAAAACCTTTAATAAAACCAGTTTGTTCCTCCGATATAATTTTTGGAAGTATGTTTTCATGGCGAGAAGCTAATACTTTGGCCAGTATCTTGGCATCTACATTTTGCAATGAAAGAGGCCTATAGGAACTGCATAACTTAGGATTCTTACCGTTTTTTTAAAGGAGAATTGTGAATGCTTGTGTAAGTGTCTCTGGTAGGGAACCACGCTCTAAGGACTCCATGTACACTGATAAAAGTAGGGGGGTCAATTTACTCTGAAATGTCTTTAAAAATTCGACTGAAAAACCGTCATGCCCAGGGGCCTTCTTGCAGCGCATAGTTTTAATTACCTGAATATTTTCTTTAATATCTAAAGGGGCATCAAGAATTGTGGAATCACTGTTGTGACTTTTAAATTATGTAAAGAAGAAGACATAACATGTGAATCAGATGGAGCTTCAGATGTATACAGAGTAGCATAAAAAGATTTGAAAATGGAATTAATCTCTTCATACTTGTGCCGACTCCAACTAGAGCCATAACATAATTACTACTCCTGATTAGAAACCCTCAAACAAAAGCTTGAGATCTGCAGAATATACTACTGAGTGATATAAAAATGAAAATGCACATATGTTCAAACATTACAACAGAAAACCTGCTTTGACCAATAACACCACACTTACAGTATAACAATAGGGAAAATGGAAACCTAATTTGAGTTCTAATCACATTGAACAAATTTAAAATTTGTACATCATTAAAAGCTGATTGGGCTTTTGCAATTTTTGTAGTGAGATCAGGGAAGATGGATATTCTCGTACCACCAACTTTGTTTCATCTCACGCGCGCACCGTAATATCTCGACACAGTCCGAGTAGTAATGAAGTCTTGCCACAATAGCTTGTGGACACTGCCCCGGGCTAGGCTTCGGCTGCAATGTGCGATGCGATCTGTCAATTATGATGTCCTTACAGGGGTGTGTTTTGTGTTTTGGGGGCCCTTAGCAAGTGGTCCCAGGGGGCCCCCCTAGGTGTTTCTGTGGTAGGGATGAGTATCGTTTTAATTGTATCGATACTGATACAATACTGCTTATCGATACCGTTATACTACCAGTGGCGTAGCGGACGGGCCCGCAGGGCACGCACTGCGGGGGGGCCCCGCGTTGTGGGGGGCCCCAAAAAAATTGACTCGAATAAATAATTAAAGCGTTTTTATAACGTGAACGTATAAGGTCTTTTATTTTGGTAGTAATTGCAGCCTACCGACAGACTTTCTGAACTTGCGATACTCAGCATTGAAAGCCAGCACGCGCGTCAGATGGACATAACAGACATTGTCAAGGACTGTGCGCAGAAAAATGCTAGGAGAAAGGGGCGCTTTGGAGGATTTTAAAGGTAATATATATTACCTTCATTGAATGTTAAACGTCATGAATCTTTGTTGTACTGCAGATAGAAAAAATATTTTGACATCACGTGCTCCCTTGCATTTTAACAAGTTAATGTAATTGCTGTTTTATTGTTGGTGTTTCTTTTATTCTTTTTTTTTTTTTGTGAAAAGTTCATAATAAATAAATACGAAATAATTACATACTATTAAATTCCACAGTACTAATTCACGATTTTGAATGAAATGGTGAATCCCCCATCTAATTATGCGGTGGGGGCCCCGCCTCCACTCTTGCGGGTGGGCCAACGCAGTTTGCGCTACGCCACTGTATACTACCTTCTATAAGTTGGTGCAAAAATTAGTGTTAAAAAGATGTTGAAAATTTCAAGTTACTGCAGTTTACAAATTCCTCTAAACAAACAGAAAATGGCACATGAAGAACCTTTTTAAAATAAAAATGCTCTTCAAAGAGAGAGGTTTCCTCAGCATACCACAACATGTTTGAACATCATGCATAAGAGCACAACACAATGGAATAGAGAGTTATAGCGTCCCTAGCTAGTTTTATGTAATAAAATCAACACATTGACTTTCTCAGGAAGGAGGCGTGATTGCTCCTAAGTGTCCCGCTTATAGGGACATTTTCATCTCTGATTTTATCTACATAAAAAAGGCTTATTGTTAAAATCTAGAATTATTTATAATGATACTCCCATCAGGATTTTTACAGCCATTCATTCAGGACCTGAATTCATTTTTGAAATTGGGGTGAATTCCCCTTTTAAGTGACTCTTGTTGGAGGAAGGATTTTTTTTTATGGTTGAGTTTTTTTTTTTTTTTCAATCTGTAATTAAATGTTTAATCATGCTGTGTAGCCTATTTTTGTTTTCACAATAGGCCAATTATGAGCACATCGTCTCTGGTGAGCGCAGAAGTGCTGAATGGTTTAAATACTGTCCGATCTTGTAAAGAAATGCAAGTTATAAACTTAAGTGACTAGGCATGTAAACTGTGACAATTCCTATTTCATCAGTGCAATGTGCAGCTTGCTTATAGTACAGACGCGATGTGGTAATTTAAAGCCATTTGCGCATTTTGAGAGGGAAAGACAGAGAGCTTGCAGAGATTCACTCTTGCTGTTTGTAAAATAACCCCTGACAGAAAGTTTTCTTATTATTTTGTAAGTTATTTAATAAAGAAATATGAATTGCACCTCACTTTTGCCTTATAATTGTTTTACCTGCGCCGGACAGAGATTGAGACGGTGCCGCTGTACATGCCAAACCTCTCACAGCAGACACGTTTGGTTCACTTCCTGTTTGTCGTAGCACATACCTTGAGTTGAAGCTCCGTCGAGTTAAACTATTATTTTCTATTTTTAAATCTAAAAACAATTCTATACACCGTACTTTTTGTTTTTCATAACATGTGAATATACACCCTGTTGTGTTTTACAACAAAAACAATCGGAACGCCTTGTTATCATTAGTTTTTATATGCTTTCCCGAGCCTGCTACTTAGTTAGCTTATAGCGCGTTTAGCACTTGCCAGCGTGGTTGCGGCTAATCTTGCTTACATTGTTTATTCTCTATTCACACACATTTCAACTGTTTACTCACTGTTACTTGCTTTAATGGCAAATTTGTGTCTACCTTTGTAATACCCATTCTCTAAAAAAAGAAACTCGTAATCTTGAGCGTAAATGGAGAAAAACTAACTTAGAAGTTTTTAAAATTGCATGGAAAAACAGTATGTCCAGCTGTAGACGGGCTTTAAAAGCTGCTAGAGCAGAGTACATCCACCAACTCATAGAAAAAAACCAAAACATTCCTAGGTTTTTATTTAGCACAGTGGCTAGATTAACAAATAACCAAACACCTCCTGACCTGAATATTCCTGCACAGTTTAATAGTAACGTCTTTATGAATTTCTTTACTGATAAAATAGACAACATTAGAAATACAATAACTAATATAGATACTACAGCAACTGATACTTCAACATTAGCCATTACACCCAAAGAAAAACTGCAGTGATTTACAACTATAGAACAGAAAGAATTAAATAAACTTATCACCACATCTAAACCAACAACATGCCTGTTAGATCCTGTACCCACTAAATTACTAAAAGAGTTGTTACCTGTAGCAGAAGTACCGCTTCTTTAATATTGTTAACTCATCGTTATCTTTAGGTCATGTCCCAAAACCATTCAAACTGGCGGTTATTAAACCTCTTATTAAGAAATCACAGCTAGACCCTGGTGAACTGGCAAATTACAGACCCATTTCTAATCTTCCATTTATGTCTAAAATTCTAGAAAAAGTTGTGTCTGCTCAATTGTGCTGCTCCTTGCAAAATAATAATATCTTTGAAGAATTTCAGGCCCTGCCATAGCACAGAATCTGCACTTGTAAAAATCACAAACGACTTGCTACTTGCGGCTGATCAAGGCTGCGTCTCTTTGCTAGTTTTACTGGATTTTAGTGCTGCGTTCGACACTATAAATCATGACATACTCATAGATCGATTACAAAACTATACAGGAATTCAAGGACAGGCTTTAAGATGGTTCAGATCATACCTGTCCGATTGCTATCACTTTGTTTATTTAAACGGGGAGTCATCGCAGTTATCACCAGTAAAGTATGGAATGCCACAAGGATCTGTCCTAGGTCCTCTACTATTTTCAAGTTACATGTTACCCCTCGGTAATATTATTAGGAAATATGGGATTAGTTTCCATTGTTATGCTGATGATACTCAACTATATATTTCAACAAGACCAGATGAAACTTCTAACTTAGCAAAGTTAACAGAGTGTGTTAAAAATGTGAAAGACTGGATGACCAATAATTTTCTACTATTAAATTCAGATGAGACTGAGATATTACTTATTGGACCAAAAAAGAGTACACAGAATCTCTTAAACTGCAACTTGCAACTAGACGGATGTACTGTTATTTCCTCTACAGTCAAAAATTTGGGTGTTATATTAGACAGCAACCTGTCTTTTGAAAATCTTATTTCCTATGTTACAAAAACAGCATTCTTCCATCTTAGAAACATTGCAAAGCTAAGGAACATGTTACCTGTCTCTGATGCAGAAAAGTTAGTTCATGCATTCATGACGTCTAGACTGGACTATTGTAATGCACTACTAGGTGGTTGTCCTGCTTCTTCAATAAATAAGCTACAGGTAGTCCAAAATGCAGCTGCTAGAGTCCTTACAAGATCAAGAAAATATGATCATATTACCCCAATTTTACAGTCTCTCCACTGGCTACCGATTAGGTTGCTTACTTACAAAATACTACTTCTTACCTATAAGGTCCTTAATGGTTTAGCTCCTGCATACCTAACTAGTCTCCTACCACGCTACAATCCCTCACGCTCCCTAAGGTCGCAAAACTCTGGACTTTTAGTAGTACCTAGGATAGCAAAGTCCACTAAATGAGGGAGAGCCTTTGACATTTGGCTCCCAAACTCTGGAATAGCCTTCCTGATAATGTTCGGGGTTCAGACACACTCTCTATGTTTAAATCTAGATTAAAGACTCATCTCTTTAGCCAAGCATTCAAATAATGTATCTCATAACGTTGTACTTCAGTTACATCTGATCAAATGCACATTAATATTCTTCAGCTTGGGCTAAACACATAATTTTTGTTTGGTTGGAAGTTGGAACAGCAGCTAATCTAATTATTTCTCTATGTGAACACCATAGTCCTGCAGCAGGATGTCATGATCGGGGCTGTGGGGTTTAGCCTGAGGTCGCTAGTCACACTGCACTTCTAATAGCATTCACCTGTCCTTGTCGTTAACACTGATTCACTCACAGCTGTTCACCATTTGGACTTTTGTATAAGAACTCTCATTTCTCACTCCTGCTTCATGTCTGCATTGTCTCATCTCCTGTGTGTTCCTGATCTGGGCTTTTGATTTTGTTATTTAGTCTTCTGTTTGTGCCATGTTGGCCTTTGGTTTTGTTTATTTTGTTATTATCATTAAAGAAATACTTACCTGCATTTGGACCCAGACCTCCTTGTTTGAACCGTGACAGAATGCAGACAACATTAATGGGTCCAGCGGGGAGATTTTTTTTTGAGGAGGAGGCGTCCACCTGCCTGGGGGCAGTGACCACCAGCTCTGTTCCCGACACGGCGGGGATGTCGTTTGAGGCGGCGTCGGCCAAGAGATTTGAATTCATCTACGCCTGCTTGGCGACGATGGACATCCGCAGTGCTGAGGCTGCGCGGAAGCGCCCCTGCTTTGCAGAAGGGGTGGACACACTCTTTCGCGGGGAGGTGGCGACAACCGCCATCTCTGTTCCTGATACGAAGGGGGCTGCGCGCTCTGTTCCTGATGCGGCGGTGACCGCTCTCGCTGTTCCAGACGCGGCGGTGACCGCTCTCGCTGTTCCAGACGCGGCGGTGACCGCTCTCGCTGTTCCAGACGCGGCGGTGACCGCTCTCGCTGTTCCAGACGCGGCGGTGACCGCTCTCGCTGTTCCAGACGCGGCGGTGACCGCTCTCGCTGTTCCAGACGCGGCGGTGACCGCTCTCGCTGTTCCAGACGCGGCGGTGACCGCTCTCGCTGTTCCAGACGCGGCGGTGACCGCTCTCGCTGTTCCAGACGCGGCGGTGACCGCTCTCGCTGTTCCAGACGCGGCGGTGACCGCTCTCGCTGTTCCAGACGCGGCGGTGACCACTCACAGCTGTTCACCATTTGGACTTTTGTATAAGAACTCTCATTTCTCACTCCTGCTTCATGTCTGCATTGTCTTGTCTCCTGTGTGTTTCTGATCTTGGCTTTTTATTTTGTTATTTAGTCTTCTGTTTGTGCCGTGTTGGCCTTTGGTTTTGTTTATTTTGTTATTATCATTAACCCCCTGGGGACGAAAAACGCCCTGGGGCGTTTTGAGGCAGTTTCCCAAAAGGAACTTTAATTACTTTGTCATTTCTGATTGCACAGATAAAAGCAGTACATCAATCGAATCTGTAAAGGGTCTACTTTTATTTGTATATACTCACAAAATCAAAAAAACATTGTGATTTTGCAAAATAAAGAAAACAAAAAGGGTGTGCTGTCTGCCGCGTTGATCTCCGTGATCTTCATTCAGAAACGCGTCAGTAAAATATACTATAACTCAGCCAATACACAACACAGAGACATGAGCAATATGTCTAGACAAAGCTTGATATGTATACTTTTAAACGAAGTAAGTTTTACCGAAAACAAATATCCTGTGATAAAATAATCAATATGAAACCAACACGATGTCCAGTCTCTCCGGTCTGCTTCATTATTTTATAATTAGATCACGCCCACGAGCTGTTCGCTATTCATATTCAAATCGTCCACGTGAGGGCGCCGCGCCAAAAGTAGACGCCCACATCACGGTAAACAAAGGAGAAACTTCGTTCAAGTTAGTCATTTCTGGAAGAAGACTCTGTCAGGAATAAAACGTACTTCAGAAGACATGAGTAAGTTTTTTTTCTCTTATTAGCCTACTTGTTAGTTATTACTGTGACAGAATGTGCAAACATTTTACCAGTTAAGACTTTTTGCCAACTATAATTCCTGACTACAGCAAGTGAAACATTATAAAGTACGTTTCATTTCACTGCATCTAAATGACTCACGATGCCAGTATGTGTGACGGTCTCCGTCATTGAGCCTGTGAGATGTGATTGGCGGTTCTACTTGCGGCAATCTGCAGATTGAATGCACCTGCCGCTGCGCTCTGAGTGCTCCTTTAAAAGAGCGATCGTTGAGGCAAACAGAGTTGGGGTTTTGGACTTTGGGTTGTATTAGGTTGGAGTTTGGTTAATTTCAGCACTTTTTACACTGCACCATCAGTACATTACAATGTTGCACTCAGGCACCTTGCGCTACACACTGATTCTGACGTATACAGGAATATTATTATGTTTCGTTGTTTCTTTTCAGTGAGTTATGTTTAAGTTGAATAAAGCCTTTTCCAATTCGACCTTATGTTTCCGTGCGTCCCTCTTTTGTTGCTTCCCTTTGAGCCACGGGTCGTAACAAATTGGGGGCTCGTCCTCGTTTAATTTAGTAGCCACAAGAAAAAAATAACTTTGATTAATTGGTTTTGGGGACGCATGTGAATTAGTTTGAATCAGGCCCAAGTTTGTTCAGTCGTCTTGTTAGATCACCAATTGGTAAGTACATCTGTGCAATATTGTCTTTTGAACGTGAGTTTCCCTGTTAGGAATAGCGGCATGTTTCTTTTGAGACGTGTCGTGTTTGGTTTTTTTGTGTAGTGTTGCGATGAACGTGGGTAGTAGTATTTATCTCGGGGGCACATCCGTGGTGTTGAAAGCGTCGCTGGTTGTACCGGTTGCGTTTTCACCCAGCGGGCTATAGTGCGTAAATACCCCCCACAAGTAATCGCATGAAGACTAGGGTTGAGGTAGTTAGAATATTGGATAGGTAGTTAGAGGGATCTCTCGTTATTTGATTGCATAGTGTAAATTCAAATTGTTTTTGGTGAATTTTCATGGACGATTTTGATTTGTTTATTGCTTCACCTTCTCATAAAATTTTAGAAAGATGTTCTAAGGAACAATTGTTAAAAATAGCGGAATATTATAAAATAGTGATTAAAGATAAAAGATTTGGGAGAGAAAATGTGAAACTTATTTTGAGAACTGAGTTGATTGGAAAAGGCTTTTTAGAGTCCAATATGGAAGAGTCAATAGCAGATGCATCTAATTTACAAACGAATATGTCTTTTGAACAGCAAAAAGAGCTACTGCTTTTACAGATGGAGCATGAAAAACTAAAGCAACGCTCTGAGGTTAATAAGTTGGAGCTGGAAAAAGCGAGACTTGAGGTGGAAACCCTTAAACTGAAACTGGTGAAAGAAGGTAGGCTGTCTAGCTCTGGTGGGGAACAAGGTATGTCTTTTTCGCTTACTTCAAGCTTAAAACTAGTTCCGAAGTTTAATGAAGAAGACCCTGACATCTTTTTTTACTTGTTCGAACGCATGGTAGAAATGAGGAACTGGTCAAATGATGATTGTGTAGCTTTACTTCAGTGTGTTTTAACAGGAAAAGCACAGGTAGCTTTCTCTTCAATGTCGATTGATGATTGTAGAGATTATGATAAAGTCAAATCTGTAATCTTAAAAGCTTATGAGTGCGTACCAGAAGCTTACAGACAGCGTTTTCGTTTGCAGAAAAAAAATGACGTCCAGACACATTTAGAATTTGTCAGAGATTTGAGGAAAAACTTTAATCGTTGGTGTACAGCATTAGACATTAAGACATTTGAAGATTTAAGTCACTTGATGGTTTTAGAACAATTTAAAAACTCACTTCCGAGTCGTGTTGCTACGTATATCAATGAGCACCATGTTGAAACTCCTGAGGAAGCGGCAATGTTAGCTGACGATTTTGTACTGACGCATAAATCCGCTTTTGTTGATGTACATGATCGTGATGTTCAGTCTGCTTCATTTGTAAAAACTCCATTTAAAAATGAGCAGGGGTTCACAGGAAAATTTGACCCGAGTAAGGTATGCAATTACTGTCGGGAGAAGGGGCATTGGAAGTTGGACTGTCCAGTACTTAAGAATAAAGATAAACGAACCATGTCATGTTCACTTGTTAACTCCGTTGTTTCCGTGTCATCAGCTCGGTCTGAAGAAGTAAAAAATCCGACATTTGGGGGTGAATTTTTGGCCTCTTACGCGCCTTTTATTTCAGAAGGTTGGGTATCTTTAGGAGAGGAAAATAAAGTTCCTGTGAAAATATTAAGGGACACTGGTTCGATGGATTCGTTCATTTTGGAGTCTGTTCTTCCTTTTTCTCCGCACTCGCATACTGGTGAGAGCGTGTTAATCAAGGGAATAGGACTGAATGTTTTGTCCGTGCCTCTTCATAAAGTGAAACTTCAGTCTGCGTTGATTCAAGGCGATGTGGTAGTAGGAGTACGGCCAGCGTTACCAATTGAAGGAGTTCATATCATTTTGGGAAACGGACTAGCAGGTGGGCGTGTTTGGGCTGACAGTTCACTGTTCTCGATAGTTATTGAAAATAAGAATGAAATTGAACGCCGTCAAGATGCCGCCTGTGTAGTAACTCGTGCAATGAAGCAGCGAGAGGATGAAATTATTCTTCAAAAGGAAATTCAGTCAAATAAAGTCTGCACTGATTTGTTTGTTCCTGACGTGTCTGCACTGTCTTTTCCTATGTCAGCAGAGGAACTTGGAAGTGAGCAACGACGCGATTCCTCTTTGGAGGTACTGTTCCAGAGTGCTGTTACTCCAACAGAAGTGGGTAACCTTGCTCGTGGGTATGTGGTCAGTGATGGAGTGTTGTTGAGAAAATGGATTCCTCACAAAGGTGACTTGATTGGAGATCCTATTTTCCAGGTGGTGGTTCCTGATAATTTTCGACATATGATTGAATTTGCACATGATCAAGCTGGTCATCAAGGTGGGCGAAAGACTTATGACCGCTTGTTGCGATATTTTTTTTGGCCGCGTTTAAAGCGGGACGTTTCTGCTCATATCCAGAACCGACTGGTTCAGGCAAGGGAACTTGCTAAAGTAAGTCTTCAGAAATGTCAACAAAACATGAAGCGGTTATATGGTCGAACAGTCGAATATAGAGTCTTTGACTCAGGAGATTAAGTTATGGTATCTCGGCCAATATCTATTAAAACCTTATTATGAAAACGAAAGTAAGTCCGTGTCAAATCAGAAAACGTGGTAGCGGATGCGCTGTCACGTATTTCACATGCAACATAATGCATTTTTCTCTTCTGGTGTTCTGGGAGCTGTTTTTTTGTTTTGTTTTTAGATCACGTGACTTATGTTTTATATTTTGTTGCAGGTCTCTTTGCGGAGTCCCTGTCTTATGGGGAGGGGTGTGACGGTCTCCGTCATTGAGCCTGTGAGATGTGATTGGCGGTTCTACTTGCGGCAATCTGCAGATTGAATGCACCTGCCGCTGCGCTCTGAGTGCTCCTTTAAAAGAGCGATCGTTGAGGCAAACAGAGTTGGGGTTTTGGACTTTGGGTTGTATTAGGTTGGAGTTTGGTTAATTTCAGCACTTTTTACACTGCACCATCAGTACATTACAATGTTGCACTCAGGCACCTTGCGCTACACACTGATTCTGACGTATACAGGAATATTATTATGTTTCGTTGTTTCTTTTCAGTGAGTTATGTTTAAGTTGAATAAAGCCTTTTCCAATTCGACCTTATGTTTCCGTGCGTCCCTCTTTTGTTGCTTCCCTTTGAGCCACGGGTCGTAACATATGTTTTTAATAGTCTGTTCAATAAAGAATGATGCAATATAAAGGTTATAGTGTTCACATTTAAGCTTAACAGTTATAATATAGCCTAGTTCCCTTCCGGGAACTCGAGCCGCGTCTAGAACGCTATGGGGAACGCCATTGGTGGGCCGCACTCTGAACTATGTCTAACAACCAATGAATGACGGGGGGGTGACGTCACAGGCGCGGTGACGTCACCAACCAGGAAGTATAAAGCACGTGCGTTTGAAGCCGGCGGCAGCTTTTGTCATTCAGCGAGAGCGCTCTGTGTCTGTGTCTGTCTTGCCATTTCTGCTGTTTTTGTGTCCAGTTTGACACACTTTTATTTGAGTAGAATGGCATCTTTACAACCTATTAAGAAAAAGAGTTTGATGGTGGTTAAGCGCCCGCATAGACAGTGTGTCCCTCCCTGCCAACGCTTCATTGTTGGTGGGGATACACACAGTCTATGTGTGGTCTGCTTGGGAGCGGAGCATGCACAGTCAGCCCTCGAAAAGGCTGGCTGTGAGCACTGTGAACGCCTGCCGGTGCGTCTGCTTCGCTCCCGGAAAGCCCTCTTCGAGGAGGGGGTTTTCACTAGCGTGCCCCGTGGGTCTGGCCCCGCTTCCGCCGAGGCGGAGCGGCTGCTGCACTCGTGGGGCTCGCAGCTCGATCTGCTGGAGGGTATGGAGACGGGTGATCCCCTATCTCCGCCCTCACTCAGCGGATCGAGCGATCTCCTCCTGGATGTGGAAGCCCGCGCTGCGGTTTCTTCCCCCCGGGAGGAGGTCCCCGAGTTCCTCTTGTCTTCCTCCGAGGAGGTTGACATTGAAAGTGTTACAGAGGAACCACAACCGCCATCACGCTCGCCTCACTATGAGGAGCTCATAGAGGTGCTGACTAATGCGGTAGCCAAACTACACATCACATGGCCCGCAGAACAACAGCAATCACATGAGCCGCAGCGAAGCCGATTAAATGATCGCTTCCTGCGGACAAAGTCAGCACCTCCAAAACGGAGCCTTCCCTTCTTCCCCGATCTCCACCAAGAGCTAGCGAGATCGTGGGAAAAGCCATACTCCTCCCGTCTTTTCTCCCCCGCTGGAAATTATGGAAATGTGGGGGGGGCAGAGGAGAATGGCTATAGGACGATGCCACGGGTTGAACAGACGCTTGCGGGCTATCTGTCACCCGGCTCGGCGTCGTCCTTGAAGGCTCCGTCCTTGCCCACCAGGCCCCTTAAAGTCACTTCTGGCCTGATGGGTAAGGCATACACGGCAGCAGGTCAAGCAGGGTCTTGCCTTCACACCATGGGCATCCTGCAAGCCTACCAGGCTGACCTGCTGAAGGAGTTCAGCAGCGGCGAGGAAGTTAGCGTTACAGAGATGCAAAAAACTGCAGATCTCGCTCTCCGCGCCACCAAGGAGGCCGCCCGTGCTGTTGGGCGGTCTATGGCAGCCCTGGTGGCCGCGGAGAGGCATCTCTGGCTGACCCTGTCCGACGTAAAAGACAAGGACAGGGTCACGCTTCTAGACGCCCCCCTGCAACCATCTGGCCTCTTTGGTGCTTCGGTTGATACCGTTGTGGCCAGGCACCAGGAGGCCCGCAAGCAGGCGGCGGCGTTCAGAACTTTCCTTCCTCGCCGCGTGTTCTCCTCTGAGGCTGCTGCTCCATCTAAGATGCAGCCTCAGCCGTGTATGAGCTCCCATAGAGAGGCACAAAAGCAGAGCGTTGCCGCCCGTGCTCCCCCGGCCCAGCCTAGGGGACCCGGAAAGCAGCGCTCTAAGTCGGGGGCTTCCAAGACGAAGAGGCCTGACCTGAGGGTCGTCCTCCAGTCAAGGAAGTCCTCGGCTAAGCGGCCCTGACGGTTGTGGTTCAGGGCCGTTGAGGGCAGCCCTTCTCGAGGGGGTTTGCACCGTACCTCCAGGTGCGGGTTTCAGACCCCTTCGTGGCCCTCAGGAGATGAGTCAGCTAACCCTGCCAGTGTTACAGGGCGCGGCTATCTCCCGCGAGCATCCTCTAGCTGGTCCGCCCGGAAACGTAGCGGCCCTGGAGAGTTCGCAACCCCCGTGGGGGTTTTCCGAGGAGCTAATTCCGGCGCTTCCTGCCAGTTCGCTGTTACAGGACTCCGAGTTAGTTCCTCAAGTAAATCCAGACACCAGTCCCGAGAGGCTGGTACCCTTAGTGAACTTTCTGGTTCCTCAGCACAGGAAGTATCTCAGGTTCGCTTTCAGGGGCAAGGCTTACCAAGACAGAGTGCTTCCTTTCGGCCTAGCTTCCTCACCCCGCACTTTCACGAAGTGTGTGGATGCTGTGCTGGCTCCATTGTGACTCCAGGGCATCCGCATACTCAACTAACAGTTAGCGGTTCAGCATCGAGGTGCTGTTCTCGCTCACATGAAAGAGTTAGGGTTGAGACTCAACGCCAAGAAGAATGTGCTTTCTCCACTTTAGAGGACCACTTACTTAGGCGTAGGGTGGGATTCGATCTCCACGCAGGCACACATGTCTCCTGCACGAGTCGATTCCATACTGACCGCAGTGAATGCAGTAAAGCTAGGCCAGTCACTCACTGTCAAACAGTTTCAAGTACTGTTAGGTCTTATAGCAGCCGCTTCCAACGTGATACCTTTTGGACTGCTGCACATGAGACCACTACAGTGGTGGCTCAGGACCAGGGGGTTCTCCCCGAGTGGAAACCCACTCCGCAAGATCAAGGTCACGCGGCGTTGCCTACGTGCCTTGGCCATGTGGAGGAAACCCTGGTTCCTCTCTCAGGGACCGGTACTGGGAGCGCCTGGTCGCCGCATCACGCTAGCGGCCGACGCTTTCCTTGCCGGTTGGGGAGCGGTCATGCGTGGCCGCTCAGCCCAAGGCCTATGGAACGCCCACCATCTCTCGTGGCACATAAACCGCTTAGAGATGCTGGCAGTATTCCTGGCCCTAAAGAGGTTTCTCCCAGACCTAAGAAGCAGACATGTGCTGGTCCGTACAGACAGCACTGCGGTGGTTCAATACATAAACCACCAAGGAGGACTCCGCTCACGCCCCTTATACAAGCTGGCGTACCGGATACTCCTTTGGTCTTAAGAGAAATTCCTCTCCCTGAGAGCAGTCCACATCCCTGGACATCTGAATATGGGAGCAGACGTCCTGTCAAGGCAGGGGCCGAGGCCCGGGGGATGGATGCTTCACCCAGAGGTGGTGAGGCAGATCTGGAGAGTGTTTGGCCAGGCACAGGTGGACCTGTTTGCGACTCAGGAGATATCGCACTGTCCCCTCTGGTACTCTCTAGTTCCTCCAGCTCCACTGGGGCTGGAGGTCATGGCACAGACGTGGCCGAGGCTGCGTCTGTACGCCTTTCCCCCGATCGCTCTGCTCCCGGGAGTTCTGGAACGGGTCCGTCGGTTTCTAGTGCGGCTGCTACTAGTAGCCCCGTACTGGCCGGCACGAGTATGATTCTCGGACCTGGTATCTCTCCTAGACGGCTCTCCGTGGGAGATTCCCGTCAGGAGGGACCTCCTGTCTCAGGCTGGGGGCGCGATATGCCACCCCCACCCAGAGAAGTGGAGGTTATGGGTGTGGCCCCTGAGGGGGCACAACTCATAGGAGCGGGTCTCTCAACCGAGGTTGTTGAGACCCTTCTCCAATCCAGAGCTCCCTCTACGAGGAAACTGTATGGCCTTAAGTGGAACTTATTCGCGAGATGGTGCCGCGAGCGCCACCTGGACCCAGTCAACTGCCCGGTTGGTACAGTTCTGGAGTTCCTACAGTCTCGCCTATCCGCAGGGCTAGCTCACTCCACTCTAAGGGTATACGTGGCGGCCATAAGTGCCTACCACGCCCCTTTAGGTGGCCTCTCAGTAGGTAGAGAGCCCTTGGTCATACGGTTCCTCCGCGGTGCGCTCAGGCTGAGGCCTCGAGTGACACCCAGGGTCCCCACGTGGGACCTCGCTGTGGTGCTAGAAGCTCTCTGCAAGCCTCCATTCGAGCCCATAGAGGAGTCTACGGATCGCGCCCTCACAGTTAAGACGGCGCTCCTGTTAGCACTCACCTCCCTCAAGAGAGTAGGCGACCTGCAGGCCCTTTCAGTGGCCCCATCTCACTTAGAGTTTGCCCCAGGGATGGCCAAGGCCTTTCTATATCCCAGGGTCGGGTACGTCCCGAAGGTCCCCTCCCTAGCACCGCAGCCAGTAACACTGCAGGCGTTTTATCCTCCTCCATATGTGGAGCCAGGTCACAGGAAGTTAAACTGCATGTGCCCAGTCAGAGCTTTAGACGCTTACGTCCACAGAGCTGCCACGTGGCGTAAAACAGAGCAACTGTTTGTCTGTTACGGCCCCCCTAAGAGGGGGAGCCCAGCTTCAAAGCCCACTATTAGTAGATGGATCATCGATGCCATAACTACGGCTTACGAGTCCTCTGATCTCCCCTCACCGATGGGACTCAAGGCTCACTCTACTCGGGGCATGAGTGCCTCGAGAGCTCTGACGGCAGGTGTCCCAATACAAGACATCTGTAATGCTGCGGGTTGGTCCACGCCCCTAACATTCGTTAGGTATTACGAGCTCGACCTCAGAGCCGATCCAGGCTCGGCTGTACTCTCGGTCTAGTGCGCTAGGCCTAGAGGGTCAGCCACCTCCCTAGCCAGGAGGAGACTTCTCAAGGCGCATTCTTTCTGCGGAAAGAAGAGAAGTCGTTTCGCCACTCATAAGAGATCTGCAAAACTTTACCCCTTTTGTCCGTGAAAGCTAGACAAAAGCCCTTTCGGTCCCTCTTGTCCTGGCAGAACCCCCAGACAAAGGACTAAGACCCCTCGTGAGCCCGAGGGCCGAGGGGTGCCTCTCGCACTGGCTGGCGAACCAGGCAGAGGTCACGGTTCTCGTGTGCCCGAGGGCCGAGAACTGTACAGCCCTCTTGTCCGCGGAATGCTAGACAATGGCTTAATTCTCCTCGTGTTCTGACGCGGATGCTATCAGACCGAGTGTACTCCGGTCCCTCTGGTTTCTGGCTTTCCCCAGACCAAGGACTAAGACTCCTCGTCTGCCTTCACAGAAGGCCGAGGAGTGCCTCATGCACTGGCTGGCTACCAGGCAGAGGCACCTACTGTCTTCCCCGTGAGCCCGAGGGCCGGGGATTGCAGTGCCCTCTTGTCCGCGTAATGCTAGACAATGGCTTATTCCCTCGCGTCCTGGCGGAGCTCCAGGCCGAGCCTTGGATCCCTCTTGTTCTGGCTGAACCCCCAGACAAAGGATCACCCTCTCCTCGTGTGCCCGAGGGCCGAGGAGCCTCGAGGTCGAGCTCACCGTCCTCGTGGGTCTGCGGACCGAGGACTTCCCACACCATCTGTCCGCCGAGTGCTAGACAGTGGTCATTCGGTCCCTCTTGTTCTGGCTAACTCCCAGACAAAGGACTAAGACTCTGCGTGTGCCTGAGGGCCGTGGAGTACCTCTCGTTCTGGCTGGCGACCAGACAGAGGAAGACTACCATTCCTCGTGTGCCCGAGGGCCGAGGACTACAGGGACCTTCTTGTCCGCGTAATGCTAGACAAGGGTTCTCTCTTTTTCCACCCTGGTTGAGCAGACACTCGCAGGGCTCGGAAATTATGGGGGCGTTGGTAGTCTCGTTCCCCATAGCGTTCTAGACGTGGCTCGAGTTCCCGGAAGGGAACGTCTCGGGTTACGTATGTAACCTTAGTTCCCTGAGGGAACGAGACGCCGCGTCTCGGACCATAATTCCCGCACCCTGCGGCGCTCGCTTCATTCCTAAGAGCTGCCGCCGGCTTCAAACGCACGTGCTTTATACTTCCTGGTTGGTGACGTCACCGCGCCTGTGACGTCACCCCCCCGTCATTCATTGGTTGTTAGACATAGTTCAGAGTGCGGCCCGCCAATGGCGTTCCCCATAGCGTTCTAGACGCGGCGTCTCGTTCCCTCAGGGAACTAAGGTTACATACGTAACCCGAGACGTTTCTTTGTATTCTATAATACACACAAAGCATGCTTATGTTTGACTATAAGATCATAATTATTTATTTAGTTATTAATGTATCTTACAACAGTAGGATGTAATATGAGGGTTTACACTTAGTGTATGTTTTGACAATAAGTAATAATACTGTGTTCTCGAATGGATGTTTTACACGATAAACAATTTTTATTAGTTTCTCAGATATAAAATGTCCTTTTTACGTTTGTACAAAATGCGTGGGTCTATGACTACAAAATCATAATATATATATTAGGGGTGGGAAAAAAAATCGATATTGCAATATATTGTTGTGCTCTCTGTCGCAATAAATAATCGATACACTAACGGCCAATATCGATATTTTATTACAACACAAATGATTAATTTACCCGTCGTCAGTGTCACTGTCACTACCCAATATCTACCATTCTGTTTGCGGGGGGCGCTGTTCGAGTAAATAGGCGTAAAGTGGCGGAAGCAGCGGCCAGTGAAGAACACAAATTATCTTACAACATCAGAGAAGAAGCGCAGAAAAAAAGAGAAGTGAGAAGAATGGCGGAAGATAACGAAAAACAAATCAAAGACGCACCCGCTAGTTGAGCATGCTGATCAGTTAACTTACGCCTGTTTCACACATACTCCGTCTGCAGTGCTTATGCGTTGTGTATTTTTTTCCGCACCCATGTTAACGGATTAGAGCGTTCACACTGCACGCGGTTGCTGTGCAAGTGCATTGAGTAATACGTTGTTTATTATACGTTGAGTTTAAACGTGAATATATCTAGAATTGTATTAGTGTACTGTGATAAAAGAGTATCACAATGCTGAAAAAGCACGTTTGTATTTGAAATCAAAATAACGGATAAATGGTGTGTTTGTGGTAAACAGCCGCGGATCAGGAACGGACTGCAAACGTGTCCTGTGTGAAAGCAAACGAGTCCGTGCTGCTTCTGCATCGCACACGGACTGCATACACACTGCAGACGGAGTATGTGTGAAACAGGCGTTAGTGTTCCTCAAGAAGAATATGCCTTGATGAGACCACTGTCCAGGTTAACATAAAGCACTTTACAGTAACTTACTACTGACGTTTCAGTATCATGGTTTACACATGTTAGTTAATGTTCATGTTGTTTTTTAATGTTCAGGCACTTTTATCTGTCTAGCTGTACATTGTTTACATTTAAGACCAGGAGGCAGTGAGTTATTGTGCAAATGCATATTTCTTTGCACAGTGTTGGAAATGTTGGCATTAAAAAATGCATAAGATTTCCTTATTATGGGTATTTTTTTCTTTTTCAGTCACATATATCGTGATATATCGTTGATGAAATGTCTTCCAATATATTGAATATCGTAGATATCGTGAATCGCGATATTATCGATATCGTGGGGCCACATATCGCCACAGAATTGAATCGTGAGTTACCTGTATCGTCCCACCCCTAATATATATATATATATATATAAATAAATAGTATGGTGCTGCTGAAATTAACATGCTCAAATATGTTTTGTTTTGTTGTTTTTAGTGATTGTAAACCTGCTCAACACATGAATCCTGCTGACATTTACTTGAGTCTCCTCAAACTGTTTTCCTGAGAGCACTGTACCATCTTCAGATGTTAAAGAAGTTCACAAGTGAATCTCAAGTTATTTTTCTTGATAAATAAATCTATTCAAAATAAGCTACAAACATATTTTGTCCTTATATTCCTCCTTCATTCATTCCTTTGTTCCTCTCAGTCATCTGACTGAATAACTAATTATGCGGCTCATTATGCAGGTCTTTGTCTTCTCAGGTGTGAATCACAGCATTATTCATGATCATTCACGCCTTCTCGAATACAGCCAGTCTAAACAAAAAGTGTCTTCAAAAATTTAAATCAATATACTGTTTTGTGTAAACAAGTGAACGAGATGATTTTCACATCATTTGATAGAAAAAACTCTAGCCTAACACATCCTGTTCTCAAAGTCTTGTGAACAAATATTCTGTATGTGTTTCATGACTTTATTTCAGTGACTTCAAAAATTTTGTTTTTCACTAAGCACGCATAAACGTTGTTTTCTCAAAAACACAAACATGTACATTCATGTTGCTTACATATTATTGTAGCCCAAATTGTGCTGATTACAATATAATCAGATTTGGGCCATTCATATGTTTTTAAGATACTGAAAAAAGCACAAATGTCAGGGCATGTCAAAACTTCTTCAGGGCCCAAAAACACCCTCAGTCCCCAGAGGGTTAAAGAAATACTTACCTGCATTTGGACCCAGACCTCCTTCTTTGAACCGTGACACAGGAGGCATGAAAACTGAAGATGCGATTAGAGCAATAATATGCAATGTCTGTAAATTAACTTAGTCTTAAATTAACTGTAATAAACTTCAGCTCAATAATAAATAAAACATTTTAGTTTCATCCGTTTTGTACAGTCTGCCTTCTTTTAGTAAGGCACTTGCACAAAAACAAGTTCAGTTGTGGATGCTGCTGATTGCAGCTTATATATCGACAGTCAATCATGCACTGGCTCTGCTTTGGAAATAAATGGCCTCTTTCATCTCTCATTTTAACCCATATCATAGTGTGCACTGTTCTAAACATTAATATTTTATGTGCAACAACCACATGCTCCGTCTCAGTGGACTCACTTGTTTTAATTTTTTTACTCTATGATTTAAATGTGAAGATTGTACTGTGAATACCTTTCATCTTTTCATCACTTTGAGTTTTTCTGTGTTGTTTGGATGTATTTTAAAGAGTTGCCAATCAAAATGATGAATGACCGATATTCCCTTTTCTTTCTGCAGTATTAGCTCATCTGCCCCTTGTACATGCTTCCCCTGAGGGACATTATTTCACTTTTATGCAAGTAATACACCTTTTCTTTATTTCCTTACATCCTCCTCTTCAGCAGAGTCAATTTTAAAAATCTGATAATTACACACAAGGCACAATGGCTATAACTCCTCAGTACTTAAGCAACCTTCCATTGTATTATACTAAACGAGTTCACCTGCAGGCTCCTCTCAAATTTACTTTTACAACTTCATTTAAACATTTTTAAGAGAGTTACAAACATTCTGGCCTAGAAATGTTCCACACTTTTTAAAAGCTTCTATTGTCTGAGGCTATCTCAGTTTAAACTTTTCAGCTAAACATATATAAATCTATATAATCTATATCTATCTGCCACCAGGTAGAAGGTACCGGAGTATCAAAGCTCGCTCTGTGAGACTGCTGAACAGCTTTCTTCTCCAGGCTGTGAGAGCCCTCAACTCCAATCTCCCTGTTCCCCTCTGAAAGCATGAAAACCTCAGCCTTCTCCCCCACATCATTAAAACTGTTGACAATTGTCTTAAGTGCAATTCTGAGCTACACACAGGTGAGTGGGATATATACAAACCACCTGTAGTAACCCACTTATGTACACCAGATACTTTCATAAACGCTCGCTGCTACAAAGACTCAAAGATCATATGTTTACTTGTGCTTTGCACTACGAATCTTTTTGCACTGTGCTGCTTCACTCAAAATCTTTCATCTACACAACTTAAAGGATAACCAAAATGCAACCTGGGCTGTTTTTTTTTTACTGTAAACGAGACAAACTTATATCTAAAAGCATAATTACGACAAACGAGCTGTTTTGGAGATTGACCGTGATTTCGTTTTGTGGTCAATGGAGTACTAGGGGCATAACTTTGTAAAATCGATATTTTTACAACACTAAGAAGGCTCGACACACCATGAAACTTTGCTGGAAGTATCGCCTGGGTCTCTACACATGAACTCCAGCATTGAGAACATTGTTTGTGTACACAGAGTTTACTAAAAAGAAAAGTTTTGAACAACTCACTTTCACTGTTTGGGTTTCCGCTCGCAGCCGTCTTGCCAGTCAAGAAGTGTCCATCTCCGAATGTGAATGAATGGACTCCATAGGATGAAAAATTAGGCTTATATGAGGCTCTTTTTACAACTGAAAGGTTAATATTGTTTTTCACTTGCGACAAAACAATGAATTAGCCGTGCATTTATATGAAAATATGCTTTAGGAGCTATCCATCCTCGCATTCGGAGATCGACACTTCTTGACTGTCAAGACGGCCGCGAGCGGAAACTCAAACAGTGAAAGTGAGTTGTTCAAAACCTTTCTTTTTAGTAAACTCTGTGTACACAAACAATGTTCTCAATGCTGGAGTTCATGTGCAGAGACCCAGGCAAAGTTTCATGGTGTGTCGAGCCTTCTTAGTGTTGTAAAAATATCGACTCAAAGTTATGCCCTTAGTACTCCCATTCACCGGCCATTGACCACAAAACGAAATCACGGTCAATCTCAAAAACGGCTCGTTTGACGTAATTATGCTTTTAGATATATGTTTGTCTCATTTACAGTAAAAAAACAGCCCAGGTTGCATTTTGGCAATAGTTATCCTTTAATGCACACAATATCTGTTTTGCACAATCTCATGTACAAAGTATCTTTTGTTCAATTTCATGTACAAATATCTCTTTTGTAAAACTTCATGTACAGTTCTTATGTAAAGTTTAGTCTCAGTTTGTGCATGTGTAGTCAACTATTATATTTAAAGTATGTGTATAGTCAGATTGTTAACTGTTGTATAGATCTATAATTGCTTTTCTTATACTTGTACTGTTTTCATCTTTATGTTATGTTTAACCAGTATGTAGCACCGTGGTCCTGCGAGACACAACATTTCGTTCCACTCTATGTCCACACATGTAGCTGAATGACAATAAAGCTTGACTTGATCTATATATATAATCTTATGTGACAATGTCACATAAAACCACTTTAATTAGGAAACTCATCACATTCTTCAAAAACCTTATTTCTGTAAATCTGTACATTTCTTCTTGTCTGACTATGAATGCTTCTTCAATCCTCATGTCTTCACTCTCCTCTTTAATAAACGCCATCTTTTTAACAGTGGGTCACATGGATTTCACTTTCTTAAGAGTTTTCTGTGTGTTTGAATAATTCAGAATAATTAGAGAAAAATAAATCCAAATTAAATCTTTGAGTGTGTCTCAATCAGCTTCCACTGGTATAAGAGTCAGTGAATAGAATTAAATTGCCTGAGAGTAAAAAAATAAAAAAAATAAAATAAAAATACAACTCAAAATTAGAGCTACATATTAATAAAGATACACACACAAACTATAGATATTTTTTATTTAGGAATTCATGGTTTACATTTGGTACTTAATTTACATTTAACACTTCCATGAAAACATTTGGAGTTGGTTTGTTGAAGTTTTCATTAACATGTTTGTGTTCTCGTTGTGTGATTGTACTTGTTTCGAGCAGCAGGGCTGCATCCGAAATCGCATACTTCCATACTATTTAGTAGGCAAAAAGCAGTAGGCGAAGAAAAAGTATGCATGAAATCTCAAACACCACAAAAGAGTAGGCGAGATTTACCAGGATGAACCACTATTTCTCGCGAGATTCAGGCGTACGTATACCTAAGTATCGTTGGAATATGCCTACTTACCTACTATATAGTAGGCGAAATGGGTACGTGAGAAGAGTAACCACAAAAGAGTAAGCGAGAGATCCCCGGATGCCTACTGCGTCCCGCCCAGATTTCGAAGTGCCGATCGAGGGATACTTTTCTACTTTTCTATCCCAGAAGCCCACGGGAGATCAATAGCCTACGTCATCATCGAACGTGATGGAGAATAGCAACAAGGGTGTTTTCAAAAGTGAGTAACCTTACGCTGTTCCTTGTGTCACAATCGCGCAGAACAAACTGTTAAATCGCTTAAGGTGTAACAGTATAGTATATTTGTGACTGTTCTGTAAAAACATGTTTCATATGTATAGCAAACAGGGGAGATCCAGTAAACACACGTATATCTCCAAAGTGAATGTACATAAACCATACACATCTGAAAGACCATTGTTAAATGTCTACAGTATTTAATATGTGACAGAAAAAGTTCGCAAACAATTGCAGATGAGCACGTAATAGACATCTGAGTGTTGTGTGCTGTTACAGTAGAATTCACTGTTGTCAACACCGTTTACTTTATATGAATGGAATGTAAATAAACGCATGTACATATAGTAACTAAACATAACTGATCTTTTTTATTAATATAAATAAATAGAGGAGCATTTGTGTTGGATGAAATGCGAATGTAAATGCAGTGTTGAGCACATGAATCACAGAGGTGACTTGAAACTTTTCTGGATGTTACAGGGACAGGACGTGATGAACGGCAGGGACAGGTGAAGGTGGACGCGCTGGTCAGCTGCTTCATCAGAATAAAGATGCAGAATTGGCACAGCTGTTGATGGCAGTTGTTATTTACAGGCTGTGAACACATTATTGTTAGAACAATTACTTTGAATAAAGCTTTGTTTTATGTGTCTTTGACTTCTACTTATGTAACATCAAGGTTACTTTTATTTATTCTTTTACAAATTTATTCGTGTTTCTTGTTTGTCAGTTAATAAAATATAGCATTAATTCATTACTTGACTGAGAATTGAGATGTATTCACATTGACTGCATAGTCATGAATATGTCATGCATATGGCGTATAAAAATATGCATGTAGTTCATTTTACTAAAAATATAATTAATTAGTGGTTAGCATTTATCAGTATTATTGTTCATAAGAGTTGGTGTTGTCTAGCAATGCATTCCGAGGTCATCTTTAATTTCTAAGTAATACTTAATTCTTTCGAGTGTAAAATCAAAAGTCTTCTCCAAAGACGTGATCTTCCAGCAGCTGATTGACGTCTCCTTTGTGCAGATATTACAAACATTGCAAACAAGGAGGGCAACGTACTAGGTAGGGTTGTCGTGATGCCATTGGGTGTTCTGTGCACCCGTCCATAGCCGCGGGAACGTATTTTGAGCTGGGGGGGCTGAGAGAAAAAAAGGTTTGTGGGGGTTGGGGGGGGGGGGGGGTCGGGTCGAGTTTTCCTAAGAGCAAAGTAATAAGTAAAAAGAGTTGCTATTTTGTTGTTTTTGATTGCTTCCATTGTTCTCTTTTGTAAGTGGCTTTGGATCATGGGCATCGAAAGGAAAATAAATGTGGGTGGGTAAATTACTGTAGTATATGCCATTTGTATGTCTACCAGTTATTTAATGTTTTTACAAATATTACAAAAGACGGCAATCTAAGCTCGTTTTCAGTGGCGTAAGTGATAATATGTCTGTTTTTGACGCGGGAGACCCGAGTTCGCGTCCGCCTTTTGGTGAAATCATTTTCGAAATCGTCTCCCTTTTCACTTATATCACAACGGAAAGTCATTTGTTTTCAATAAAAAATTATGAAATAATCGGAAAGTTGAAATAAAGTATCAGCTAGGGTGAGGTGTTTCTGAGCAGAAGTTACTGTACATTGCTTTGTTTACTTTGCTGTGTCTAGTGAAAACCGGGAATGAGTTTAAATTGGTATGGACCCTGAATAAGGAATGAATGGAATGAATTTGAGGAAACCACAGCATTTTAATTAATTTAATTAATTAAAATTTAAATAAGGAGTTTAATTTATTAAGGCATACCTCATACAATGGATTTGAGTGAGTGTGACGGTGCTCTGAAAAGTGCAATGACATACTCGCTGAATTAGAGACGGTAAATGTGGCTTTTTTTATAGAAATAAAATAAATTTAGTTCAGTTGAACATGGGAGGCTACAGATCTGAGGGAGCGCAGCGAGTCTGTTCCAAGCAGCTCTGAGCCACAGGAGTGATATGTGACCAGAATGATGCGAAATGTCTGGTGGCGGATCCAAAAGCAAGATAACTATTCTTAACAAACCTTTAATTTCTTCATTTAAAATAAATGAGCTGGTCTTTATCGTTGCTGTGTTTTCATAAAAAAATAACGGTAAACCACAAATTAAGCATATTCGTTTAAAAAAAGAGAAACCTTAATTATTTGGGGGTAGATCTGCTTCCTTATCCGACTGATGCAATATTATCTGTCTGCTCAAGTCTCAGTCTATTTTTATTTTGTTTGGAAATGCGTTTTTGCGCCATGTTGATTGGTGTATTTTTAATCTTCAATGACGGATGCGGTGACGTCACGCGAAAATTATTGTCATTGTATTGTATTTCCAATAAATTTGAATGAATATTCGAATTACTAAAAATAGTTTTTGTCCTTTTTTGTTACAAATTTTACATTTATTTATTTTTAGCACCGCACCCCCAGCACCCCCATTTTTTCTTTTGCTCCGAGCCAGGGGGTGCTGCAGCACCCTCAGCACCCCTACTTCCCGCGGTAATGCACCCGTCTCCTTTATTTTATTTTATTATCACTGCAGAACTTATAAGTACATACAACCGCAGGAAAACGCTGTTTTATCAGTAAAAAATAATGACAGAAAAAAACTGTAAAGGGTTTGCGTACATGTGATTCTCTACACGTGAAAAAAAAGATTAAATATCTTTAAATAATCGTAATATTCATTTAATCATAATGCATTAAAATTGCATGTGTTGTTTTTTGTTATTTATAATCCTCTGGGATGAAACAAGAGAAATCCCACAATAAAAAGGAGTTTTGGGAGTGGATAAACAATTTTGCACATAAATAAATTAAAAACATATTAAAGTGGTTACGATTTTAGGTTTTCGTAATAAAAAATAACATCTTTAAGGATTAAACCGGGTTATAGCTTAAAAACGTACTAAAAACATAAAGGTATCTGTTTCTTCTGGAAGATCATAAAATGAGAAATTTGATCAACATCATAATATATACAAATAGATAATATATACAAATAGATGAATTAAACCTGTCGCTCATATCTTTTAAATTGTTGCTCTTGTTTTAACGTCGTAGATCACATGATAACGTCATCATGGCGGATCGCATTCATACTCAACGAGATTTGGCTGTAGAGTAGGTACTCTATTAGCGCTTGTGAAGTACCTACTTATTGAAATTAAGTACCTACTCATGAAGTATGCGATTTCGGATGCAGCCCAGGAGTCTGTCAGCGCGCGCTCATTTGAACGATTCGAATCACTGAATCATTTTATGACGCAAATGATTCCATGAACTCGGAGTTAACCCGAAAAGCTCCGTTTCTCTCATAACGATAAACTGATGCATGATATAGGGAGCGAAACGAGACGCCCCTTTTACTCATGTGCGGATGCACTTTATTTACACATACTAACATGTTACCTAAAGTATTACAATGTTAATTTCAATAAAAATGCATGCCACTATATAATTTATAAAAACTACAACACTGCCTGAACATTTTGTACCATTGTAAACACTGAATGCTTAAAAGCACAAACCTTTCTTCAGCCGAATCACAACAGATGCGGGAGCGCGCTCAGCCGTATGACCTCACATCACCAGACCAAAATAAGAGTCCAGTTCAAAATCATAATAAGGAATTCAGAGTTCATACATAAATGCATGCTGAATAATGTGCTGAAAATATTAATAAATCACGAGAGAGTGTGAGATAAGGTCTAAAAGTCACAATTGTCATGTTTAGGCGCATAAAGCTTTATATAGTAAAATGTAAAAAGAAAAATAGAAATTAAAAATAGCTGTTAAACATAGCTGGAGTATGAGCTCATAAAGCAGTGTAAATGCATTTCCAGCTGGCACATGACCTTTAACATTGAAATTTGGTTGAAATAAGGTCAGTTGCCTATATTAACGCCATCGGCCATCAATGACAGAAATTCAACGTTGACATGACTCTTTTCACACTTATGGGGTTCAAAGAAATTGAAGTAGTCATAGTTTTGTAAACTTCTGTAGTGGTAAATGGAAACTGCCACAAATATGTTTTTGTGTCCTCAAAAAAAAAAAAAAAAAAATTCCCTGATAGTGTTTCAATAACTTTCCAAAAGAGAAATACACAAACAAACAAACAAACAAACAAACAAACAAACAAACAAAATAGCCAGAGATTGGTTACAATAGTCAAAAGAGTGATAGATCAAATTTGCCAGCACACAACCTTTGTAACAGTTACAGCATTGACTAGTTTTATGTGAATTTAATGGCAAGGTATAAAAACAGAAAGTATAGTGTTTTAAATGTACATTAAATGAAAAACAAAATAAGTAGAGAAAAGAAAACAGAGAAAATATTCCAAGATTTACGATGTCAATAACTTTAGAAAAGCATCATCACAGGGGCACGAAATGCTATTCTATATACAACTTTTTTATGAGGTTTATGTGTATTTGGGATTCTTGAGAGGGGTGCACGAATGGACTTTTATTTTGCTCTGGTGATGTGACGTCATAAAGATGCGCGCTCCTCATCTGTTGTGATTCATCCTAATAAAGGTTCGTGGGTTTTAAAGTTGTTAAACTAATGCACACTGTAATATCAATTAAAACATTTACAAGCTATGTAAAATAAATACATCCGTCATTGTTAAATATAATGTTGTAATGCTTTATTTGGTGTTACTTAAATAAAACATTAGCCTTAAGTTACAGAGAAGGTGCGTCTCATTTCGCTCTGTATCATGAATCAATCTTGTGATGATAAGAAGTGATGAGAAACTGAGAATTCGAATCATTTGAATCAAATCATTTGTGAAATGATTCAGTGATTCGATTCAGCGGCACGCGGACTACAAACGACAACAACAAACACAAACGAGTGAATCACAACCGAGAATGATTTCATATGAGAGTGTAATATATTAGATATGATAAACAAATAATTAAACACCAAATATAAATTAAAATACCCTGCCTAAATATGAACGGTTGTGTAATTTGTAAATATTTAATACTTTTTATATGTACTCCGACTGTCTTACTAGTGCACTGACTACTGAACTAGCAGCTTATTAAAACGCACAGAGATTTAGTTTGCATTGATTTTTTTTCTGTCTATTTATTATTCTCATCTTAAGCAGGACAAAGTGTACAAACACACAGAAAAACTCCTGGAGAATCAACAGAGATTCATGATACACATTTTAAAAATGGCGTTTATTAAAGAGGAGAGTGAAGACATGAAGATTCAAGAAATATCCAAACATGAAGATACTGAGGAACAAACAAAGATGGTGTTTATTAAAGAGGAGAGTGAAGACGTGAAGATTGAAGAATCATTCAGAGTCAAACATGAAGATACTGAGGAACAAACAAAGATGGAGTTTATTAAAGAGGAGAGTGAAGACGTGAAGACTGAAGAAGCATTCAGAGTCAAACATGAAGATACTGAGGAACAAACAGGTTGGTTTTTATTCTCAAAGCTGAAATGAATTGTATTTATGAATAATGTCACACAAGTGTAGAAATGTTCAGACATTCAACAGAAGTGTTGAGATCACATGACAAACACTAACACTGAATATCTTTCTTTCACAGTGTGCATTTGTTATTATGACATCATGCATTAAGATTGTAACAATAATATGGAATTAACCTAAACAATATGTATGTGTGTGTATATATATATATATATTATAAATTGTAACAATAAACCCAATATTTGCTTTTAATATTAAAACCATTTATTTCTAGCACAGGGCTTGACATTAAGCTTTGACATGTGAAGTCAGTAAATCATTCACTTGTCCGAGTAAAAAGTGTACTTGTCTGATGCAAAAAAGAGCCTTTTTTGCCGTAAATTAATCTATTCTGAAGCATCACTACTCTATAAGGTCTCACTTTTAATCAGATTTTTTGTGATATTTACCTTAAATTGATTTCTAGGACACTTTTTAACTTTATTTTCCTAACCTTACTAAATGTGTCATCATTTACATTCAATTCTGAAATTTTATCAATACATTCAATTAGAATAACTAGACTCTGTTTGGTTACCATTCAGATTAAATCAGTATCAACAAACTCCATCTTTCCACTGCACAGGAAAAACCCAGCCTGCATCGAAAATGCCATTAAATGTATTTACTTTGACTGTTTAATGAAGATAAGAGGTTCCAAAAAATGCATTTACACAGTAAAATTGCAAATGTATAAATAATGTAATAAGATTAATGTTGTGCTTTTTTTAACATTATAAATCTAAAATGTTGAAAAAATGCAATACTTTTAAATATGAAACCGAACCACCAATAGATGGCAGTAAGTCACTGTCTTAATGAGTGAGTCACGGATTCAACCAGTTCGTTCACTGACTCACCCCATTCATTAAATTAAATGCTAAATCATTCAGTATTGAAACGCCGCTGTGTGACGCGACTGTTCTGCTGTGGCTTTGCTTAGAACTATTTCGTTAACAAAAACGGTCAGTGATGTGTCTAAAATGTAAGTCAGTTAATAATAACTACTAGTTTATTGAACTACTGTTGTATAAAATCAATGTCACGTTTGCAATCGCAATGGTGCTTACCTATATTATGTTATACAATATTTATCTTTTTTTTCTACCGTAGTATGTTTGTTTCTTTGTGTATGCTGTTGCGCCTATTAGTTTTAAAATTTCCATGATTGAGATAGCTTAATACGTGATACTTGAGACTGTTTACACTGTAATACTATCAGAATCATTCTCTCCAAAGTTTCGGTGCCACGCTAGTTATTGTTTGTTATTGATTTTTAATCAGGTTACTTGTCCGATCGGACAAGTAAAATTCTCCTTCACTTGCCTATTCACAAAATCCACTTGTCCCGGACAAGCGTTAAAGGTTGTATCAGCGATTTCTAGCCTAAAACATAAAGTGTCGATTTCAGCTTACCTTTCATCACGATCCGCTCGCTGCCTGCCCCATAAATTGTCTGTGAAAAAAACGCGTCTCTCTGGTCAGCCTAGGGTCCGAGATATGCCAAAAAAAACAATCGGCGCTATCAACACACCACACATAACCAAACAGTGTTCCAACCAATCAGCGTCAGGGGTTTGGTGTTGTGGACTTTCCTACTGGTGCAGGGATGTGAGGGAGGCGGAGCGAAAGTCCACAACACCAAACCCCTGACGCTGATTGGTTGGAACACTATTTGTTTTTGTGTGGAAAGGTTGGTAGTACCGATTGTTTTTTTGGCATATCTCGGACCCTAGGCTGACCAGAGAGACGCGGTTTTTTCACAGACAATTTATGGGGCAGGCAGCGAGCGGATCCTGAAGAAAGGTAAGCTGAAATTGACACTTATGTTTTAGGCTAGAAATCGCTGATACAACCTTTAATCTCGAGCCCTGTAGCACTTTGGCTAATTATGCAAAAGTAAGAAAATAACTTATTTTACGCAGAAGCAGACCTTGAAATGTGAGTAATCATATTTGGCTACTGCATGCACTGAAAAAAATGATTCATTGAATTTACTCAATTTTTTTAAGGTAAGTGGTTGCAATCAATTGATTTGATCTAAATTTAAACAAACAAATTTATTTGGATTTAAACAATTTTATTTAGTTAACTTAGTATTAAAAAAATGAGTAATTTCAGCCCAATTTAAATATGCTACTTCCTCTTAATTTATTTAATTGTTTCTGAAGAAAAAATATTCATTGAATTTACTCAAATTTTTTAAGGTAAGTGGTTGCAATCAATTTATTTTAGCTACATTTAAATAATCACATTTTGTTGACTAAATTTCAAAATTGTTTTAATCACTTACCTTAAAAAAAATCCTTTTCTTAAGGAGAGGTTCTTAAATGGCTTTGCAAATACACACAACAAGTTTAATGTTTTGAATTTATTTTTAATGTCATCAAATGTAAATTCAGTAACAGTTTCTTTGTATATACAACAAGTGTTTGGAAGACAAGTGCTTACTTAACGTTGCACATTCACAAAATAAAAATGAACAAAAATTCACAGGTGAAAGAGGCCACATTGTTGAGTGCGGACTTGGAATTGCAAAATTAATAAAAATATGTGGAAACAGGCAACAGTATATAGTGATTAAACAGTATATTGTATTTTTTCAATAGTGAATAAAACAATAGTGCTAAAACTGTTCATATGTCATGCAACAAACTGCAATTTGTAATGGATTTTACAGGTATGCCCATGGTGATGTGTTGTGGGTCTTTCAAGGAGTCATCTCTTTGACTGTCCTATATTTAAATAAAAAGAAACTGTTATTAGTAGGGTTGGGTATCAACTGATATTTACCAGCCAATATGCACAAAAACACATCAGTATGTCATCATAAACAGCTGGGTTTTTTTTTTTTAAGTTAAAGTGAAAGGAAGCAGATGAGAAAGAAAACTGACAAATCTATTTGTATATCTCCCACATGTTGTTCCTAATCTGCAAATGGAACACAAATTCAGATATTTTTAATGAGATCTGTGAGCTTTCTAACCCTGCATAGACAGCAACGCAACTCAACTGAAATGTTCTTAGGCCAAGAAACACATTAAAGATATTGGTAAAATAGTCCATGTGACATCAGTGGTTCAACAGTAATTTCATGAAGCTACGAGAATACTTGTGCGCAAAGAAAACAAAAATACAGACTCCTCCGCGCCACCGTCTGCCATTCATGAGAGTACCATGACACAAGTGTTTGGTGTTGCTGACATGAACATGCATGGGCTGAACCATGTTTATAAGCAAAGAAAAACACACGCATATGTCATTGTAGTCTTGACAATGGAGGCAGGAAGAAGAATTGTTGAATAAAGTTATTTTTGTTTTCTTTGCACATTAAAATTATTCTTTAGCTCTGTAAAGATATGGTTGAACCACTGATGTCACATAAATGGTTACACTTATGTCATTAGTACGTTTTTGGGCCAGTTATATTGTTGCCTATGCAAGTCCAGAAACCTCTCAGATTTCATAAAAAAAAAATTAAAAAATTTTTTGGTTCTGAAGATAAACTAAGGTCTTCTGGGTTTGGAAAGACATGAGGGTGAGTAATTAACGACAGAATTTTCATTTTTTGGGCTATAACCCTTTTCAACTATAACCCTTTTAGTATTTGAAATTTAAGTAGAATTTAAATTCAAGCAGAGACATTTTTGTCTGGACACTGTATTTGACATCACTGTGTTAAATAATAATACATATGGGAAAGGAAAAGACACTTGATAAATGAATACATACCTCCTGTAAAATGCCTAAATATTTGACCATTTTCCTCCCAGTAAGACAGCAGTGATCTGTGGAACATAACATATTACATTATATGATATATTTCATTAAAGTCAACTGTTTATTGTAAAATGCTTTAATACTAAAAATACTTACTGTGCATATTGCTGGAATAATACAACTTCAGGAAAGTGGCGAACCTGGAAACTTCCTTTGGCATCAAGGAAATGGTATGTGTCCTAGTCACAGGAACATGCAGAGAGTCCCTCAAATGAAAGTAAAAACACAATAATTATTATTGCTAGTTTAAAACAGTTTACATGCTGCACCATTAAAGCTAGCAAAAAGGGGCATGTTCACATGATTACAATTGTGAACACTAAAAACATTCAGAAATCCAATGTTATATTGTGAGATTTACTGATAGGAACTAACTGGAAATTCCCCTCATAACTTCATGCCTTCGTCCATATTTTTTGATTTCCCGGAACTTTCTATTACAAGGCATAGTTATTTGGAGTTGTGATGGTGTCCAGTATGAGCGAAACACATCTAACGTAACACCACAAATAAAGTTTGAGTCCGTGGAAACAATTCTACAGTAACGTTACAAACACGCAGTTAAGGATACGATCTGCCCATCATTGCTTTAAATGCAATAGTTGCCACAGAAGTTAATAATTTTTTTCGGTATCACGCAAGCATTACCTTACCTTCAGCCAAAACAAACTGCTCTTGAACAAACAAGTTAAGGACATTAAAGATGACCCTTCCAAAAGGATTTAACGTTATATGTCATGTTTAACCACATTAGAAGCCGGCAGATTCCCGAAGGACTGGCTGTGGTAACGTTAACTTAGGCGGGAAAACCAAATAACGTTACCGGCCTGAGCATCTCCGAAAGCGCTTAAGCATTTAAATAGACGCTATCCTTTCAAATAAACGGCGTATTTTAGGCTTATACAACTACATTTTCATACAAAAATATCTTAAAAGTACATTCTGTCACATAAAAAAGTATTATTTGTGTAAGTTATATGTGACCGTCCGTTGGTCGCTGTGGAATTTCTCCCAAAGACTCATTTTGCAGATATTATTTATACAGCGAACAAACTATTTACTGTAATAAACAGTGCTACACTACATTATTACTCACATAAATATTACTCACCGTGTAAATCGACCGAATGATGAAAACTCCGGGTCCGGAATGAAAAGTTCCCACCGTGAACCTGACTGAGTCGTGACTGGAAGGAGAATGTGCATTTGTGCTCATGCGCAGAAAGTTTACTTAATATTTTCTAACTGAATTTAATTAATTCACATGGCTTGGATTTAAAACACATGTAATTCGCTTAAAACCAATTAATACTTATTAATTAAAATCAAAAACTAAATTTTTATTATTTAAACTAGCGAAATTGAATCATGCTTAATTTAATTGGGGCCATAATCATTTTTTTCAGTGTGCTGTCTACATTTGTTAATTTTTAGCTATTTGGTAAGCAAATAAAACAGCCAGTGGACACTAAGCCTACATCTAAATTAATCCCGATACAACTGAAAACAGCCATTTTGTTTTAAAATTTTCTCCATCCACACTAGCGTTTTCAAGCATTTGAAAGTGAGGTGATGGAGGGGGCATGTGAACAAAATACTGTGCTTTGGCTTTCGTTTACTTAACCCCAACTTTTGAAAGTAACATCAAAACTAAGCAAGTATTTCTGACAAGCCAAATTCTGTTTTTACTATTTTTACTATAAAAACAAATATTGACTGTACATAGAGATCGATTTAAGAAACTATTCGATACAGAAACATCCATTATGAGTTGTTATTAATGTTTCAAAATACAAGCAAGAATGCAATTTTTCTTGAACATCCAAATTATTGCAAATGTTGATTTTATATAAGTTAAACAAAAAGTTAATAAGTTAACATTTTACATTTTTAAATGTAGCCTACATTTTACACACAATATTGTTATATTTTACAACAAAATAATAATAGTTCCAACGTAATCCACAACAGAACTGGTGTGTGTCTACAAGAAACAGCAGTGTTTTGTTACTGAATGAATCTGCAGCTTTAAATGATTCAGAGAGACAGTGATCATTAATCCATTCATAACTACAGCCGTTTGCTTCATGACTAAATAAATAAATGAGGGACACAATGCCTTGCTCATTAAGACAGTGACTTACCGCTACCTACTGGTGATTTTAGTTTTAAATCTACAAGTTTTGCCATCAATTTATTGCTTTGTTAGTATATTAATAATACACTTAATGGAATGTTAACCCTTTAACTGCCCCACATAGAAAAAGGCAATGGAAAAAAATTTTGTTTGCATTTTTTTTTATCTCTTTATGTCACTAATAACCACACTCAATGTTTTTTTTTTCTATAAATCCCATCATTTTTTAAATATTGGCCTCTACCAAACGGTTGATATGTCACTTAATGGTAAAAGTACTGGAATTCACACTTATACTATGAAAATATGAACTATAACACTAATTTATTTAAAATTATAATCTAAAAAATATTTTTGTATATTGAATCTTCTTTATTTATTGAAGTATGCCATAAAATATTTCAGGTTTTCATTTTATCACGGAAATTATGTTTTCTTGTTTTTAATACCAAAATAAAAAGAACTCAAATAACTAAAACTAACAAAACAAAAGACATTACATGCTTTCTGCATTAAAAGAAATAAATAAGTAATAATAATAATAATAAAATAAAAAACAGCAAAAGATAATAAAATAATGGCATTTTAGGCTTTCGTGTTTCAAGAAACATGCCGGCAAGTGTGGCAGTGCAACAGAATTTTTGTTTCTAGATAAATGAACATTTCTTTGTAAACCAGCAATGTTGTGTAGTGTAAACCAACATTAGAAACAATCCTTCAAACAATATAAAAAACTAGTGATTGTAAAACTTTTCAGCAACATCTCTTGTGAGAGTGAGAGTGTGCATTCTTTTACCATAGAAACTGTTGTAAAAAATAAAACAAAAAAATAAATAAAAAAATAAATAACAATCTTACATTTTTAATGTTAATACACCAGTATTTGTCATTTAAGAAGTATCTGCAACTGATCATTATGTTTTTCAAACATTAATTCTATGATTTCATTATATTTACTTAAAAATATCCAAAAGTGGCAAAAAAGACATACTTAAGAAATGTATATTCATAGTATATTCATGAGGAAATAACAATAGCTGTGTCATATTCATAACTATGAATGATCAGAAGTTTATATTTATCAGCAAATAGTCCATTCTGACTGTAGAAATTGATGATTTGAAAACATTAGCTTAGCATTTCTACCTTTACCATAAAGTGACAAATCAACCGTTTGGTTGAGCACATTTTTGAAAAATTATTGAAAACATACTGAAGTTTTTTTTTTTTGTCAACAAGCAACATAATTTTGTAAAGTTAGGTGTTATATGTCAAAGAAATATGCTTAGCTTGCAAAATTTCACCAAAAACAGTTCACATGGCAGGAGTGATTTCTTTGATTCTGACATCCATGAGAGAAGAAGTGTTGTCACAAGTACTGCTGATTGACATAATGACATCTAGTGGATTTTTTCGCATAACATAGCTCAACCAGATGGTAGAGATGGCTCAATCAGCTTAAGTTAAGTTAGGTACTCCTCTTAATAAAATATGGTGACTCAAAATGTGCTCAACCATTTGGTCGATAATGTGGCATTACGTACAATTAATAATGCTAGGAATTGTTTGCCTCTATCAAAGGTAAGAAATGCACCTGTAAGTAAGTTTAAGTCTGTCTAGTGGCACCAACTACAAACTCAGTTAAAGTTAAGGTGATGAGTAGACTTTCCAATACATTGATTTATTTTTGTTTATTTTGTCTGCATGTAATGGCTGATAAAGCCATTAGTCTTGGATGGAGCAGGTGAGCTCTTGATCTGAGACTTTTTTGCCTCCCTGTTAGGCTACTCCTGTCTTTGAAATTGGCAGTGCTCCCTTCACGCTCTTGGGTCTCCTATGAGCACACCGCTCCCAGGGTAAACGCCTGGATTCCCCTCTTATCTCTGAGAGTTAATTCCTCCACTCCATGGAGTTTCGTGAGGCAATACCGAACTGGCCTCCCAGATGGCCTCCCCTCTGTGATTATTATAGAGTCAATTATGAGCATGCTGCTCTCTGCAGCTCCCATCATGTGACTGTCCTTATGGCTTAGTTGGCAGTGCTATCCTAACCCTTACTCAATTTAGAGGGTTGCCTGTGAGTATGACGCTCCCAAGGTGAGCATCTGCTCCCTGATGAGCCGTGAGGCAGCCAAAAAATGTTAGTTACATTTTACATTTTACATTTATTCATTTAGCAGACGCTTTTATCCAAAGCGACTTACAATTGGGAATACAACAAATAATTCATCCTAAGGAGGCAGATCGACATAGGAAGTGCTCAAAAGTACCATATGTCAGGCGTTGTTAGATGAGTACGGGCTAGAAAGGGAAGATCAGGAAAGAGAGGAGAATTTTTTTTTTTTTTTTTTTTCAGATAGTCAGATAGTGTCGAAAAAGATGGGTTTTCAGCAGTCGCTTGAAGACAGTAATGGAGTCAGCGTTTCGGATGGGGGTGGGAAGATCATTCCACGTTCATCTTTGCCTCTGTTTGGAGGCTTTTATGGTTGAGCGGAGTAGTGCTCCCCTCACTCTCAAGGGTCACCTATGAGTACAGTGTTCTCAAAGTGAGTTCCCTTCTCATCTCTTAGAGTTGAGTCTGTCGCTCGCTGAAGACCCAAACTCAATCTCTGAAACACGGACAACTCTATTTGTGTAAGGTCATCACATAAAAAAGGTTTAAATCATTAGGCTATGCAACATGCAAAATAATTAAAAGTCCTCTCTTGAACTGCACCTTCACTTCCATTTTCCTTTTCAGTCTCTTTTTGTTTTGGCCTAATCTCTCTCTGTCTCTCACATGACTTTAGGGTTTAACAAACTATGCTTTCTAAATGGCCTAAATTTTAAAATTAGAAAAGTGGGGAAAATAATTATTTGATCCCCTGCTGATTTTGTATGTTTGCCCACTGACAAAGAAATGTATCCTCAGTATCTTCATGTTGAAATTTAAATGGTAGGATTATTTGAACAGAATAACAACAACAACAAAAATCCATAAAAAACGCATTTCAAAAACGTTATACATTGATTTGCATTTTAATGAGCTGCATAACAGAACGGCTTTACTGACAAAATGTACACTGGATATCGCATGTGAGATATCATGCAGCCCTAACCTTAACATGCTTCTTCTTGAGCCACTCCTTTGCTGCCTTGGTCATGTGTTTTGGGTCATTGACATGCTGGAATACCCATCCATGACCCATTTTCAATTGTTCTCACCCAAGATTTAATGGTACATGTCCCCATCCATCATCCCTTTGATGCAGTGTAGTTGTCCTGTCCTCAACTCTTAGCAGAAAAACACTCCCAAAGCATAATTTTCCCACCTCCATGTTTAACTCCAAGGGTGTTCAGGGATGCCAGAGAAAATCAGGTTATCACACATACTTCAGGTTTGAATATCCAGGATGGTTTCTTTCATTATGTTTTTTTTTTTTTTTTATGACCGCATCTATCTGTTCACTGAGTGCTTTGACAGTAGTCCAATAAGACAGTTAAGGCGGCCGTACACGGTGCGAATTCGGACGGTCGGAAGACTGTGTGGACACGCACACGTCACAAGTGACTTTTCTTACGGACACAGTGGTACACGGCACAATTTTAAAACCTGGCGTGCCGATTTCCGAGCCAATCACATTCTGAGAGGAAGGCTGTGTATAATATACTGTGTATGTAGGCTACTGTTAAATACAACTGCTCTCTGTCTATTTCATTACTGCATATAAAAAATATGAGCCGTGAGACACTTTGCTACACATGCAGGAAACTTCTGATCACCCTTGCGTGTGTAGTACACTCGTTGCAAACTTGACAAAACTAATAAAATACAAAAAAAAATAAAATATTGTACCTGACCCACTTCCTGACCCGCATGTTTAATATTTGCGACTGACACCAGTGAACATATGCGGCTATGCAGTGGAGATGCGTTCACTGTCAAACAACATTCGGCATTAATTAGGTAATTTTGTCAAAAGAAATGTTCTTGATTACAAGAAAAATACAGATTGTTCTTGTGATTTATTTTGTCTTTCCTTTATACAGATTTAAATAGTTTCATTTTCAAAGTACTCTAAATTATGTCAGTGATTTTCCAATGTTAAATATGATCAAGAATTATTTTGTGTGTATATATATATATATATAATTTTTTTTTTTTTTTTTTTTTTTTTGTAATAAAAGTTAAGAAAAAGATTAGCCTATAGCCCAAAATATATAGACTACAAGCTAATTATTTTTTTCTTAACTTTAACTTCTTCTAAAAATTATCAAGAATATTAAATCAACTTAATAGGCTAGCTTAACAAATTTTCTTATACAACCATAACGAATGCACTTCAAAACGAAGGTTTCATATATAAATTCAGGAATCGCGAAAATGACTAAATAATATTATTTTATATATTAATTGTATAGCTATAATAGTTGTATCAAATGAATAAGGAAATTATAGTGCCTTGAATTTATTATGTAATGTTTAATTTTGTTCGTTTTGCTCTCTGGAAATGTAAAGAAAAAATACAGTTTTACTTGGAATTAGTTTTTAATCCCTGGTTTTAAACAAGCATATACAGGAGATAATTTCTATATTACTGCTTGAATAAACGTTTAAAATTGTGCTAGAAATTGTATAATTAAGGAAATTAAACAGACCTAGGCATTTGAAAAGAAAATGTGTCTAATAATTCCAAAAAGAAAGAGAAGTATTGGACATAATCAAAATATTCGAGACATTTATTAGGAATACCATTTTCTTAACAATTAAGATGCTGCATGTGTTTATCCAGTCTAATCGATGTATGTGTCTCTCCCCTGACTTTCCCAACAAAAATCCCACCCCTCTCAGAAAATACATAAAACTGACATTACTGAGCTATATGCGTTTAAAAGTAGCCTATTAAAATGGTACAATGACATTGCTCAGTTCAACATGTTGGGAAATCGGGCATTTTGTCCCGCGTCAGCATGTATTCAACAGTTAATAACGCTCAAAATTCAAAAGGTAAATATTATTCAGCCAATAAAGTGTAGGTCTATGCATTTCATAGAAAATTGTGTCTAGTACTATATAAATTACAAAGGTTTAATTGGCATCTTTATTTCAAACGACCCGACCGACCGGGACCCGAATATCATTAAAAATATTTTTGGATGACTCGTAACCGCAGGCACCCGCTCATTTTGGATCAACCCGCGCATCACTGTTGGCCACCACTATAACTAGCAATAGCTGTAGCAAACAATAGGTGATCGATCACCTATCGATACATCATATAGCGCTCGCTGTTCTTGCCAAACAGTTTATCCTCTTTCTCGATAGTCCAAGTCGCCATGGCGCTGTCATGTTCATCTTGTTCTGTGGTTTTCTTTTCTTTAGCTTCTGATTGGTCATTTCCCGTTTGATCAACAAAACGGCTCGTTCAACAGCACACGTCACGTTTTCAATCCGACAGCTCCCGAAGTTTTTTGACATGTTTAAAAATGATCGTGAGGTTGGGAAGTGCTCGTAAGGCACTCTGCTCGTCTCGTAATTTCTCACACACTATACGAGCCCCGACCATACGAGAAGAGACGATTTCCTCCGATAACCAAAAAAATCGCATGCGAGCTCATACGACCTCAAAAATCGTGTACGCCCGCCTTTATTGGATTGTTCTAGTTTTTCAGTATGGTTGTATGCAAATTCCAGTCTTGACCAAAGTTATTTTATTTCATCTTGTAGCGTAATCTGTAACTCTAGTTTGTTATTTATGGATGCAAGTCTTTTGTCTGTTTGTTTGGTTTAGGAGTGCTTCTCTTAGTTGTAGTGCTACTATCCATTTTGCAGTGGTTTTAGTGTTGATCGATGTATGCTTCTGTAAATTAATTTTTTCCAGTGTACAGTTAGTTTGTTCTTATAGTTGTCAGTATGTAATAATAATCCACAGTATTGCTACAGTTTGTAGAGTTAATACAGTTAGTACAGTGAGTACAGCTCTCTCAGTGACTGTGTGCTGCCATGATGAATCTTGCGCTCTTTGTGTGATCTCGCGTTACTCAGAGTCCGATACATTTAACAAAATATTTCACCATTCACCTCACTCTCAATCACCATTATATGTCTGATCTCAGATGCAACTGCCCTCGTGTTTTGTCACAAATGGCAGTCACAAGTAAATTTTCTGTCACCTTTGCAGGACTGTGATATGAAGAGTGTATAAAATTACACATCTTTGGCAACAATGTAAAAAGTGAATAGCACATAACAGGCGCAATACCTGCATAAACACAGATTTCTATTGGTACAATATGGATTACATGACTAAACATGCGCCATCGTTTTCAAATACCTACTTTTTTACAGTGCACTTTACAACTGTCACAACACGTGTAGGAATGCACAACACAATGTAGGAGTAAATGCAAAGTTTTTATTAAAATCCTCAGGCAGGTTAACAGACAGACAGGATGACTGGAACATACACGCACACAGTAGGTAACGTTGAAGCTGGACAGAGAAACTCAGAAATCAAACTTATAAACGTATAAAGAGGTTCTAATTACAACGATGGTGATGGGAATGAGGCTAATGAGCAGGAAGAACCAAATATGGGCATTGGGAAAAACCAAAACATAAAGCCGGTACAACAGAGGACCAAGGTGGAACCAGAGAGAGGGAGGAGCCCAACTAAGCTGGTGGGACAGAGCGATGGGGCACAGCTAGAGGAGTGAAGTCCTGAGGTGAAGGAGGGACAACAACTGACCAAGGCAGAGCTGGTGGTCCGACGGGCGACGGTGGAGATGAGGGAGCTGAGAGCCGGGGTGGAGCCGCAGGGTCGGAGGTCCGTGGGGAGTCAGACTCTGAGGCTGGAGGCGAAGACGAGGGATCCTCCAGCCATGACGGCGATGTAGACTGGCAGACCCAGTTTTAGCTCACCCTCAGTGGCGGTGCAGTGGGCGTTGCTGTCCTCAGCACCCTCACGCCCTACTGAAACGTCCACCGTTGCAGGCACAGTGGCCGGCTCTTGCACCTGGTCGAACAGGCTTGGCTCTGGCAGCGATCGTCCGCACTGTCGCTCCTGTAGGCGATGACTCTGTTGCAATGGGCTCTGGCTCGTGCCCCGCATGTCGGGGTGGTGGCTGGCTGGGCTCTGGGTCTGGAGTAGCACTGGTGAGTTTCTCCAGGAAACAGGCAGGGAACGAGGATCTGTTTCTCACCAGTGTCCACTCCACAAAGGTGGCAAAATTCACTCAAGGGCTGTCCTCGGATGATAGCGCTCTGTTCACCATGTTTAAGCTTGCTTCAGAGAGCGCACAGAACATGGAGGTAACTGTTTTGGTCTGGCTATCTGTTACGATGTGTGTTTGAATGTGCAACACCATGTAGGTGTAAATGTAAAAGTCTTTAATAAAGTCCTCAGGCAGGGTAACAAACAGACAGGATGACTTGAACATAAACGCACACAGTAGGTAACGTTGAAGCCGGACAGAGAAACGACAGGTGATGGGAATGACGCTGATGAACAGGAATAACCAAATATGGGCACTGGGAAAAAACAAAACATAAAGTCCAAGGGTGTGACAACAATGCTATATGCTTTTTTCAATTATCCACTTCGGAGAGCGTTTTCAAAAAGCTTAGTTTTACTTAACATAAATGTCATCTCGGTGTGGATGGAAGACCAAAACAGAGGCCTTCAAATAGATTATTAGTGTGGACCAGGCCTAAAAGATACAATAGGAAATCACTTTCTGGGGACAACTTAACACTTATTGGATTGAACTACTGTTATATTTAGTTTTTTTTTTCTAAAATGTTTAATGTTTATTTATTACATTTATTTTATTAAAACTTTTGCGTAGTGTGTGACGTTTCAAGCACGCAGGCTCTTCATCAGATTGTCTGCATGTTTGAAACATCACATACTATGCGAATTATTTAAAAAAAACTTTTTTATACTTTTTGGAGCCTTGGCTGATAGAGCTGATAAAACTGACGAGAATACTGCTTGAGAATAAATTACTAAAAAAAAAAAAAATCTTACATACAACTAAGGCCTTGTCCACATAGAGATGTGTTTAGCTGTATATGCATAAATTTTGTATTGAATAAGCGTTTCATTCAGATGGATCTGGCATTTTGGGAGAAGTGAAACCGATATGTATTTAAACCGGGTCCCAGAGTGGATACATCTGAAAACAACACCCTTGTGTTTTCGTGTGTACAGTGAATCTGCATATTTTCTGAAACGATAATGTCATCAGCCAATGTCAGGTAACAAAAACATGAACAAACACTGAACGATTGTCTTTTTATTAACTAACATTAAAGGAACACTCCACTTTTTTTGGAAATAGGCTCATTCTCCAACTCACCCCGAGATAATAAGTTGAGTTTTACCGTTTTGAAATCCATTCAGCCGTTCTCCTGTTCTGGCGATATCACTTTTAGCATAGCTTAGCATAGATCATTGAATCCTATGAGACCAATAGCAGCATTCAAAAACGACCAACGAGTTTCGATATTTGTCCTATTTAAAACTTGACTCTTCTGTAGTTATATTATGTACTAATACCGGTGGAAAATGTAAAGCTGCAATTTTCTAGGCTGATAAGATTAGGAACTACACTCCAATTCTGGCGTAATAGTCAATGAAGTTTGCTGCCGTAACATGGCCGAAGCAGGCGCAGTAATATCACGCAGCACATGTGCAAATGCTAACCTAGCTGGGAACTAATTTCAGGCGCTGCATGATATTACTCCGCTTGCTGCATCCATATTACGGCACCTAACTTCCTTGACTATTACGCCGGAATGGTAGTGTAGTTCCTAATCTTATCAGCCTAGAAAAGTGCAGCTTTACATTTTCAAGATAATTTGATGTGCACGCTTATTTTTAAGCAGTCCTTAATGCCAGTGCTCCGGCTGCATGTTCCTGTTGTGTGTGTGTGCACTTTGATGGATTAAATGCAGAGCACAATTCACCATACTTGACAGTTGGTACATGTCACTTCACTTTCACTTTTTCACTTTCAATTGGTGCAAAGATATTGCCTGTTTTATTTTAAAGGAAGTTTAATTTTAGTTATTTTTTATATTATGTTTCCAGAGGTGTAATTATAATATTACTAACGTTTTTGACAAAAAAAAAAAAAAACATTTAAAATTGAGTGATTTCAATTTTTTAAATAAGATTTTTGAGAGATTAATGACCGTTTTCCACCATTTCTCATCCTCTGACAGTCTGTTTTGCTGTTTTCTATTTAAAAGGTCAGTGTAACAGCCCACTTTTATGATTGGCTAACATAATTGCCCCCTTAATAAAACCACAGAAGGAATTATTGTATGATGAATTTTTCATTTGATGGTTGAATGGGGAGTTTGTCGCCTTTCTTTTTTCCTAGTCTCTCTCTAAATTTGTTGATTTTTATCCCCTATGAGACAAAAATAGTATATAATAATTGAGATCAGTCTGTATAGATTTTCTAGATTTAATTAATTGTATAACAGCCAACTTGAACTCTGTAGGGTACCGGCCAACCAGGATCAGGTTTGGACGCCCTGGTATAAAATCTCACATGCATTACATATCCACGTTTTGATGTTAATTGCTTTGTGCCATTAAACTGGGGTTAACTTTTATCTCTTTGTTTTTCCACCTTAGACCTAACAGCACTGAAAGAGGAGAGAGAAGATCTGAATGAAACTGAAGAGAAAGATCAGTTTGAGAATCTTCATGATTTCGTATCTGGAAAAAAATATTTTTGTTCCTTAGAGTCTGAAAAGACTTCTAAACAAAAAAGAGCTCAAAAGACAGGAACTGTGAGTATTTGCATTTGCTGTCAGTGTGGAAAGAGTTTCAAAGACCAAGCACACCTTAAAAGGCACATGAGAATTCACACTGGATAGAGGCCTCACAGATGCCAACAGTGTGGAAAAAGTTTCACTCAAAAAGGAAGCCTTAACAGACATGTGAGATTTCACACTGGAGAGAAGCCTTACACATGCAAACAGTGTGGAAAGAGTTTCAAAGACCAAGCACACCTTAAAAGGCACATGAGAATTCACACTGGAGAGAAGCCTTACACATGCAAACAGTGTGGAAAAAGTTTCACTCGTAAAGGATGTCTTAACAGACACATAATATTTCACACTGGAGAGAAGCCTTACACATGCAAACAGTGTGGAAAAAGTTTCAAACAACAAGCACACCTTAAAAGGCACATGAGAATTCACACTGGAGAGAAGCCTTACACATGCAATGAGTGTGGAAAAAGTTTCACTGTTAAAGGAAACCTTAACAGACACATAATATTTCACACTGGAGAGAAGCCTTACACATGCAAACAGTGTGGAAAAAGTTTCGAACAACAAGCACACCTTAAAAGCCACATGAGAATTCACACTGGAGAGAAGCCTTACACATGCAAGGAGTGTGGAAAAAGTTTCACTCGTAAAGGATGCCTTAACAGACATGTGAGAGTTCACACTGGAGAGAAGCCTTACACATGCAAACAGTGTGGAAAGAGTTTCAAAGACCAAGCACACCTTAAAAGGCACATGAGAATTCACACTTGAGAGACACCTTACACATGCAAACAGTGTGGAAAGAGTTTCAGTCAACAAGGAAGCTTTGAAAGTCACATGAAAATGTACAATAGAGAAAAGCCTTACAGATCCCCTCAGTCTGGATAGTTTCAATGTATGTGGAAACCTTAAAGTTTACCAGAAAATTCACATTACAGGGAGCCTTTTTACCTGCCAACAGTGTGGAAAGATTTTCACTCATAAAAGATACCTTAACATTCACATGAGAGTTCACACTGGAGAGAAGCCTTACACATGCAAACAGTGTGGAAACAGTTTCAGTCAAAAAGGAAGCCTTGACAGCCACATGAAGATTCACAATAAAGAGAAGCCTAACAGATCCCCTTAGCATGGACAGAGTTTTAAACCATTCCGGTCCTTGATTATGATTGGTTGAGCCACAATCAAAGCTCAATAAGAATCTTATACAGGGCTCCTACAATGATAGAAATTCTAATTCACATTTTAAGGCAATGTGTTTTGTCCATGGTACGTGTGGAAGTTATGTGTGAATGTGTGTAATGTGCATGTTACAGTTCAATGTTCACAGTTCTGCGGTGTGCAAGTGTGCCATATGAGCAACATGGTGGGTAGTGAGATAGTTTGTGAGAAGCAGATCAGAGTGTTAAGTCCTATGTGGTGTTGTGATTGAGAGTCCGTATAGCCTGCGGGAAGAAGCTCCTCCTCAGTCTCTCGGTGTTGACCTTCAGGGAGCGGAAGCGCTTTCGTGGCCACAACAGAGAGAACAGTCCATTGTTGGGATGGCTGAGGTCTTTCACAATCTTCCTGGCTTTGGTCCAGCACCGCTTGTTGTAGATCGAGAGCAGGTCAGGGAGCTTGATGCAGATCCTAAGCACCTTAGAGGGCAGTCTAAAGTCTCTCAATCGTCTGTGATGGTAGCGGCGATGCCGGGCCCTTTTCACCACAGTGTTGATGTAGGCAGGTCTCGCGTAATGTGAACACTGAGGTATCTGAAGCTGTCCACTCTCTCCACTGGGCTCTCGTTGATGACAGGGGTCTGGTAGTTCCTTTCCTGCTTAGTACTAAAGTCCACTATCAGCTCCTTTGTCTTACTGAAGTTCAGGAGGAGGCTCTTCCTCTGGCACTAGCTCTCCAGATTTCTAATCTCCTCCATGTAGGCCATCTTGTCATTGTTAGAGATCAGGCCCACCACGACGGTGTCGTCAGCAAACTTGATGATGATGGTGGAGTTGGTAGTGGCTACGCAGTCATAGGTATATAGTGAGAACAGCAGGGGGCTCAGAACACAACCCTGTGGGGCTCCAGTGCTGAGGGTGAGGGAGGCTGAGACATGTCTGCCCATCCTTACTGCCTGTGGTCTGCCAGTTAGGAAGTTGGAGATCCACTGACACATGGATGGTCTGAGTCCTAGGTGTTCCAGCTTCATGGTGAGTGCACAGGGCATTATAGTGTTAAATGCAGAGCTGTAATCGACAAAGAGCATTTTAACATAATTCCCCTTTCTGGTGTCCAGGTGAGTGAGTGATGTATGGAGGAGGTGAGAGATGGCATCATCTGTAGAGTGGTTCGGGCGATATGCAAACTGCTGTGGATCCAGTGTGTCAGGTAGTGAAGAAATTATGAAGTCTCTAACCAGCCGTTCAAAGCACTTCATCACTACTGATGTCAGGGCTACAGGGCGATAATCGTTAAGGGAAGCAGGATGGGTTTTTTTTGGGGACAGGAACAATGGTGGACTCTTTAAAGCATGTGGGGATTACCGACTGAGATAAGGAGAGGTTGAATATTTCAGTCAACACAGGTGCTAGCTGGTCTGCACAGGCTCTGAGAACTCGACCTGAGATGCCATCTGGTCCTGCTTCTTTCCTGGTGTTCACTCTCCTGAAGGCTCTCCTAACATCATGCTCGGTGTTACGTTATGTGTTTTTATGTTGTTGTATTCTGTATTTGTTATGTTTTTCTTATTCATTCTTGTTTTGTGTTAGATCGCCGCTGATTTGCCAGTTGTGGCACCGCCTATCAGCGGTTATTGGACGTCAATCGGCGGTCCTTTTAAAACGCCTCTTCCGCTTATCCAGAGGGGAGCCGGTGTGACTTCGGGCCGGTCGCGCTGTTCCAGACTCCGTCAGCCACCAGACCAAAGATCATTGTTCATCCTTTACTTATGTTCCAATTATGTGGTCTTTGTAGGAGAGACCTGCCCTTTTGTTTGAATTCGTTCTTTATGTTTTTGTAAGTGTAGTTAGGTAAGGTTTTTGTAATTTATTTTTCTTATCTTCTTTTGAAGGTTATTTAGTGTGATTTATTTTTAGTTTGATTTTGTTTGTTGTTTTGGGCCTTGGGTCTCTCTGAAGTCCATAAGAACCACTAAATTAAATGTTTTCTCTCATCTTTTAAATAAATCAAATAATCAATTAATGTTGTTTTCGTGTGTTTGGTCTGACGGCTTGATGAGAGTCTGTTTTTATTGCGTCTTACCCCTAGCGGACGTAATACTCGGAGATGATGAATGCGTTACTGGTGTTGGCATTGTCTTCCTGTCTCCAGCTGTTAACGCCACTAGCATTATTAGCATTGTTAACGCTATTTGCATTGCTGGCTGCAGCCTCGAAGCAGCCTCCCCTGTTTGTGTATTTATAGTCCTCAGTTCCCCACTCCCATTGTCCGTGATTGATGTTACTTTGTGTTTTATCATTCTGGGTTTTCCACGTTTCATTTTGTTTCATCAATAAATATCTGTTTCATTGTAACTCCAGTTCCCTGCAAGATTCTTCCTGGCTCATCTCCAAGGCATTTGTTGACATACTGTTATTCAAAAAATTTATATTAAAATCTCCCAGTAAAATTGTTTCAGTGTGACAATGAAACAATTTAAACAGTTCATCAAAATCATGGTAAAACAAATCATTATGAGAAGGAGGGTTATATAACACAAAAATCTCTCTGATAACATAACATTTAAATTTAAAACCTTTAAAACATTGTTGAACTTTTTCTTTTTTGATATAACACTACATATATTAAGATGACTTCTAAAACACCTTTTGGTGTTGACTTTAAAACAACATTAATGTGTTCAATAAAGTTTCACTGGAAAATATTACAGTGTGTTTCCATCATTGGCAGGTATGAACAACCAAATAATGAGACATGGCGTAAACCAGATTTCCATTAAGGCACCGAAAGTAAATGTCTCGACCATGTGATTATAATGTAGCTGTAGGATCAACAGAAGCTTGGAGGTGTCGCATTTCTTGCTCATTTAAGGGGAGGAAAGAGTTCAGGGACCACAACTCCACATTCTGCAAATGATTCCTCATGGAAGATGGCACTCTCCCAGTCTATGTCAAAGTCCTCCACATCCTAGGGATTAAGCATATAATCATTAAAAATATCCAATTACATTTGCACACTCTCTGTATCATGTCATAAATGAGAGAAATGAAAATCATTCCTAACTCTACATTCTCAGGCTTGTGAATTTTGTTATGTAGAAGTCCCACCTCCTAAACCTGCTGGGGGCTCATAGATCCCTCAGTGCGGAGCCCTCAGTGGTTCCAGCCCTCTGCAAATGTCTGCAAATCTTTGTGGAAAAGAGGTAAAAACACAAAGTGGACAAGAAAGATGTGTAGTGTGTTTGAGATATCCAGCAGGCCGTCTTCTTCAAGACTATGCAGGACATCTTAATATATGTATACTGCTGTCCACACATCATGCCAGAGCCTCTCAATCCTGTAATACGAAAAAACCTGAACATTTTTTGTGAGGTACTCATGGACATATATGGTGCTCAGCATTATCTTCAAATTTAATAATCTATTCTACATCATGTATGGTATTTGTTAGAATATGTTTCTCTCTCTACAGCTCTGGTCGTGGGCAGAGGTGGGTAGAGTACCCAAAATCTGTACTCAAGTAAAAGTAAAAGTACTTATGGAAAAATTTACTCAAGTAAGAGTAAAAGTAACAATCCCAATAGTACGGTGGCCGAGAAGTGCAAAACACAACAACAAATCGCAACACAAAAAACAAATCTGAAAACCAAATAACAAATCCAGAATCAAAATTACAAATTCAGAAAACGCAATATCAAATCTAAAAACAAAACGGCAAACCATAAAACACAATAACAACTCCGGAAACAAAATAGCAAGTCGGAAATCACAATGACAAACAAAAAAACACAACGACAAATCCGTCAAAACGGAAAAGGTAGGTATTTTGTGTGACCGGCGTAGTCGCTGCTGATTGGATGGAACTCCTGTCAATCAAGACATACAGGAAGTACAGTTCTAGTAGAGATGCAGCAGAAGAGACCGCTGCGATCAACTTTTAAACGGTAAGTCATTTATAAAACAGAACTGTATACTATCAGCACAGCTAATCAATTTATCTTGTGGATTAAAACAGATTATTAATAGATTATTTCTCACTTAATTAGTAGATTATTGGGATGTTATGCATTCTCTTCCTGCCGTTTTATCCATCGTTGTGTTATTAAAGGGATGGTTCGGAGTAGAATTGACTTCATTGCTATGCACTCCAAAGCCCATGTAAATACCCCATCCGAAGTTTTTTTTCACCTTCAAACATAAACCTTAAACGTGCAAGTAATCTTACCAAACTTGTACAGTAGTGTAAATAGGTTATGTACTCACAAAACGCTGCATCAGAACATTTGTAAGTCCACCATGAGTGTTTTAAAAACACGTTTTACCCGAGAACTACTAGTCTCAGAAACTACAAGTCGACGTCACTTCCCTGGTTTGAAAAAAGCACGTAAAAGTCCTCCTACTACATCTGTCTGCATGTCAACTTGGACTGTTACGTGCTTTTTTCAAACCAGGGAAGTGACGTCGACGTGTCGCCATTTGTAGTTTAGTTTTTGAGACTAGTAGGGATCGGCTAAAACCTGTTTTTAAAACACTCATGGTGGACTTACAAATGTTCTGATGCAGTGTTTTGTGAGTACATAACCTATTTACACTACTGTACAAGTTTGGTAAGATTACTTGCACGTTTAGTGGTGCAATTTACGAGATACATCACATGTACCATTCACTCCTGTAACAAGCAATTCGAAAAATCTCCATAAATGTTTGACTATGGTAAAAAAAACTTCGGATGGGGTATTTACATGGTTCGGAGTGCATAGCAATGAAGTCAATTCTACTCCGAACCATCCCTTTAAGGCTTTAAGGATTTTTTGCGGGTAGGGAGTTATTTAATAGATCTGGATTTATTGATTGACCTAAGTGAGAATGAAAATGTTAAAATAGGCGAGCAGTTTTCATTTCAGAATCATGGTAGGCCAATTTTTCCAAAAAATGTGTACTGTGTATATTGTATTATAGCAGTAATCATTGTAAACACATTATTACTATATTTATTATATTTTTTATAGCCACTAAAGAACTATTGTGTGAAGTATCAGTGATGCCACAGGACTGAATTGTAATGGAGCATCACTTAACAGGGTTCGTACGGTCATGAAAAACCTGGAAAAGTCATGGAATTTTAAAATGGCAATTTCCAGGCCTGGAAAAATTTTGGAAAAGTCATGGAAATTTGTTTCACCATCTCTGTATATTAGAATATTGCTGATAATTTTGTTTAAATTCCAGTTAACAAGCGCACGATCGGTCACGTGGGGTAACGGCGACTCGCAGTTTTGTATCAAATGTAAGGCCATAAAAAGTTATAAATATTTAAAATAGTAAAAGAAAAGTCTTGATTATAATTTTAAGAGGTCTTACAGTTGGGGACGGAAAGACGATCGCGATAGGGTTGGATAAATCTTCAAAAAGGCAATGATGTCATTGAATTTATATGTGCACTGGACGTTTCAAAGTCAAAACGCTGCACGGATGTCTATTATGAATGTATCTGAAGGGAACAGACTGTCCTCAGAAACGTGTTGCATGTTCATTTCTTGTCTGACAAAACAGCGTTAATGCTGATTTGTATATACAGCCGTAACTAGGGAAACTAATATTTCAGCGCTCCTAAAGCGCCCCCTAGTGACAGAATAAATTTTTATTTCCAATAATTTTTTTCCAGCTTTTTATGATCAAATTATTGCAATTATCAATCCATGTTTTTATGCAGCAGACACATAGAGGTGTAAATGTGAAAAAAGTTAATGTGCCTTTTAAAAATCTAAACAATTAAGTAATATATATATATATATATATATATATATATATATATATATAATCTTATGTAATACTTAATTGTTTAGATTTGTAAAAGGCACATTAACTTTTTTAATTGCTGGAAAAAAATTATTGGAAATAAAAATTAATTCTGTCACTAGGGGGGCGCTTTAGGAGCGCTGAAATATTAGTTTCCCTAGTAACGGCTGTTACTATTATGTATTTTTTATTTGGGTTAGTTAAATTAATTTTCGGGCTCCCAAAATCTGATGAGTACCTGCCCAAAGGGCTACCAGAGATTTTAACATTTTGCGAGCCCTGAGCCGTCAATCACTCCCTGTCACTGAAACTGCGCTCCGCTTAACTTGGAACTGCATGTTTTTTCTCTCTTTCTCTCAACCAAACCCTGTTCCGGCGTTGCACAAACTGCATGGCAATTAGGGGTGTGAAGTATGACGATTTTTTTTTATTGTGGACAATTAAAAAGTCTCCACAATCTGCTTTTGTAGAAATATAGTATATTTCGTGCTACAGCGCACATTCTGTCAGATACAATTCTGGCGCCTCCGTGTCAATATACTGTACAACGCACAAAGCACACGTACGTTTGCAAGATGTCTGTTAAAGATCTCTTCATCTGGAAAGCATCTGCTGTGTACAAACGTCTGGCAGACGTCTGTAAGATGTCAGTTTTACACACATTCTGAATCACAAACATCTAATAGAGGTCTATTTGACATCTGATGGGAAACGTCCAATAGACATATTGCAGATGAGCAAACTACGTCTTGTAGATGTCTTGCAGATGTAAATGCAGACGTCAAATAGACATCTCCGAGATGTACATGTGCTAATCAGAATCCGCCATGAAGAATGGCACATAACTAAAAAGAAATTGGGTGCTCCTAATTATTTTTGGATGATCCTAATTTTTTGAAGTTGGGAGCACCAGTGCTACCAAGTAAAAAAGTTAATTTCGAGCCCTGATACATATATATTTCATGAAACATTAAGTCATGAATATTTACTTAAAGTCATGGAAAAGTCATGGAATTTTACTGGTAAAAATGTGTATGAACCCATTTCTCCTGTTATTCTCCTTCTCTATCCTGCTTTCAGAACAAGAACCACCTGAAGTAAAACAGTGCCAGCTCCTAAGTATGATTACATCACAATTTGTTAATGTAATCTATAGATTGCTCCTGCTGACTATATCCAGTTTTTCTATGAAGACTTCAGATGACCAGCACCTGTGAAGAGATGACGCCAACCCTTGAGAGGACTTCAGATGTAGCAGACTCTAAATAAACATACAAAACTGATACATTTTCCTTGCATTGTAATCATCATGATCACATCATGCTTTAATTTGTTCATTGTTTCTGATTACATGACGTTAATTAACTGCATGATTTGTATAGCTTAATTTCAGAAAATTTCTGCCATATTAACATAATTTAAAACCGATACACTTGTTAACAGAACTCTTATTTGCAATGTAGATACATTCATTTCTGTAAAGCTGCTAGAAACAATGTGTATACTAAAAAGTGCCATACAAATAAATGTAAATTGAACAAAACTTGATGCATCTTTCATCTTTTCTCCTCTCCAGATCAGGAGGGAATTCACTCTGCTTTATGTGACTGGAGCACAGCAAACTGTAGTGGAGACTGTTCAAGGACAACATTCTTTATAGTTTATTATAAATGTCTAAATTGATTGCTGTAAATGAGTGCATAACAAAAGTCAACATACATAAAAATATGATAAAATGTATAAAAATGTTTTAAGTTGTTTTCAATTTAAATATACCACAAATATATATTTTAGATATTAATAATTGAGGGGTGCACAAGATTAAAAACATTAAACAAGATTCATTTTCACTCAATCTTAAAATATTTATACTTGTAAGACAACAAACTTAACATTAACCATGAGATCAGTAAAACGACAACGAACATTAAGATGTGATTGCCCTTGACTAACGTAAAAGTTGTAAGAACACCCACACGCACATATATATTTATATCATATTTATATAATTATATTTACATAGAGAGGCTGAAGTTACCTTAGTAATAGACCACGATGTCGTTTACATAGCAAACACAGACTTTTAACATGGTAACTTCAGCCTAAAATATGGTAACAAGGCAGGTGAGGATAGCTGACCACATTAATCCTCAAATATTAGCGGATTTTATCTTTTAAAAACAACACTTATACAACTAGATATGTATATTACGTATACGTGTATACATTATTTTATAAATAATGTCAATAAATTATTTTATTGTCACTAAATACCAAAAAAATTGCAGTTCTGTCTCTCTAACTCAATGTATTCCGCTATGAACTTCCTTGAACTATTTGAGGCTTCGTGAATCACGTGACGATCGAGCGTTTTGTCTTGATTGACAGGAGTTCCGCCCAATCAGCAGCGACTACGCGGTCACACAAAATACCTACCTTTTCCGTTTTGACGGATTTGTCGTTGTGTTTTCTGACTTGTCGTTTTGTTTTTTTGTTTGTCGTTGTGATTTCCGACTTGCTATTTTGTTTCCGGAGTTGTTATTGTGTTTTATGGTTTGCCGTTTTGTTTTTAGATTTGATATTGCGTTTTCTAATTTGTAATCTTGATTCTGGATTTGTTATTTGGTTTTCAGATTTGTTTTTTGTGTTGCGATTTGTTGTTGTGTTTTGCACTTCTCGGCCACCATACATATGCCTTTGTTCACAGTTGCATATTACAATCACACAACTCACTGTCTTCAGTACAACAAACTTTAGGTATGGCGGTATGAAGCCAGATCTGCTTTGGTGTAGTAGTTGAATCTCCACAGCAGCTCAGCTTGGGCTTCAGTAGTCAGCTGAACTGGGAACTTACTGAAGTCATTTGTTTCTTCACCTTTGAAATTAAAATATAAATGTTTTTTTATAAATGTTTCATATCATGTTAATTGCATGTTTGAGGATTCAGATGCCCCAAATTTCTGAAAGGGGGTTGTTTTGGAAGTGGTAAAAAAAAAAAACATCCTGGAGTCCTCTTAGGAAGTGAGTTTAGCATATCATTCACATGCTTCACATTATCAGTCATTTATCTTTATCTTTA
>NC_133364.1:47865009-48017059 GCF_049309525.1 Garra rufa | reverse complement strand
CACTTTAAGCAAAATATATTCATTTTAAATTTTTTATTTATCTGTTTGCTTTTTTTTAAAGCTGTGATTAAATTTTGACCAAAATAATTATATTTTGCATTAATTATTACAGTCTATTTTAAGTAAGTATTTGCTTATTTCTGTGTTTCTTTTAATCTTCAAGGTACTAGAAAAAGTTATTTTGGGGCTGAAAATTTTCAGTCAGGTTTTAAGTCTATTCATAGCATTGAGTCTGCTGATAGTGATAAATTATATTTTAGTTGCTACTGATGCAGGTGACTCTGTGACTTTAAATTTGTTATACTTTTTTATTTGGCTTTTCATGCTTTTTTCAACAAGACAGTGGAGACTGACAGGAAGGTGTTGAGTAGAGAGGGGGGAGCATGCTCAGCAAAGGTCCTGGGGTCGGGATTTAAACCCAGGCCGGCCGGAAGCACAGTTGCGCTATATGTCAGGGCACTAATCACAGGCACTAATTAATTCTTTAAACCATGATACTGTTTATCACCTGTTGCTCTTATACAGATTACAATCCTATGTGGGGTTATGAATGTTCAGTCTTACAATTCTCTAAAAGCTCTGGTTCAAAGGATTCTTTAAATTATTCAAAGACTGAGGTTATAGGCTAGATTTTTTAAGGAGCATTACTATGATAGTGAGACTGACACTGGTATGGAGAAACAAATCTACTCAGCGGATTGGCTTAAGAACATCAAACATCATCTGAAGGTACAGAATGATTGTGATGGTTTTACATAACTTATTGTACGATCTTATAAATCAGAATCAGCTCTCTCTCACCCTCCCATCTTTCTTCCTCAGTATCCTCCTCTCTTCCCTCTCCTACCCACTTCACATCCCTGGATACTAATGCAGCAACCGACACGTTATGCTCCACTCTTACTTCTTGGCTAGATGATATATGCCCTCTCTCCTCCAGGCCAGCACGGGCTGCTCCGATAAACCCTTGGTTATCCGATGTTCTTCAGACACTACTGTCTGTCACTGAAGCCCTGCAAATCATCAGTACTCATCTTGCTGGACCTATCTGCAGCCTTTGACACGGTGAATCACCAGATCCTCTTGTCCACCCTCTCATCGTTGGGCATCACAGGGACTTCACTTCGCTGGTTCAAATCCTACCTCTCTGGTAGGTATTTCAGAGTGGCCTGGGGAAGGGAGGTTTCCAAAGCTCATCAACTGGTCACTGGGGTTCCTCAGGGATCAGTTCTTGGACCCCTCCTCTTCTCCATATATACCACATCTCTGGGCCCCATCATACAGGCACATGGCTTCTCCTACCATTGCTATGCTGATGACACACAGCTCTATCTTTCTTTCAAACCAGATGATCCATCAGTAGCTGCAAGGATCTCTGGCTGCCTGGTGGATATCTCTGCATGGATGAAGGAACACCATCTTCAGCTCAATCTAGCTAAGACTGAGCTCCTTCTCTTTCCCGCCACTCCAACTTTACAACATGACTTCTCCATCCAGTTAGGTTCATCAACAATTACTCCATCGACTTCAGCCAGAAATCTGGGTGTAATCTTTGACGACCAATTGACTTTTAAAGACCACATAGCTAAAACTGCTAGATCCTGCAGGTTTGCATTGCACAACATCAGAAAGATCAGGCCCTTCCTAACAGAGCATGCTGCTCAACTCCTCGTACAGGCCCTGGTCATTTCCAGGCTGGACTACTGCAATGCTCTTTTCACTGGTCTTCCAGCATGTACAATCAGGCCTCTACAAATGATTCAGAATGCAGCAGCACGGCTCGTCTTCAATGAGCCCAAGAAGGCCCATGTCACACCTCTCTTCATATCCCTGCACTGGCTACCGGTTACAGCACGCATCAAATTCAAGACACTGATGCTGGCCTATAGGACAGCCACCGGCTCATCACCGGCCTACCTCCATTCACTACTACGCATCTACACTCCCTCCAGAAGTCTGAGATCCTCTAGTGAAAGACGCCTTATTGTACCAACACAGAGAGGCACGAAATCACTTTCCAAAACATTCTCCTTCATGGTTAAGTAATTTTTCATTTGATGTATTTGAGGCTCTTAAGTAAGGATGATATAATATGCTGTTGATCATATGTTGACATGACTGTAGACCAGGGATCCTCAAATCTTACCCTGGAGGTCCAATGCACTGCAGAGTTTAGCTCTAACCCTAATCAAACACACCTGAGAATGCTAATCAAGGTCTTCAGGATCATTACAGAATCACAGGTAGGTGAGTTTCATCAGGGTTGGAGTTAAACTCTGCAGCGCATTGGACCTCCAGGGTAAGATTTGAGGAACCCTGCTGTAGACTATCAACTGACAGATTAATTTTAATAAGTTGGTAGACAATTTAGAAGATGGTAACACAATCTACAGAAAGTTAGCTGACTATTAGTTAATAACATGTTGCAAAAGACATACTGACAGTCAATATGCACTTTTTGTAAAATCTATAAATTAGAAACTAACATGCACTTTATAATCTACAGGCAGTTAGTTGAATGTATGTTGCTTGTCTGTTGAAACAATGTTGTTGAATGTCAACTGATGCACTGTTGACATGCAACTAAATTAATACTGATAACTAGTAGAGTGTCAACAGATGGACCATCAAAATAAAGTGTTACCAAAAAGGGAAACTTTCATATATTGCAGATTCATTACATATAAAGTAAAACATTTCAAAAGTTTTTTTTGGTTTCATTTTGATGATTAGAGCAGCTCATGAAAGTCAAAAATCCAGTATCTCAAAATATTAGAATATTTACATTTGAGTTTCATTAAATGACCATCCCTACAGTATAAATTTAGGGTATCTCTTGTTCTTTGAAACCACAATAATGCGGAAGACTGCTGACTTTGCAATAGTCCAGAAGACAATCATTGACACACAGAGAGTAAGTCACAGAAGGTCCTTACTGAAAGGAGTGGCTGTTTACAGAGTGCTGTATCAAAGCATATTAAATGCTAAGTTGACTGGAACTATTTTTTTTCATCATAAACAAACTAGAATCTAATGTCCGAAATAAGCTCTTAATAAATTACATAAAAGTGGTCAAACCGCATTATAATGATAATATAATTTTAATTTTATAGCTAAAATAAGCCAAGGTTAAGTGTCTGAAAATCATATTATAAACAGTTTATTTCTTTACTCCAGCACACACTTTTTTTTCCCATCAATCGCTTTCTTCTGTCTTCAAGATAAATCGACGCGCTCGTGTAATTAAAAAAATAACGGTCATTCCGTTTTACTGACTAATGTTTGTTGATTGATCTCTTTAATGGATAATTACTTTTAACTAATATAAATATATATACGAGAGTAAATATCGTTATTTTAGGTAGATTTGAACCGTCTTATCGAAGAAAACAAGATGTTAACCGAGACGTTTTCGTTTAGTGACCAGAAGAGGGAAGTACATCATCGTTAATTCAGTGGTAAGAAATGAATGTAATGTTACCCTAGTTAAAGTCAAATAAATGATATTCGTTTAATGTCTGTAAAAAATAAAATATATACTTTTTAAATCGAATATTTTGTTGAAGTCATGTTATTTGGTGCTTTAATAAACAAAATCTGGGTTGTTTTATGGTATGGTACTTCTACGTCTTACATTAACATAGTATAGGATCTAACATAGTATAGGATGATTCAGTCTCATTTAATGCTCCTTATGATGGGTAAATGTGCTCTGATTATCTGTAATGATTTGGGATGCACCGATATGAACATTTTGGCCGATATCGATATCCGATATTAATTTTTCTGCTATGGCCGATGACCGATATCGATATGAGTTTTTAAAAAATGTTTCTTAGATGATAAAAGTTTGTACATACTTAATTTCTTCCTTTATTTTCAGAATGTATTTTATTTCCAAATAAAAGTTACAGGGCTATCTTAAAACATAAGTAACCAACTTTTTGCACTTTTACCATCAAGCATGCCAGTATTCATGGCAACATGTTTTCAGCTCTGTGCACTCCAGTTAAACTCAAATTTGAGAAAAAGGCTAAATCAAAATAAATATCCAACACATATCCTGACTGTTCGTGCACATTTTTATTTAAATGCAAATGTCCAAACCCTGAAACAAGGTCTACCAAGCAAACATAAAAAAACAAGTCAATTTTAAGAACCATTTATATAAAAAAATATTCAAACAAAAATGAGAACTGTGACATAACTGTAATTCAAAAGACATGGTGGTCTTTAACATTCTCCAACTTAATGCAGCAACAATTTACTCAAAAGTAAATGTCCCAAACAAACAGGGTTTCCACCTAACACTGCAGAAAGTTATAGTCCAGGCCTACTTAATCACCAAAGGCAGAAGCATTTCTGCTTTCTCACACTGGATCCTGTTTCTCTTTTCATCAACAATATGTGATCCAGCAGAGAAGAGACGTTCGCTGTCCACACTTGTACATGGAGCTGAAAGGTACTTGCGTGCTGCTTTAGCCAGGGCAGGAAAGCGAGACATGTTGCTTTTCCAATACTGCAGTGGGCAATGGCGGCTCCTGACAAATATCTCTGGGGGGGCAACTGTTCCGATTTTGGCAAAGATAACCGCTTTAATGGGTAAAATTATAATAAAATTCAGATAGCCAACTTTACAGCATTACATTGCATTGTTTGATTTGGTTTCCCTGTTCCTAGATGGCAACATCAGGCATGAATTGTACAAACTGTACAGTATTTTGAATAGCTATATTAAATTTATCGCAATGGTCTCAAATACACTGAAACACTTCCACCATGGCCATCAAGAGACACATTGGCATCAACTAGTTTGCCCTGTAAGAGTAAACAAAAAAAAAAAGCCATACTGCTTTACAATTAAAGACTTTTTATTTCTCATATTAAAACTGTAATTAATCAAATCTTTCCAGAACATATTCAGTATAAATTTGGCTGCCAATATGCAATCAATACAACTATTTAAAATTCAACATTTGGAGAATACAACATAACATACAAGGCCATAACCAGGGTTTGAAAATTAGTGAGGTGTTAAGAATTGTGCTATAATAACACCCACAAATGCACTACATATAGCCTAAACTTCAAAATAGACATACATGTAGATGATTGTGAAAGATTTTTTATTCAGTATAATGTTTTACATGGAAAGTTCGTTTTTTTTTTAGCTGAGGGAATTTTTATTTTATAACAAGTTATAAAAATAACGTTAGAATAATGACACTGACATAAAACTAACGTTCAACTTTCCACTTTATAAACGTCCCAAAGTGTCACACTAAATTGGACAAACGAGTCAAAAAACACGTATAATAGGTGGATCTGGCAACAAACGGAGGCCGCTGTACCCGCGCTCTCACTCAACGCGTTCTCAAGCCCCTTTCACTGCGCTAGCTTCTCGCAGCAAACACTCATGTGATATGAGGTGGTTTAAACGGCTAAATAATCATTCGAAGAGCTTGACATTTTATTTTTGAATATAAAAAATGACCGAGGTCCGGACCTCGGTGACCTCATAGCTGGCTACGGCCGCGATAACATAAACAATTCACCATTTAATAACACACATCACTTGTATTGAAATTTTGCTCGCTTCTCTTTTAAGCAGGCAAAGTGATCAATTACCCTCTTATTAAAATCAGGCATGTTCCTGACAAGTTCCCTCTCCATTGAAAGCATGGCCGATGCATTCAGACGTCTCGCTACACGCGTGCGTGCTGTACATCTTCGAGCAGGCATCAGTGCGTATTACGAAATCACGTTGGGGCGAGCCCTCCCGGTGCCCATTGAAATGCATTGTAGGGTTCAAAATTTGAAAAAAAAAATCTCACAATATAACTCTATGAGACCGGCTGGGGCGATTTTCAATCTGACTGAGATCGCCCCAAGGGGGCGGGGTTTTAGGTTGGAAAGTGACATTCAGGCTGCTGATTGTACCGTAATATGCAGACTAGGACTAGCAAAATAAGAGTCTTTTTCTCCTCTCTTTTTTCGTGTGGCTCAAGGAGGGCGATGCACTATCGCCCACCATGGGCCAGCCGCCCCTGGCAGTGGGCTCTCATTTCTGGGGATAAGGGGCTCACAAAGATAGCCATGCACCTACAGGAATGTAGACAAGTGTATTACTATTCATGTCTGATTAATAACCAGCAGTCTAGATATTACTGTCCTCCTCCCCTTAAGAGCTTTGCTGAACTTGTTCTGAGGAGATGACCAGTGCTTAAGGTCAACCCCAAGGGGGCAGAGAAGTATTACTAAACAATATTCTTTATAGCAATTAGCTTTTTCATTTAATTAAATGTATTATTTTAGTAACTCTATAGAATTCACAGCACATCAATAATAATAAAAAAGAACTGCACAAAAGACTTCGTTATTTGAATTAAAGACTGGGTCTGATAATACTATACCTGCAGACTTGTGTGGCTTGACAGGCCTGCCTGCTGTTCCATGGTCAGGTTTTCCTCCAGAATTTCGTCATGCATGTCAAGCAGGGACTTTCCACCATCGTCACTTGTTCTTATGTTCTTCTCTTGCGGTTCTTCTGTGTCCGGTGTCTCTGTAGCGCTGTCGCTGTGCGTCACTTTGTCCACTTGCTGCTGGAGCATCTTTACAGCTGCTTGCTTGGTGACTGTGTCAAAATAACGGTCTTTGTACCACGGGTCAAGGATCGTTGCCAAGTAGTAAAGCGGCTCAGAGAAGGCGCTTCCAAATCGCTCGTTCACAGCTTCCAGTAGTGCTGTGCGGACCCCACTGTCTGTGTCAGCTGTCTTGCTCAGCAAACGTTTCAGTGCCACAACAGACAGTATCACGTCCGCAGTAGTTGCCTGATGTGAGCTGATCTCCCTCGTTAATTGCCTAAATGGAGTGAGAAGCGTGGTCATGTTTTCAATGAGGCCCCACTGATGTGCACTTAAACATGAAGGCAGCTCATGATCTGCTCCATACACACCAAGTGCGCGCTTCTGATCCAGTAGACTTCTCATCATAAGAAAAGTACTATTCCATCTGGTCGCCACATCTTGTTGTAGCATCATGGTTTTCATGCCTAACTCTTGCTGTATGTCTCTCAGCCGAGAGGTACCGAGCGTGTGAGCCATGCAGCCCAGGCTTTTAACGCCGCACTCCTCCATTGCTTTCTGCATATTCCGCGCATTGTCACGAAGCACAACATGTACATTGTCTTTTTTAATTTTCCACGTAGCAAACATGCAGTCAAATGCGCCAGCGATGGCGACTCCTGTATGCGATCCTGCAAACTTTTGAGCATGTAAAACAGCTCTCTTCAGTTCAAAATTTTCATTAATCCACTGAGCAGTAAGGCTCAACATACTCATCTGACTTATATCCGAGCTCCATATATCCGTCGTGAAGCTAATGTCAGTCACATTGTCCAACAATTTGTGGATATGCGTGGCCACGACTTCGTACAAAGCAGGGAGGGAGACGTCGGAAAAGTAGCGCGGACTTGGCAGACTGTAGCGGGGTTCAATAAGCTCTATCAACCGCCGAAATCCCCGGTTCTCCACTATGGAAAAAGGCTGGTCGTCAAGAGCAATCATTTCCATTACCTTGTTGGTTATTGATCTTATTGGTCCTTGGCAAATTGCTTGGTCTTGTCAAGTACCTGCTGTATCGGACTCCCAGCTGCAGCTGCTTTCGTTTTTGCCTGCTGGCTAATGTTGGCAGCATTTTTTTCCTGCAATTGTTTGTGTAGGTCTGGGTGGCAGTTTTTCAAATGACATATTACATTTGTGGTGTTGAATGACTTGACGCGGCACCCTCCTCGCATTACCTCGACTTTGCAGATGTTGCAAACTGCTTTTCGAGGGTCTTCTTTCGACACCGTGAAAAACGCCCACACCGCTGACATTCTTTTCTCCTCTTCAGTTTAACATCCCACAATCCTGTGCTGCCTTTGACACTGACACTGTCGCGTCTCACGTGCCCAAACACATACACACGACCAAATAACCCTCCCCCTCCCTCTCCCGACACAGCAACTAGATGGCTACACATAGGTTGTGGTTATCGGCCCAATTTTACACATCGGACAGATGCCGATAGGTTAAAAAAATGACAAACATCGGCCGATATATCGTGCATCCCTAGTAATGATTAAACAATAGTTTAAAACAAGACATGGTGTGTAGAAGTGATTATTGAGATTCACATCGGTCCGCCTTCCATGCCGCTTACTCCGGGACACAGGAGTGCTGATGTGCAGAAGCGGCACTGGAGTGAAGAGGTTAGGAGAATGTTTTGGGAACCATCAGAGAGCTTTCAGAGAACCTTCTAGGAACATAAATAGAATGTTCCCTATTGGTTATCCAGGAAAGTTTTCTTTACGGAAAATAGAATGTTGCCTTTAGGCTAGGGGAACGTTCTGGGAAGCTACTGGGAACGTTCCCGCAACATCCTAAGAATGTTCCCCTAACCCAAAGAAAACATTCCCAGTAGGTTCACAGAACATTCCCTAACCTAAAGGGAACGTTCTGGGAACCAATAATTGTTAGCTGGGAGGTGGCTGTCCTGCATCTTCAATTAACAAGCTACAAGTTGGTGTTTCTGAAATATGACTATTTATTGCTTGTTGTAATGAACATTCAGTGCTATTTACATTTTAATATCATACTTTTGATGATAGCAGAAAAAATCACTTACAATTAAAGCAAATGTCAACTTAAAAACTGAAGTGTCATTGTTTGCTTCAAGCTAAATAAAGGGTTTTTTGTTAGATACTACCTTTCATTGTTTTCTAATCAAAAGTAGATACGGTGTTTAATGTTACACAAAATATCTGGGTTTTTTTTCTGTAGAGCTGGACATTTTTATACAAGGATGTCAACAGAGGTACGGGCTGCCGCGCTGCCTTTGCGTGCGGTTTGAATGCTCTAATCTGTTAACATGGGCGCCGAAAAGATAAGCGCTGCTTACGTCCTGCTTACGCGTGCAGTGTGAAACCGGCGTTATCGCACTGATGTGACCGAGCCCAACCCGAACCAGAGCATCCTTTCTAAATATCTGTCCGAACCTGGCCCGGCCCGTTGGGTACCGTTGGGCTTGGGTCGGGTATCCATCCTCTATAAGAGCAGCCGTCAGCAGATAATAGGGCGCAGCCAATTGGCTGACGTGCGAAGCTTTCTGACTCACTGTTTTTGAGTCAGTTTCATATGTTTCTAGGACTGTAACGGCGTTTACTGATTTAGTCATTTTAATACAGAATTTCCTATGATGAAATTATAATCTGACACTCCAATGTACACCCCCCCCCCACCCCCGATCTGCACGATTCACACATGTCCCCCACACAGCCGTAAAAAAAGCCAGCATCTGCCTAAAAGCACACCTTTTGCATCCCTGTGTTTTACATTCAGAACTTGTTCCAGAGTGGCTATTCTCCAGTGTGAACTCTCATGTGCTTGTTAAGAGTTCCTTTTCGGTTGAAACTTTTTCCACATTGTTGGCATGTGAAAGGTTTCTCTCCTGTGTGAATTCTCATGTGCCTGTTAAGAGTTCCTTTTCTGTTGAAACACTTTCCACACTGAAGGCACGCGTAAGGCTTCTCTCCAGTGTGTATTCTTATGTGTCTCTTAAGATCGCGGGTCTCAGAAAAACGCTTTCCACAGTGTTGGCAGGTGTGAGGCTTCTCTCCAGTATGAACTCTAATGTGTACTTTAAGGTTTCTCTTAAGAATAAATCTATTTCCACACTGTTGGCAAATGAAAGGTTTCTCTCCAGTGTGAACTCTCATGTGCTTGTTAAGAGTTCCTTTTCGGTTGAACATTTTTCCACATTGTTGGCATGTGAAAGGTTTCTCTCCAGTGTGAATTCTCATGTGCCTGTTAAGAGTTCCTTTTCGGTTGAAACTGTTTCCACACTGAAGGCACGCGTAAGGTTTCTCTCCAGTGTGAATTCTTATGTGTCTCTTAAGATCGCGGGTCTCAGAAAAACGCTTTCCACAGTGTTGGCAGGTGTGAGGCTTCTCTCCAGAGTGAAGCTCCATATGGACTTTCTCTTCCATTTTGATTAGCACTTCTCTCTCCTTTTTAAGCACCATCAGATCTAAGGCTAAAGAGACAAATGCAAATCAACTCCAGTTTAATGGCACAAAGCAATAGACAACTAAGCATTTAGACACGTAAAGCATCTGTCTTTTACCCAGGGGCATCGCACTGGAGGAAAAAGGTGATAGAGTGCATAAGGTCTAGATAACTATGGGGGAAATTGATGTAGGCAGCAGGATATGTCATGTCTTGTACTAACTCAAAAAAGTTCAATCTCTATAAATAGATATCTAATATTTTAATAACCAAAGCAGCACAAACGAAGCACAAACAACCCCGGCTACTTGGGGTAAATTTAGAGCATGTGGGGGGCTGAGTGACCTCAGAAAAACAAGCACTGAATATTATTTTTATTTCTTCAAAACCGAGCATCTCCGGTTTAACTGAACTGGCTTCCCGTTAAATATTGAGTAGAGTACAAGGTTCTGCTTCTCACTTTTAAAGCTCTTCATAATCTTGCACCTTAATATCTCTCTGACTTGCAGGGCTCTCAAGTCTCAAGCATTCACCGTGAGCGTCCCGCTATATGGTGTTAATGGACGAGGTGCAGGCTTTGCAGAGAGAAGTACTCTTCCAAGCTCATAGCTGTCTTGAGAGTTAAATGGCACCTACCAGCCCAAAAATTTGAATTTGCTGATTTCTGGTATATTACGTGATCCCGCTACAATCACATTCGTCACTAGGCAACGTAGACGCGCACACATGGGACAAGGCCAGCGGTGGAATCGTTGCGGGGCTGCGGCTTTCTCTCGCAGTGGAAGAGTTTAGTACAGTTGAGGAGGTGGTCGCGTTGCGGTCTCGGAGCGGACGTTGCCATTTCGTCACTTTAGAATTATAAGGTTCTATCTGCATTCTGAGCACTTTCGAGAAATTGAGCTTCAAAGTTTATGCATTCCATAGACTTCTGTATATAGAACCATTTTTGTTTTCTAAAAAAAGGCCCCAAAATGTACATAGCTTACAAAAGAAACATCAAATAATGTAAATAAATTGTCACAGAATAAGAATATGTGAATAACTCAATTTTGACAAAAATGTCAGATAGAACCTTATAATTCTAAGGTGACGATTTGTATTTACTAGAAACTAAATAAATGCAGCAGGGTTTTACATATTTATTTATTTATTTTTTTATTTATTCCATTTTACGATTACTAGACAAAATCACTTGCCTGTGATCAAAGATAGTGAGAACTGATGTTGGGGATTATAGCCAAATTTGTGCAAAACTATTAGTTCTTCAACAGCTTTAACTCATTGTGGGCCTGAAATTAAGGAAAAGACAAGATAATTGGTAAATCTGTTAAAAAGACAGACAAATTCATCCAAATAAATAGTTTTATATATTTCAAAACACAAATGTATCAACATTGTTGGGAAGGTTATTTTGGAAATAGGCTGTAATAGGCTACAGATTAAATTTCCCTATTTAAAATGTAATTTAAATGTAGTGTAACTATTTCAGTTGCTTTAGAGGTAATGTAACATTACATTTGATTACTACATTTCTAAGGAATGTTTTCAACTGTTAATCCTTTTAAAAACTTTTTAAGCAGGCGGGTTTACCTGACAGTAGCACTCAATGCTAACTACTGTCAATTTTACAAAATCCTTCATCACTTGAATTAAGATTATAATAGTTTAATTTTAAAACACAGCCACCACAAAATCTTTAGCACCTCTGTTTAACTCCTGAAACAGTGGTGTCTCTTATTTTAAAGCAGTCAATGCGATTTGGGAAATAAATCAATCAAAATATTTGTAATTGTAAACATTTTTAAAAGTAACTTTTTTTATCTATATTTTTAATTTCTCAGTAACTGTAACAGATTAGTTAAATGTTGTTTTAAATTCAATTACATGTAAATAATTACTCTAGCTAAGTTCAAGCCCCTACCGCTGTCATCAAGGCATCAAAGTGTGCAATAAACACTTGAAATACAAAATGACATTAGTAAGCTGAAATATGTACCCTCTCTCTTTCACAAACACACACACAGATTGACATACATGCTATGAGCAAGTTCTGCAATCCTCCTGTGTGTTTACAGTATGTGCATTGAGCTCTGCTGTTTGGTTTGCTCGTTTAGGGCCAAATTTATTTTTTTTACTTTTGATACACATGCATTTTTGAAATATTTAAAACATTTTATTTTTTATGAATTTGACTTATCAGATCTACCAGTTGTTATATTTTTTTATTTTGTGCTGGTTAATTATGAACAATAGATAGTTGAACTTTTACCAAAAACTGGAGAGAATTGCGTGGGGCCGAGGGGCCGCTGCTGCAAATATTTGAGTGGCTCCTCTCCTAGCAGATAAAATCTCACTCCAAACGTTTTCCAAAACTTGAGAGCCCTGGACTTGCTTCATATTTGCACCCCGAAGCGCACTCTTAGATCCTCTTTCCCTTGTTGTACCTTCTGTTCGTTTAGTCACTATAGGGGCCTGGGCATTTAGCTATGCTGCACCTCATCTTTGGATTTCTCTCCACAATCTATATGACAGTGACAGTCTGACTACATTTAAATCATATCTTAACACTTACTTGTTTAAATAAGCTAAATTATTATAAATTTAAATTATGTAATGTTAAACAGCTGTTGTATTGTGGTCTTGATTTTTATGATTAGCACTCAACTGTATGATGTCCTTGACTGTTTTGAAAGATGCCTTTAAACAAAGCATTATATTATTATTATTAATCAAATTGAAGTTCAATATAGCACATCTAGCCATCATAAAAGTGTGCCACACAGCTCTAGGGGGTAGATAAAGGCCTCCTGAAGCGAATCAATGCATTTTTTAAGATAAATACTTTAAAAACCTATTTAAAACGTTATAATAGTAATTTCTAGCCTGTCAATATAAGCCAACAGAATAGTGTTTTTTCTTTGCTAAACCAAGGATATTCTAGTACAGCATTCAACTAGTTTACTCCCTTCCCTTCGTCTTGTGGACAGGGATGTACATCATTGCTCACGTGGACCGAGTGAATAACACCATCAGAACCAGTGCAATCACTGACTTATTTGCCAACTCTTCCTTTTAAGTTTGCAAAAAAAGTTTATGCACCATTTCATAGGCCTATTGATATGAATAGGCATTTAGGAAAAGCATAAAATTAAACATACAAATGAAAAAGATCCATAAATAATAAAAAGTGACAAACTACTTTAGAACTAGAACTAGAGCTGTTAATTACTTAAGTTCAGCATAAACTCAATCCCCCGGTTTCAAAGACAAGGCTTAAGCCTAGTCCTAGACTAAAATGTAAATCTGAGTTGTTTCAACTAAAATAAAATTGCACAGATTGATCCTAAAATATATTAGTGCCTTTGTTTTGTCTCAAGATGCACACCAGTAATGTTTTTATTCTAATCACATTTATGAAAATTGCTTAAATGTCCTAATTCAACTTTGGCCTAATCTTGGCTTAGTCTAAACCCTGTCTGTGAAACCGGGCCAATGAGTTATGCAACTCTAAGTCTACTTTTTTAAATAAATCATGTTTTAAATGGATTTAAAATAAAAACAGTAACATTTCATCAAATAAGTTCATTTGTGTCAAACAACCTCCGCTTCCACTGTTTTAAAGATAACAGTTGCCCTTCATATACATACGGCCAATGTCTCAAAAGTGGGAGCAAGAATCGCAGGTAACATAAAAGTTCCTCTTGCTTTCAGAGCTGATATGTGGGTGCAATTCGGTTTTAAAAGAAGTCAGGGTGTAATAAATTAGATAAACAAATGCTGTTTGTGAGCTTTGCCAGGCTACACCGCTTCATCACTTAACAAGACACCATGCACCTCAGCTAACTCTGTTGATTCAAGCCGAACTACTAAGGGTAATACCACCAACAAGATTGCATCTACCTCAGTTTGTGCAAAGAAAATTACAGTAACATTTTATGACATTCATTATAAATATCATTCATTTTTGGATCAAATGAGTGTGAATGAAAACCAACCTGTTTGTTCCTCAGTATCTTCATGTTTGACTGTGAATGTTTCTTCAATCTTAAGGTCTTCAGTCTCCTCTTTAATAAATGCCATATTTTTAATAGTGTGTCACGATGTCACAGTTGCTTCAGCAGGAGTTTTTCTGTGTGTTTGGACACTTTGTCCTGTTTAAGATGAAAATAATTCACAAATATTAAAAGCATACATGAAAACTTAATCTCTAAGTGTGTCCCAATCAGCTCCTTAGAACAGTAGTGAGTGCACTGGTAATGGAGTCAGTCAGAGTAATAAATAATGGAGTTAAATGTTCTGATTAAATTATATATAAACGATAATATTAGGTATTTATGATGTATATACTTATACATGTATATACTTTATATATATCAAATAGATTACATGTTTATTAATTAAAACATTTGCAGTTGTAATTGCACATGTTTGTGTTTGTTCTAGTTTGTAGTCAGCGTGCGCTGATTCGAGCGCTTCGAATCACTGAATCATTTTACGAATGATTCGGTTCAGATGATTCGGATTATCAGTTTCTCTCAGTTCTTCCCGTACTTAAACGATGTAAGTTACTGGTTCAAGATATAAGGAGCGAAATGAGACGCACGTTACCTATTATTAATATGAGGATGCGCTTTACTCACGAAAGTTTTATCAGGAAATATTTGCAGCTGGTTTGTAATAGTTGTCTTGCTCATGTTAGTTGTTCTCGCTGCATTTCCAGTGTTTTGAGCAGCAGATGTCGTCAGTGTGCCGTGATTCAAAACAGTAAATTATTTGTGATATTGATTCAGTTGACTCGTGTTTCGAAAAAAAAAAAAACGTTTCTCCAGTGACTGAATTCGTCTTTCTGATAAACTGATTAGGGGGCGAATACAAACGCACATTTTCTGTTGCTTGTGCAGATGTGCTTTACTCACACAAAACGACCTTCATTAATGTCAGTAGATGAGTAATTATGAGCTGTTTGTTTAAACACTTTAAACGATTAAAAGTACATGCCTTTCTTCAGCCGAATCAAACACACAGGAGCGGCGCAGCCTTATGACGTCATATCGCCAAAACAAAATAAAAGTCTTGTGCGCTAACACTTAGCATTTTACATTAGAAAACTAATCTAAATAATAAGGTATAGGAGTTACTGAAGGCATGAATTGCAAAGCTGTTAAACTCCAAAACTATTAGTACAGTTGAACTTTTTCAAGTAGTATAGCTATCTAAATTTAAGCAACTGTAAGTGTGTTCCATTCATGATAAATTACAGAGCATTTGTGATATTCTCAAAACTCCAGTATCTTGGTATTCACATTACAGGAGAGATTTCGGAAAATTTCAAACTCTTGAATCGACTCAAGAATTTGTTGATCAATATTACATTTTCCATTACTGTAAAAGATCAAATTAATTCTAATTCAGGGCTGCTCAACCCTGTTCCTGGTGATCTACCTACCTGCAGACTTTTGTTCCAGCCCTGCTCCAACACAGCTGTCTGTAATTATCAAGGGCTACCTAAGAGATTAATTAGCTGGTTCAGCTGTGTTTAATTAGGGTTGGAGCTGAACTTTGTTGAATAGTAGATCTCCAGGAACAGGGTTGGGCACCCCTGTTCTAAATGTTAATAAAATGTGATTTACATTTCCCCAGATTATCTTTATTAAAACTGGCAGCATATAATTTTTGCTAAAGTGTGATTATAATGTTAAAAAGTAACCATTAAAGGGTAACGACACCCCCGTTTCAGCGCTGGATACTCTAACCACAATTTTGAAAAATCCCACGAGTTTAAAACACAAATAAATGCACATCCTTTTGCACTATGCATCGAAAACCTATATATGAACACACTGTTGAACCACTAATAACTGTTAAGGCTTCTTTTGCCGCGTTTATATAAGCCCTTTGATGGGTTGCATCAAGGAAAAACCGCTTACACTTACTTTGTGAATGAATTGCGTGTACCGGACTCATACACTCTCTTTCATCCATGAATGTTCCATACGCAAATCAGCACACGCTGTCGTGAATAATTAAGCGAATCGACTTCTCATAGGATAAGAACACGCAGCATAATGAATATTAATGAGACACCGAGGCGTCATCGATGTACTATAGTCCATCGCCGCGTCACAAACGGTGACGTCAGGACAATGTAGCACAATTTTAAACCCGGAAAATGACAATAGCACAGAAAAGCTCAAAATTAACCAGTTCTCTCTAACAATTTATATTAACAGATGCCAACATTGCTTTCTATGATATGCAACACAAACACTTCTGCTAAAATCTCAGAAAAAGTTGTCTGGGGTTTCGTAACCCTTTAAGATAGTGTAAGTGGCCACCATCACCACTGCAGTCACCACACAGACAGAAGACCAGATCAAATTACTTTGTTATCCAGAGATGGAATCATGACATCCAGCTAAATCTAGGACTTTTTTCAAAACATTAAACCATTAAAGTAGGGCTGGACAATATATCGAACGATATTGTGTATTAATTGCCGCTCCAGCGGAACCTGAGCGGAACGCACGTGATGGAGATTTACTACTAATCAAAGCACCGGCTTCATTGACTAAACGCGCCTCACAATATCATTCGATATATTGTCCAGCCTTACATTAAAGCTGTTACAACGGCAAAAAAAAGATATTTGCCAGTTTTATTGCAAGAACCATGGTTAAACTATGGTTAGTGTAGTAAAACCTTGGTTAAAAATGCTTGAAATTTAAATTGATTGTATATACCTATTTTTGTTTGTACACACAAATTGACATGGTAGAAAACATTTAATCCTCTTAATGTTTGTTTGTTACTGAATCTCTAAAGTTTTAGTAACTGCATCAAACTCTGTGATCAGTATATAATAAGCCATATTATTTATTTCATCACACTGAATGTTTAAATCAAAATAGCAACACAATAATTATGAAGTTTCAGTTTTGTCAGTTTATTATCTCAATGAATATCGATGTGTTTTGTAGAATTGTGAACAGTTTTACTGAGTTCCTTATTATTTTGTATGTTTGGATCTACACATATGATGTAAATAGGATTTATAGCAATTAACAGTGTTTACCAACAACTAATCTATAGGGTGGTGTTGCTATAAACTATTAACACTTATTTGACTGAAGAGAATACAACCCTGCACCTATTTTGTTAATCACTGTCGCACCCCCCACCAAACACAACACACTACACCACATCCAGCATCGAGCACCACATTCAGCATGAAGAACACACTGCCAGATTGAAATGCGCAGTATGATGTCACAATAGCCTCGTTCAGACTGTCAGCCCAAATCTGATTTGTATGCAAATCGATTAAAATCCAGTCATATTTAGGTAGTCGAACTACATGAAATCCGATTTTGTCAAATCCGTTTTGAGCCACATTTGTACACAGCAAAATCATGGGTGTAAAATTTGCAGGGACGGTGTAAAATTAACAGTGTTGACATTTTTTAACACTACACGGTAATAAAATAACACTGCGGGGTGTTATTTGTAAGACAGCGTCGGTGTGAAATTTAAGTGTATTTTCACATTTCACCCAAAGTGGCGTAAAAAGCCACGCCTCCACTTAACGCTAGTTAAACCAGTCTGTGTCCGCCATTTTCTTTAACTCGAGGCTGAAGACGAAGGCGAAGAAAAAGCGGGTAAATCACATTCTTACACGATATAACTTAGTAAAAATAAGTGGTTATCTTTATATCTACTGAGCCCCACATCAGTAGATGTCGTGGACACATTTGATCAATTTGTTCCTTTGTAAAGATATATCGGAGCCACGTTTGTAATTTGATACCTCGGATCATATTTGCTCGATTTAAAATTAACGTACTAACGGGAATTAATTATGTGTCCATGATTTACATAAAATGAAGAAGTGTATATATATATATATATATATATATATATATATATATATATATATATATATATATATATATGCTAGCTTGGTTTAAAAAAAAAAGTACACAGATTGACTGTAATTATCCTAATAGTGAGAGTGTTTCATTCCGAAGAAATGCTGGTTCAAGTGGAGTGTAAAGGGAACCCGAAATGGATCCGAATACCAGTGAAAAATGACAGTTTTGACTTCTGTGAATTCATTAAAGAAGGTATTTTTTTCAAATGTTTAGTAATTTTAAGTTTATTATAACAGTTATTTTCTTTGAAATAAATGATTGTTATTCATATTAATGAGTAGTCATTTATCCATTAAACATTCAGTGTATTATAAATTGACTTGATCCTGAATAATATTGATCACACTTTTTTGCATATAGTATTGTTAACAAATCTTTGTACAGTATTTTTCTATACATTTGACTTTAATTCTATCCTACTGATCTGAATAGTTATTTACTTAAACATATTGTATTAGTTTTGTTTATGTATTACTTGCATTTAAAAATAATATCAAATGATTAAATTGTCATTTCAGTATGTTTGAACATTAAAAATCGAATTGTATTTTCTACTTCTAAGCTTCAGAAAAGTTCAACTTGCCACATGGAGCCAATGTGGTTCTTAAAGACTCTGCAGGAGTTGATGTTGATGCTGATATTTTTGATGAGCTTGTGAGAACATCTAAGGTGTCCTTCAAAATTTTGGATTGTGATACAGCAGGTAAGAAACTCATGACTTTCTGCCATGTTCAAAAATGTGTAATCTAGTTTGCATTCTCAAGCATATTTCTTCACAATACATGATGTTAGCATCTGTTTTTGTAATGTTCATGTTGTCTTGTGTGCTGAATGTGATTCTAAGATAATGTTCCACAAGCTGAGACCAATTTCTCTGAGCCGTCATGCCCCGAGTCGTCATTTTCATCAGTAGAATCAGAAAGTTCGGATTCCACAGTGATTCCGCGCTTTTCAAAGGCACGCAAAAAGCGATTCTTAGAAGAGCCTTCTGACTGCAATGGATCAAAAGATGTGAGTTATTTTTCCGCTCTTGCCTAAGTTTTATACTTAAATGATACAATTTGATACCGTATCAATAATCTTACCAACATTAGTATATCAAAGACTGGTTAATTTGCATTCATCCTTTTTATATGTATATGTGTATAATATATATATATATATATATATATATATATATATATATATATATGTATATATATGTGTGTGTGTGTGTGTGTGTGTGTGTGTATATATATATATATATATATATATATATATATATATATATATATACATATACACACAGCTAGTTCATGCAGCGCTGCACTCAAAACCAGGAGGCTCTGATGTATTGAAGGAGTACGAACAAACAAAGAGTCTGTCTGACAAGACACGAAGGAAGCTGGTAAACATCCTTGTGGCTGATATGGTAGAGAAGTATGGGTAAGTGACCCCCGCAAAGAAGTCTATATTGCACTGGTATTTCAACAGTTACGTTTTCTATGTATCTTTTTTTTTTTTTTTTTTTTTAATGCTGATGTTGTAGGAGGATTCCACCAGTCAGTATCCGTGTAAGCTATGCTCTTGGAATCATTACTCTGTTCCCCAATTTGAAGGATAAGTTCTCACCGACTGGTTATGTAAGTAAATACAGTACATAGACCATACACTCTCTTTATTTCAGCACGTATCTGATGTCTAGTCAATCAAGTTATTTTTTATACTGAGATATGTTTAAGTGTAGTAATTCTGCTGATGCTTTTATCCAAAGCAATGTTAAATTGGGCAGACAATTTATCTCCGATTTTTTGGCATTATCTGCACATTTTCTTCTAGAAAAATCTGCAGAATTCTGTGGAAGTATTGTAAACCGTGTCAAGCTTAGAATACTGTTATTGGTAACTGGAAGTATCATAAAATAATTATCAATATTTTATAGTTTGGGTAGTGCGTTGTTTGTTATGCACAGAAATTCTGTAAGCAATTTAATATTCTGCAAAATTGTGTCCATGCGATACTGCCTGGGCCTGATACATTGAGGACTTATAGATGCTAAATGTTTGACAGGAACAGTTCTACGATCCACGCAGTGGCCAGGGTTACATTGCCTACAGACTGAAAACTGTTCAGCGGAACTCTGCAAATAACTTGAGGGAGGCATCAAAGGTGGTTTTCCAAGATGGTCCTAAGACTTTGCGTGAGACTTCTTCAACAACTGAGCAGCTGTCAGGTGATGAATGCACAGAAGCTGTATCCATGATGAAGCATTCAACGGACGCACCAGTTATTAAGGATAAAATGAAGACAACATTCAAGTACAGGCAGAATTTGATGCATGATCCAGACAAATCTTCACTCATCCTTGATTACTTTCCCCGATTTTTGGATACACCAGGCTTGGTAAGAAATATTAAAATTGATTTTGATGTTAATTGTATATTTAATTGTAATGTTTATTATTGACTTGATTTTTCTGTGTGATAGATTGACCAAGACTTTACTATGCTTTTTGGAAATGACATTTCAAGCAAGTTTATTGCAAAATGGCCAACATTCTACAAGCCAAGAATAATTGCTGACTGCAAAAACCTGCATCATGGTGCACATGTGGATGACCTTTTGTCTGCTCTGGAGGAGTCTGATTATGGTAAGTATAAATGTTTTTGTTTATTTGTTTTTTAAGCTGGTATAAGGTTTAACTGAATGCTCTATCCTTTTAGGATGGGACAGTGATGTAGCTGCTATTCTCTTGCTCCTTCATCTCTTGCCTCAACTGTGAAAGGAAGGAAGACTGGAAAAATCAGTGCAACAGAAGCAGCTGATCATGTTGTAAAGTTCATGAAGGTAAAATAAAGTTCTTGTTAGATATACTCATTTAGTCTTGACAGCAGTTGGTGTAATCTGTGTATCTGCATAGTAGTCATATACAGGTTCCAAAATATAGAATATAGAACTGAGCAGAAAACTTCAAATCTCTTCACATCTCACATGAAAATCGTACTATATCTACAATTCAAGGGCGAAACAATGTTTTCATAAACGCATTACAATAAGATTTAATTTGTTACTGATGCTATGTAAATACACTAACCAAAATTAATAAATGCAGTGCAAGTATTGTTCAATGTACATTAATACCTTGTTAAAAAATTGTATTTGTTAGTGTTCGTTTCTCATGTCACACACCTGAGGATGAGACTTTTATTTGTGAATTTGAACATGAAAAATCTGTCAGCTGTTATATAAAAGAAACGCTATTTAAAATCTCTCATGTCTCATCAGGTGGGGACAAGCATCAAGGCATTTCTTGAGCGAGTTGGATCTATGCAGCCCTTCCTGCTCTGTGTAGGAGAAAAGAGGAGTAGCATTCAGAAGTTTTACATCATCCTGGACCAGAAGGCCATTCCCTGTATGGTGCAGACAGCTGTTGCAGCCTTTGATGAACTCTTTAAGGCACACTTTGTCTTTGCTGTATCGTATGATGAGGCCTTGTGCAACTTCTACACGTTCATTCAAACAACGGTGTATGGAATTGATGTGGGCACTGCCAAGGAAAGTCCAAGGGTCAAGGAAATCCGTGTGAGAATTCACAACACTGAGGTTTGACTCCCCCCTCCCCCCAGCATCTTGCTCAAATGTTCTCATGCTTTCTTTGCAGGGTACACCACAGAAGTTGTTCAAGTTTGTTTCAGCATCTGAAGTTTCATCATGGTTTGTATCCAGGCCGTTCATTACGGTTGAAATGTGGCGAACCTGGATGTTCATCGGTTTTTTATACATATTATGGGTTCAAGAAACATATTTTAAGAGTGCACAGAGACTGTGTAGCCTCAGGTACTGCTGAGAATGTTGCCAGTGGTATCAGCGTTCCTGTTACTGAAACCCTAAGTGAGGATCCTCCAGCCACTTTTCAGGCTCCTGTTAAAAATCAGCAACTGACTGATATGTGTAGTGCTATTGTTGCTCAAGTACAAGCAGCTGGAGTCTCTGAAAATACTGTTCAATGTTTAGTTGGTTCAATGGAAGAACTTGTAAGTGATGTTCACACTCAAGCAAGAGACTCTGTTCTAAAATGTCTTTCATCAGAGGTACCTGGGAAAACCCTAGACAAAGTTAAAGAATGTTTTCACCAGCTAGAAAATCCATTATCTTACCTTAACACTGAAACAAAGAGGCAGAGACACTTTGAGAGAAAATGGAAAATTGTTGAACCAGTGGAATATGTTCTTGGAGTGCGCTATGATGTGCGCAAAGATAAAACTACAGGATTATACAGTCAAGTTCCTGTCAATGACAAATATGTTTATGTGCCCATTTTAGGAACTCTTGAGTCTATGTTTACGAATTCTGAACTTTGCCACTTTTTCCAGCAGGTTAAAAGTCATCAAGATGGTATTTACAAAGACATTAATGATGGTTTTTACTCCAAAAAGCATATGTTATTTGGTCAAAAAGAGCATGCTCTTCAAATACAGTTATATTACGACGATTTCGAAACGGCAAATCCACTTGGATCCAAAAAAGGAATTCATAAACTTGGCTGTGTTTATTTTATTTTAAGAAACTTGCCCCCCAAGATCAATTCTGTTTTAATGAACATCCATCTTGTGGCCCTTTTCCATTCAGAAGACTTAAAAAAATATGGCTTTGAACCAATCTTACAGCCTCTGGTAAAGGATCTAAAAATTCTGGAGTCAACAGGAATCAATGTACCCTTCTCGGATACTATGTTACAGGGTTCTGTCATTCAGGTTACTGGTGACAATTTAGCTTTACATGGACTGTTAGGTATGGTTGAATCGTTCAGTGCAACCTACTGTTGCCGGTTTTGCTTAACTGACAAAGCAAAGTTGCAGTCAGTATTCAGTGAAGATGACCCAGGTTTGGTCATTCGAACAAAAGAGCTATATTCAGAACATTGCAGTGCTCTAGCACAAGATCCCAATCTTGCACCACTGTTTGGCCTTAAGAGAACTTGTCCACTCAATTCATAACAGTTTTTTCATTCTTCAGAGAATTTTGCTGTTGACATTATGCACGATTTACTCGAAGGGGTTGTGCAGTATGAGTTAAAACTGCTTTTTCAGTACTTTGTTAAAGACTGCATTTCATCAGGTACCCTTTCGGAAAGGATTCAGAGCTTCAACTATGGGTACATTGAAAGAAAGAACAGACCAAGTGGAGTTAAAATTGATGATGCCAGCAAGGACCTTGGTCTCAATGCTATTCAGTCATGGTGCCTTCTGCGCAATACCCCCTTGATATTTGGAGATCTAGTTGACACGGACAATGATTACTGGAGACTGATACTACTTTTGATTCAGATTGTGAGCATTGTATTCTCACCAGTTGTAACACAGGGTATGACTTATTTTTTGAAGCATTTAATTTCTGATCGTCATAAACTTTTTAAGTCCATATTTCCTGAAAAAAGATTGATTCCGAAGCACCATCTAATGATCCACTATCCTAGATGTATTAGGAAAATAGGTCCACTTATACATATGTGGTGCATGCGATACGAAGGAAAGCATAACTTTTTTAAGAAGTCTGTAAAAAACTTTAAAAACATAACCAAAACATTAGCCAAGAAACATCAACATCAGTTGGCTTTTCATTGGGAGAGTTTTTATTTTAAAAGATTTCAGTTTGGTCCTTTTAATGAAGTCTCTACTTGCACTCTGGAGGGTAATGAGATTTTAAATGAAACTTGGAATGTACCCACTGTCTCCACTACAAACTGGGTAAAAAACTATGGAACTGAATACCAAGTTGGAATGTTTGTTTGCTCTTCTGTTGAAAATGAAATGCCTGTTTTTAATAAGATTAGCAGTATTATTGTGAAAGATGGACAAGCTTTTATTTTGGCCAGTAATGTAATTACAGTGTGTTTTGATGAGCATGTGCATGCATTCTGTATTGAGGAGGTGTGTAATATTTTCACTCTCATTTGTGTGGATGATTTGATGTACTATAGACCTTATGACAGGCAGTTTTCATATGACAGTGATGAGAGGACTTACATTGTTCCCTGTTGTGTTTTTGTTTTGGATTGGAATTAACTGCAAACTGTAAAGGTTTTTAAATGCAGTGAAATGCTGTGACTGAATGTGAATGTTAAATGTGGTGTACCTCAATAAAGTTTTTGCAATCTTTTCTGCAAATGTCACGCCATTTTAATTTTGTAGAAAGAACCAAAACGTAACAAAAGTGCTACTATAAATCAGTATTTTCAACACTCACCAATGCTATATTGAAATTACACTGGTGTTGATCTTAAAATGAGATTGTTAAAAATTAACACTGTAATTGAGTATTAACACTGGTGTAGTGTTAATTTCGTCACCTATTTTTAATTTAGTCTTAGTCTTGTGCCAAATGTCCTTGTTAGTTTTAGTCATATTTAGTCATTTACATATCTTTTTTTGTTAGTCAAGTTTTAGTCGACTAAAAGTCTCGTCATTTTAGTCTAGTTTTAGTCAAAAGAAAACTCAAGGTATCTTAGTCAAGTTTTAGTCGACTAAAAGTATTTTAATTTTAGTCTAGTTTTAGTCAAAAAAGAACTCAATATATTTTAGTCTAGGTTTAGTCAAAAAAATTGTAGTCTTTTTTTTTAAATAACACACACATATATATATATATATATATATATATATATATATATATAACTGAGATTATTACTGATACACATTTCAGTAAAAAAAGTGTTTCACATATCTCAAACATTGGTTAAATGTCATAATTACCTGACAAAATACACTTGTTGAATGATTTTTGTTGAATGCAAATGTTAAACGTGTCTGGTTCTCTTACGAGAGGTCTCTCGTACTGCGTAAGTATCTTACGCTCGGGGAAAATCCTTTTCTGCGAGAGATATTGAAGCCAAAAAATTATCCTTAATTTTGTATTAATGTAAAACGCGTTGCAGCAGTGTACAGACATAGGCGAAACAGCTTGCGCGCCTATTGGCTGCTCTGCGGCAACTGCAGCAGCCTATTAGAGCGAGGCCTGACGCGACGCCAGATCCAATGGGGGCATTTCGCGCCCTTTGCATCGCTTCGCGCCCTTTTCGTAGCTTCCCGCCTAAAAGGGCGTGGTCTAAACCTATAAGGATCGCTCGTAGGCAGCTATTATCTGATTTTTCATCCTTCAAGCGAAGCACACGCATCGCTGGAGCCGGAGAAGAAGCCGCCGTCGACTGCAAGCATCTCAGCAGGACGAGCCATTGGAGCTGCTGGCCACGCCGCCTTCCGTGCATTCCTGCTGCGCTTTCCGGCGCCTATATCCTTTATAATCTACAGTGTGTGTCGCCGCTGCGATACACACTGTTTCTCTAAAAATAGCAAAGCGTCTTTTTAAAGATGTTTTCATACGGCTCGTGCAGATGCCAATGGCGACTCTGAGGACTTGCCTTGCCTTCTTCACTGAGACTGCTCCCCCGCCCGCCGCGGTGTCGCGCCGTAAAAAGCGCCGTGCCCAGCGGGCCCCGGATCCTTCCCCCAGCCGACAAAGCTCGCCGGTTCGCCCGCCTGCTTCATCGACCTCGTCAGCCTCTGTTCCGGACGTAAAGCGGCCGCTGTCTGCCACCGCTTCAATCGACGCCGCTGACGAGGGGGCCATGAAGGAGGAAGAGGATTTCCGTTTCCCGCAAACGGGAACGCACATGTTGCTCACTTTCTGACGTTTTTCTTGTCTGGCCGCCGCCCCGCCAGACGCGGCCCGCGGCCCAGGATTGAGTTGAAACCTGAGCCTCCGAAATCGTCCTAGCACAACTAGGAAAACGACGGTGTACGAGTCCCGCTGTTGCCGGACCCCCACCAAAGTTATTCGCTCGTCCAGTTCCAGGAAATGTGACTGTTCCAGTGTTTTCTGCAGCCAACAAACCGGCTCCGTTGCCCGTTTGCCTGCACACAAAAGTCGTGTTTCACGTGTCGTAAGAATGCCCACTAACCAGTGCTCATCTCTACACACAAGCACAGCGCACATAAAATCGACACAGATCGATTGCGCTTCACAACCGGCCACGGCCGATGGTGTTTCATGTGTCGTAAGAATGCCCACTAACCAGTGCTCATCTCTACACACAAGCACAGCGCACATAAAATCGACTCAGATCGATTGCGTTTCACGTGTCGTAAGAATGCCCACTAACCAGTGCTCATCTCTACACACAAGCACAGCGCACATAAAATCGACACAGATCGATTGCGCTTCACAACCGGCCACGGCCGATGGTGTTTCACGTGTCGTAAGAATGCCCACTAACCAGTGCTCATCTCTACACACAAGCACAGCGCACATAAAATCGACTCAGATAGATTGCGCTTCACACGTGGTAAATGGCCACATACACCACATTATGCACGTCAAACGGTTTCTGTGAAAACGAAACCAAAAGTGCATTCGCTCTACGCAGGCGAACGTTGTTTGGAGTGTGTTAGATGTGCCCGCTGCCCCACAGCCACATCCACACACAGACATAATAGTTCCCGCTATCAGCGTGCCCCATGCCTCAAATATCACGAGCACGTTTTGCATGAAATCAGCGTGCATTCGCTCCATGCAAGCGAACGATGTTTGGAGTGTGTTAAATGTGACTGTTCCAGTGTTTGCTGCAGCCAACAAGCCGGTTCTGTCGCCCGCTTGCCTGCACACAAAGGTTGTTTTCACGGCTACCCAGATAAACCCCCAATAGAGTGTATTTTCTGGAGTCCCGGCCACGGCCGATGGTGTTTCACGTGTAGTCAAAATGCCCACTACCCAGTGCCCATTTCTACACACAAGCACAACCTGTCATACAGACCCTGCGCACATAAAATCGGCTCAGATCGATTGCGCTTCACATGTGGTAAACGTGCCCACTTCACAGTGCCCACAGACATCACATTATGCACGTCAAAAGGTTTCTGTAAAAACGAAACTAACGTGTATGCAGGCGAACGGTGTTTGCAGTGTGTTAAATGTGCCTGTTGCCACACAACCACATCCACACACAGACATAATAGTTCCCGCTATCAGCGTGCCCCACGCCCCGAATGTCACGAGCACGTCTCTGGTGCCACAGCATACCGAAACCACTCCGTTATACGGATAGAGCGGAGCGAGCTTCGTATTCAACCTCTAGCTATTCATGCAAACGCATGGAAAAGCTTCCAGGGGTCTCGAAATGGGTGCTGGACATTATAAAAGGAGGCTATTCGCTACAGTTTCACTGATGCCCGCGCCGCTATACAGCGCGCGTCGAGACCACAATGCAGACAGAAGCAGCACACCTGCTTCGAGCCGAAGTGGCGAAACTATTGAGCAAAGGGGTCATAGAGCCCCTTTCTCAAGCTCAAAGCGAAGGGGGGCTGTACAGCAGATATTTCCTGGTACCGAAAAAAGTCGGTGGTCACAGACCCATATTAGATCTAAGGCAACTGAACAAAGCGCTGGTGAAGCGTCGGTTCAGGATGCTCACGACCAGAAAAATCCTCGCGCAAGTTCGCCAAGGAGACTGGTTCGTGTCAGTGGATCTGAAAGACGCGTATTTTCAAATACAGATAGCGTCACGTCACAGGCGATTTTTGAGATTCGCCTTCGAGGGCCAGGCATATCAGTACACAGTCCTGCCGTTCGGTTTGTCCCAGGCACCCCGTACATTTACGAAGTGCATGGACGCAGCGCCCGTTCCTCTCAGACTGAAAGGCGTGCGCATTCTGAACTATTTGGACGATTGGCTGATTCTAGCGCAGTCTCGCTCAGTGCTTGTACAGCATACGACCATGTTACTCGATCACCTCGAGAATTTGGGTCTCAGAGTCAATTGGGCAGACATTCAGCGCACAGCAGGCTCGTTCCGCTGCGGCGCGTCTGTCCCGCTCAAAAAATTTCAGAAAATGCTGGGTCTCATGGCCTCAGCGTAATCAGTTCTGCAGCTGGGTCTGCTATGTATGCGCCCACTGCAGTTCTGGCTGGAAGCGCGGGCCCCGCGTCAAGCGTGGGCGTCCGGTCGGCTTCGTATCACGGTCAATCAGAAATGTGTCACAGCCCTGAAACCGTGGAGAGCAATCGACTGGTACCAGTTAGGTGTAAGCCTGGGGACTTCCTCGAGAATAAAAGTGGTGTCTACGGACGCGTCCACCTCGGGATGGAGGGTTCTGCTCGAGGGCAGACCGTCTTTTGGCCAGTTGTCAGAACGGGAAAAGCTCCTGCATATCAACTGCCTCGAAATGCTGGCAGTATACAGAACGCGCTGATGCGCTTCTGTCCCCAAATAAAAGGAAACCATGTACTAGTCCGCTCGGACAACATGTCAGTGGTTTCCTATATAAATCGCCAGGGCGGTCTCAGGTCCAAAAACCTATACAGACTTGCAGAACGCCTCCTGGTATGGGCTCAGCGCAACCTGCGCTCGCTGAAAGCAGCGCATGTGCCGGGGCTTCTAAACATAGGGCCAGACAGACTGTCCAGGAACAATGTTCCAGCAGGCGAATGGTCTCTACACCCACAGACAGTACAACTACTGTGAAAAATAAATAAATAAATAAATAAATTAAAAAAAAAAAATAAAAAAAAATTCGGCAGAGCGGAAGTAGACCTGTTTGCGTCTCCGAACAACGCTCACTGTTTGGAATTTTACTCAAAAAGCAGAGACGCGCTGGCCCACGAATGGCCCCGCCGTCATCTCTATGCTTTCCCCCCCGTCTCTCTCCTACCTCAGGTGATAGAGAGGGTCAGGAAAAAAAAAGAATGTTCAATACTGCGGATAGCGCCGTTTTGGGAAAACCAGCCATGGTTCCCAGCGCTGATGCAGCTGACGAGCACTGCCCCGTGGCCGATACCAGTGAGGAGAGACCTTCTCTCTCAGGCCAGCGGCTCGATTTGGCATCCTCACCCAGAGCTGTGGTCCCTTCATGTCTGGGCCACCAGCGAATATATGATGAACTCCCTAAAGAAGTATTGAACACGATCACGCAGGCTAGAGCCCCTTCTACGAGACGGCTCTATTCCTCAAAATGGTCAGTGTTTTCGGGCTGGTGCGCAGCCCGTGGCTCGTCACCTACTAACTGTGGTGTGATGGAGGTGCTTTCCTTTCTACAAGAGCTGCTGGACAAGGGCAGAACCCCGTCCACGCTCAAAGTCTATGTGGCGGCTATAACAGCGTTTTCGAGCACAACGCTAGGTCAGTCAATAGGAAGGAACGATTTAGTTATTCGCTTCCTGAGGGGAGCTAGAAGACTGAATCCCCCCAGACCTCCCTCAGTCCCCGTATGGGACCTTTTCTGTGGTACTAGAGGCCATGAAAGGTGGACCATTCGAGCCTCTGCAGACAATTGACTTGAAATACCTGTCTCTTAAGACTGTGTTTCTGCTGGCTCTCGCTTCAGTGAAGCGCATAGGGGATTTGCACGCACTCTCGGTGAGCGCGACGTGCAGGGAATTTGGACCTAATGACTCTAAAGTCATACTCAAACCCAAACATGGTTACGTTCCAAAATCACTCAACACACCGTTTAGGGCACAGGTCATCGCGCTGTCAGCCCTACCGGTCAATGATGAGGAAACGGACGCGAGCCTCCTATGCCCAGCCAGGGCATTACGAGCTTACATGTCTCGCTCGTCTGCTTTTAGACAGACAGAGCAGCTTTTTGTTTCGTTTTACGGGCGTCCCAAGGGACTGGCCGCGTCGAAACAGAGCTTATCCAGTTGGATAGTTGATGCTATTGCGTTGGCATATGCTTCCAAAGGCATGCAGTGCCCGCTAGGTGTCAGAGCACATTCCACGAGGGGCGTGGCCTCATCGTGGGCTTGGTCAAGTGGATTGCCTTGCAAGATATTTGTACGGCGGCGGGCTGGGCCTCTCCGTCTACATTTATAAGGTTTTACAACCTGGAGGTTCCCGCCTTACAGGCCAGATTACTGTCAGTCTAGATGTTCAGTGTTGTCTGACCTGATGTTATCAGCTCGGGATGCTGCGTCTACTGAGCACAGCTCTAGGGTCGACAGTGAAAGTAATAGCACAAGATGTGTCTGGGCAAACTGTGTGAAGACCCTTATTCTTACGTCAGCTCAGGCCGTAACCCCGCCCTGTATGTACGTTTACTTAGCGTCTGAGTGACGCTGCACTATGTGGAAGAGTGCGGCGTTGCCCCTCCCTCTTCCCCGGACTCCCTGTGAGTTCTCTAGGTGATTATGAACTGTATGAACCCCGGGCTTTCGCCCTTGGGTCTTTGGTGTCAGATCTCAGCATGCACGGCGTTTTACACTGGGTCCCCTAGCGTAAGATACTTACGCAGTACGAGAGACCTCTCGTAAGAGAACGTACTCGGTTATTAACGTAACCTCGGTTCTCTCTAGAGAGGGAACGAGTACTGCGTATCTTGCCGTGCATGCGCACGCTCTGGTTGCTTCGACGATGAAAAACCAGATAATAGCTGCCTACGAGCGATCCTTATAGGTCTAGACCACGCCCTTTTAGGTGGGAATCTACGAAAAGGGCGCGAAGCGACGCAAAGGGCGCGAAATGCCCCCATTGGATCTGGCGTCGCGTCAGGCCTCGCTCTAATAGGCTGCTGCAGTTGCCACAGAGCAGCCAATAGGCGCGCAAGCTGTTTCGCCTATGTCTGTACACTGCTGCAACGCGTTTTACATTAATACAAATTAAGGATAATTTTTTGGCTTCAATATCTCTCGCAGAAAAGGATTTTCCCCGAGCGTAAGATACTTACGCAGTACTCGTTCCCTCGTTAGTAACCGAGTACGTTTTCAATTTCTGATTTAGGAGACACATTCACAAATGATTAACCCTTTCAGTGGTGAGTTTAAAATATTCTAGCGAACCCCTGAGAGTGAGTTTTTTTTAAGCGACCGTTTTTTTAGAACGTTCGTCCTTATTGTTTCCATGGCGACGCATCAAGCTTGTCACGTGACACAACACAGACACAATAACACTGTATGACAGATAGATCGCTTTTATTTCGTTTTTCCTTTTTTATCCAGAATACTCACACACTTGCTTACCATGCCATGAACTATCTAATATTCCGATTCACAAATATGTGTGAATTAGTATGTTTCGTCGTTTAAAATGTACTTAATAATAATTTTTAGTACATTAAATACAAAATTAGTGTGGGAAAATAGAGCACTTTTAATACAGTATTTAGCACACTTTTTTCACAATTTGTATATTATTTTAATATATTACTATTATACTTTAAATTAGTCATAAATATATTTAAATGTTTAAAAGTAGAGTTCAAGTGTATTTCTAGTTGTAACTTAAATTATTTTTTTAAATACAGATATAGTATGTTAAAAGCACATTTTAGTTCAATTTCATGGTGTCTCAAAATAGCACAGTTGAGTACACTTAAATGGTATTAAGTTTATCTTAACATATACTTAATACTATCTTTTAGTACATTAAGTACAAAATTAGTGTGTGAAAATAGAGCATTTTTAGCACAGTACTAAAAAGTATACTTAGTGTACTTAAAGTGTATTTTAGCACTTTTTTCACATTTTGTATATTCTTTTAATATATTACTATTATACTTTAAGCTTTTCTTAAATATATTTATAAATGTTTAAAATTAGGGTTCAAGTGTATTTCTAGTTTTAACTAAATATATTTTTTAAAATACAGATATAGTATGTTAAAAGCACATTTTAGTTCAATTTCAGGGTGTCTCAAAATAGCACAGTTGAGTACACTTAAATGGTATTAAGTTTATCTTAACATATACTTAATACTATCTTTAAGTACATTAAGTACAAAATTAGTGTGCGAAAATAGATTAACTTTTAGTACATTACTGAAAAGTGTACTAAGTATACCTGGGACAGCATGGTAGGCCACTGGTTGGTCTGGTCCAGTCGCACTGGGTGTGGTGGCAGGTCTCCAGGATTTTTCCCATCCGGAGCTGATTTAGTACTCTGTGAGTACCTACCTTTGCGCTTCAGCCCACCCTTGTTTTCTTTGCAAAGGCAGTGTGCAATGTCGATTTTAAAGTCAAGCAGACTGAGTGAGTTGTACATTTTGTGTGAGCCCCACATCCTTGCAGTCTCTCCGGTAGAGAAGCCAGCCTTCCTCCACGGTCATGTCCATCATATGGAACACAATGCGGTGGTGCCACTTCTTTGAGCGGATTTTGGTGCGGTACAGAGCAATGAGAGAAAACAAGAGATCCTGCTGCAAATGTGCTCATCAACGCATAGATGCTCATCCATTGGGATATGATTTAAACTCTCCTGTAAAGCTGTTTGGAGTGGCCTCATTTTGAACAGCTTGTCATGGCCTGTGTGACCAGCAGGCACCTGTTCATTGTTGTTGGCAAAGTGTAGAAAGTGTTTGATAGCCTCCCATATTTTCATTGACATTGTGTCAGCCACACAATCCACTCTTGTCTTTGTGCCCTAAAACATTCGGGTGTGTGGCAGGCCATGTACAGACATGTGAAAGCATATTCCCAGGAACTGCTCCATCTCTTCAAAGGTGACATTCAAGGGCATGGTTGGGTCACACTGGATGGCGTAGAGATTGCCCAGGTGAAAAAAGAATACTTAAATGCAATGAAAATACACTTAAATACCCGCAAATATATTTTTAGTACATTGTTATTTTTTTGTGTTAAATAAAAGTGTGATGTTATACACTATAAATATACTAATTAAAAGTATATGCTTATACTTCAGTAGGACTTTAGTACACTTGAAAAAAGTATACTAAATACCAGTAATACTTAAATAAATTTTTAGTGTACTAAAATAAAGTGCTTTTCAGAGTGGCACAGGACAGGGGCCAGAAAAGTAGGGTGTTGCTGTAGTGCAGTCAAAAACTCCAGGGTTGAAAGACCCTCCCTGAATCTACAGAGTGAATGCAAACATCGATTCACTGCTGAGTAGTGGCAACTGAATTTAAATTAAAGAAAACTATTTTCTCTACAATTACTCTCCACTGTAACTAACGTACATTTGGGGGGAAACATGGTTGTGTTGAAAACTGATTTAAAGAACCCTATTTTCACATTGCACATTGTTAAAAATAAATAAATCAAACATCTATGCTCCAGCAGTATCAAAATACACTGCCTGGCCAAAAAAAAAAAAAAAGGTCACACACTGTAATATTTTGTTGGACCGCCTTTAGCTTTTATTACGGCTTACATTCGCTGTGGCATTGTTTCGATAAGCTTCTACAATGTCACAAGATTTATTTCCATTCAGTGTTGCATTAATTTTTCACAAAGATCTTACATTGATGATGGTAGAGTCTGAGCCTTCTCCAGCACATCCCAAAGATTCTCAATGGGGTTAAGGTCTGGACTCTGTGGTGGCCAATCCATGTGTGAAAATGATGTCTCATGCTCCCTGAACCACTCTTTTACAATTTGAGGCTGATGAATCCTGGCATTGGCATCTTGGAATATGCCCGTGCCATCAGGGAAGAAAAAATCCATTGATGGAATAACCTGGTCATTCAGTATATTCAGGTAGTAAGCTGACCTCATTCTTTGAGCACACTCAACCTCTTTGAGATTTGAGATCCACTAACCTCTTTTATAGTGTTTTTCTAGGCAAATAAAAAAAGTGATCCTGGAATATGCCTTTCCTATTTCCTTTTTATATTCTGCCAATTTGAATGGCCTTTTTGACCCAGGCACATGGACCACCTCTGAGCAGTCTGGATACAAAAGGACGTAAGGTCCTTCAGGCATGTCCTTGTTAAATGTTCTCATTTTCTGTACAGCTTGTTTCAGCAGATCAGGTGCTGCTACGTCCAGGTCTGTAAATAACTGGAGTGTTTTCCCTCTTAGAGGTTTTAAATCAGTTTCATGTGGCACCATCAGTCCTACATTTATCTAGTAAAATAACAAAGATATTTAATTAATGTATGTATAGATAAAACAAATATACACATACACACAAATACATATACAAAGAGCATTGCAAAATTGTATAGGACGGTCAGTACAACTTACCTGGACGTGTTTTCTTTCTTTAGGCTTAAATCTTCCTTTTGTTAAAATATAGTTAAAAGATTGCCGTTCTTCTGACTTCGAGCTTCTGTACTCCATGAACTGTTTGTACGATGGGCATGGCTGTTCTGATGAAATGAACAGAGTTCCGTTTAAGACTAAGTTATAAGCCGCTCAAAAAAAATCATTATTAGCATTACTGATTTTTATTCACATGGCCTCAGATAGCTATCGTTTTGCTACACATAAAATTCTTATGTGTGATATTTCTTATTTTAATTATTTATAGCATCTTTGGTAATATTGTTCATGAAAACCATACATAAAACCTATTCAATATGATACTCTAATGCATTGGAGAGCCACTAAAATGACTGCTCAGCCAAATATAGCAGAATCTAACCATAGCCAACCTGTCTGAAATTCAGCTTTGAGAATAAAAACCAACCTGTTTGTTCCTCAGCTTCTTCTTGTTTGACTTTGAATGCTTCTTCAATCTTCATGTCTTCACTCTCCTCTTTAATAAACTCCATCTTTGTGTGTGCCTCAGTATCTTCATGTTTAATAAAGGCTTCTTCAATCTTCATGTCTTCACTCTCTTCTTTAATGAACTCCATCTTTATAATAGTGTCTTAAGCAGGAGTTTTCTGTGTGTTTGGATGCTTTGTCCTGTTTAACATCAGAATAATTAACAGAAAGAAAAATTAATCCAAATTAAACCTTTGATTGTGTCTCACTCAGCTTCCACTGCTATAAGAGTCAGTGAACAGAATTAAATTACCTGAAAGAAAAAAAAACCTCAAAATTAGAGCTACATAGCCTATAAATAAAGATGCACACACAAACTGTAGATATTTCTTATTTAGGAATTCATGATTTACATTTGGTAATTAATTTATATTTAACACTTCCATGAAAACATTTGCAGTTGGTTTGTTGAAGTTGTCATTAACATGTTTGTGTTCTCGTTGGTGTGATTGATTGTCATTGTTTCGAGCAGCAGGAGTCAGTGAGCGCGCGCTGATTTGAACGATTCGAATCACTGAATCATTTTATGACGCAAATGATTCCATGAACTCGGAGTTCACTCGAAAAGCTCCGTTTCTCTCATAACGATTTACTGATGCATGATATAGGCTGTGTCCAAATTCAGGGTCTGCATCCTCCTTAGGATCCTTCCTACCAGGTCTTCGGAGGAGGGGTCCTCCGAAGACCGCAAAACCTGGAAGTAGGTGTCAGTGAATTTGGACAGCCTACCCTTCTTTCAGTTCCCTCCCTTCCCCGTTGCTCGTATCCTATCGCCTAGCAACCGTGACAGCGCTAAGCAAAAAGTAAGGTTATCTGTACTGCACAAAACAAAATAACTGCTCTTTCGTCCCAAAAAGCGTTAAAAACAGCTTCAATCACTAACAAGAAATTAGCTGTGTGTAAGGGGATATTCACACAGGCAGTAAGAAAGAAGCTAGTTTACAAAAGTGATGTTTTTTAACATATAAACATACAAATGTAAAAAAAAAAATAAGTTTAACGCTAAAACCAAAGGCCTAACTAGACAACCGCTGTAAAAAAATATTTTTTGAAACGCCAGTTTTTTTAAAACTTGCATCATTACTACCGCTCGTTTCGTCCGCCATTATTTGAAGCGCTCTGCCGAAAGGAATTATGGGATAGGTAGGACGGGAAAGGATCCACCAGACCCATCCTTCCAATTCGGGGAAAAGGAGGACGTATTTGTGGGCCGCATTTGAAGGATCCTACGAATTTGGACAGCCTTCGTCGCGGTGCTGTGACGTAACATCCTTCAAATGAGTCCTCCGAAGGATGTAGACCCTGAATTTGGACACAGCCATAGAGAGCGAAACGAGACGCCCATTTTACTCATGTGCTGATGTACGTTATTTAGACATAATAACATTAAAAAATGTTACCTAAAGTATTACAATGTTAAATTCAATAACAAATATGCCACTATATCGCTTTAAAAAAAATTCAAAACTGCCTGCCCGTCTTATATCACTGTAAACACTAAATGTTTAAAAACACAAACCTTTCTTCAGCCGAATCACAACAGATGCAGGAACGCGCTCAGCCTTATTACGTCACATCACCAGACCAAAATAAAAGTCCCTGACAAATCATAATGAGGAATTCAGAGTTCATACATAAATACATGCTGAATAATAGTAAGAAATCATGAGAGAGGGTAGGATTCTGTCTAAAAGTCACAGTTATCATGTTTAGGTGCAGAAAGCTTTAATGCCAACCATATTAAAATACAAAAAGACAAATAGAAATATGTTAAAAATAGCTGGAGTGTGAGCTCATAAAGCAGCGTTAATACATTTCCAGCTAGCACATGTCCTTTAACGTTGAAATTTGGTTGAAATAAGGTCAATTGTTATAGGGTCAGCTGCCTATATTAACATGGGCCATCAGTGACAGAAATTCAACACTGAAATGACCCTTTTCACATTCATGGGGGTCTCAGAAATTGAAGTAGTCATAGTTTTGTAAACTTCTATAGTGGTAAATGGTAACTGACACAAATATGTCTTTGTGTCCACATTAATAGCAAAATAAAAAAATCCCTAGTGTTTCAATTACTTTCCAAAAGAGGAATAAATAACCCAGCTAACACAATTACGTCGTGACGACGTTACTGGACCGGACCATATTCGTCGCAGCGACGTACCAAATAACGTGCCAGCGACGTAACTTTGTGATTCCCATATTCGTCGTAGCGACGTTATTTGGTACGTTGCTGGAACGTGATGAGTACGTCTCCACGACCAAACTGGCACGTCGTGAGCACGTTACTATAAAGGACCACATTGGTCGCGGCGACGTTCCAAATAACGTACCAACGACGTAACTTTGTGATTCCCATATTCGTCGTAGCGACGTTATTGCGTTACGTTGCTAGGACGTGGCAAGTACGTCCTAACGACCAAACTAGCACCTTCCCAGTATTTTTAATATTTGCTTCTCACCTTTAGTCCTGTCCGAGGATGTGTTCCTACCACCTTGAAATCAGTATATACTGACAAACTCAAACATTTTCTGCTGTAAAAAACAAACACTAAATCCTTATGTTTTCAAATTGTTGTAGTTTTTGTAAATATATTCACTGCATACATGCAAACCAATACAAAATCATTAAATTCCAACAGAAAATCAGCAAAAACAGTGCATTCATTTATTAAATCACCATTTATTCAGTTATTTTCTACATATACTAAGCCATTGCATTTTAAACATGACACCTATTATTTAACCATGTAAAGTGCTGCCAAGTCATTAGCACAGATAATTGAACACATCACATAAAGTACATAGTAATCAAAGAATAATACAACCACTGATTAAAATGTTTTACTTTTATTGAAAAATATTAAATATTTAATTAATGATGGGTATAGTATAATAATAGTTATCAGTAGCCTACTCTTATTAACAGAACTCCCCTAGTTTGGTACAAAAATACTGATACAAAGATAGAAACAATTCAGTAGTGATTTCTGTATTACTTTAAGTTAATTTGTTTTCTGAGTGTCCTGTGTATGAAACACCTGCTACAAATATCTGGTGGTGAAGTGCTGTAATACTGCTTCACTCTCAGAAGCAAAACCTAAACAATTACCAAAGGACCGTAATTCTTCTCAGAAGATAACAGAAATAAAGAAAATAGCAACATTAATAAACAGTAAGAACATGTTAATATAACAATGTAGAGATTACATATCCCCTGTATTAGGCCCACCCAAAAAACATACAGTAAATGAGCCTGTTGACTTTTTCAGAAAAATCTTAGATCTGTCCCCAGCTGTGGAGAAGACTCTTTGCTGAGAATTTAGGTTCTGGACAGTTGTGAGAGAAAAAGAAGAATGTCTTTCTTACCACAGCAGCAGAAGGTACTCTCTTCTGAAGAAAGGATAGGAGGGTGACACTTCACTCTTGATCTACTCTTGGAGAGTTGATGAGGAGTTTTGCTAAAGAATAAGGTTCCTGCTAAGCACTTGGTCTTTTTCAGCAAAGAGTACCTCTAATGCAGTGCCACATACTCCAGATTCTTTGCAAACTTGAAACTTTTAATAAAATTGACCATATTATTGTAGTCAGGTTTATTGTTTTTTATTATAACACATGGCAAATGTATGAGAAAATTATGTCAAAGGTGTTTTTCTTCCTCTTCGCTATCCTGAGGCTGTACTGTCAATATCCTTCTCTGGCAGCTGAAAGGGAGAATCACCTTGTTAATGTTGCTACTGTATGTACACACAACCAGTCAAAATCTGCAGTCTTTCAGTTTTTTTTTAATGTTTTTCGACACACCAAAGCTATATTTATATTTAACTTACAATACAATAATAGTGTGAAATATTTTAATTTAAAATACGTTTTCTGTTGTTTTTCAAATAGACTTTAAAATGCATTTCTTTCCTGTGAGGCAAAGGTAAATTCTTCAGTAGCCTTTACTCCAGTCTTCAGTTTCACATGATCATTCTCATATGATTTGATGCTCAAAAAACATTTTTGATTATTATCAATGTTGAAAACAGTTGTGCTACTTAATATTTCTGTGTAAACTGTGATTTCTTTTTAGGATAATTTTATAAATACATAGTTAAGGTTTACCTTTTTTTTTTTTTACTTTTGTACCATTATAAATGTTTTTACTACCACTTCAGATCAGTTTAATGCATCCTTGCTATTAAGGTCTTCATAAAGAAAAAAAAAAAAAAACTTAAGTGACTCCAACCTAGTGTACACAACTAAATTGGGCAACACAGCATATTAGAATGATTTTGAACACTTACAACTGGAGTATTGATGCTGAAAATTCAGCTTTGAATTTAAATGAAAACACACCTTGTAATAAACAATGCACAGATTGCAAAGAACTTACATTCTGATGATTACTTCATTTTCCTCACAGCTGCCTTCCTCAGTCATTCCTAGGCCTTCTCATTTTTCACCTTTCCCTTGAATCCACATAAAATATAAATAAAACTAATTAACCAATTAATTTTATAGACAGTTTGTATAAGTTTGTATAAAACTGCAAATCTTCCTTTTGAAATCTTAAGTTATTCTCCAGCTTCTAAAGGAAAGGCACAATCTGTGGCCATGTTCACAGAGAATTTGATCTTACTATTAGGTGTCCTGGCAAGGAGATTTAGCTTAAAACTTATTCATGAAACTCTTAAGAGTCCACAATAACCAAAAAGAGGGATACGTCATTTGCATTGACTTTTTCTTTGTTAAATTTCCACACTAAGCATGGGTCGGAGCTCTTAATACAAAGTGCACCAGATAGAAAAAATTAAGTTTAAAATGTACAGTACATACTTTTGTACACTAGGCCATGCCCCAGACAGACGAAGGTCCAGCCCCCAAAGTCTCAAACAAATCCTGTGGGAAACACAGCAAAGTGATGTGGTTGTGTATGATTTAGAAATAGGGGAGTCTTACATTGGTCAAATTCAGGCCAACTCAAATATTTTTTAAACATGTTTAAAAATGATCAGGGGCACAGGAGGTGCTCATGAAGCCAGTGGTTTACAATTGTGGTCCAGGTGACCCACAGCACTGCACATTTTGTATGTCTCTCTTGTTAAACCCACCTTCTTCAGATCATCAGCTCCTTAGGAAAGAGCTTCATGAACAAATCTGTCAGTAAAGAGAGATGTGTAAAATGTATAGTGCTGTGTGTCCCCAGGTCCAGGTTTGAAAACCACTGTTGTAAGTTACCATGACATATGACAATCATACGAGCATCAACAATTTCACAAAAATGTCTCCTGACTGAGGAAAAAACAAAATCATTCACAGGCTCTGGAATTAGACTATCAATTGATATCTATCTAGCTATGAGTAATTGAAATGATAAATCCAACCCTGTGGATTACCTGTCTCTCCTCCTGAGCATTTTGTTGTGTGGGTCCAGGAAGGATACTGCAGCAAAACTCCTTTAACCATGAGAAAATGCAGTTCCAGCATGTCTTCACATCCAGGACAACAGAAGGGTCAGGGAGGCCTGAAATATAAATATTTAAGCCACTGAAATCAATTTAAATCTATATTTGTGCCTGAGTGACACTGAAACAATGAGGTTTAGTTTTTTACCGAGGACTTGCTGGGTTCTTTTGAACACAGTCTTCATGATGGATGATCTCTTGATCCTGGATCCTTTCTGCCATACACTTAGAGATGGTTTGGATGTCATGTGGTTGTGTCTAAAATACAAATAGCAGCACCATTAGTCCTGTTGCTTTATATATATTTTTTGGTACTGAACAAGTCAGGAACCAAATCAGTAAGTATACCTGTACTTGATACCCATCCCTAATCATAATCATGGTTGTCGTGTTGCTGCTGCCCAGACTCTCTCTCCACCTGTTATTAAAAAAAGTATGTTAGTTTTGAATAAAACATTGATAAAACAATGAACAATGAATAAAGCATTCAAACTACTACTTAAAAAAAAAAAAAATAGGCTCAATACATTTAGTGCAACAATATGAAAAATTATCCAGAGACCAGCTTTGAGGACGTGCCCACGACGTTTCTGGGACCTTAGCCAAAATCCTTAAACTACTACATAGTAACAATGAACATCATTTCTAATAAGCAACTCACTGAATGAACTGGTTCACTGGCAGTAAGGACATAAAATAGTGAACTATTTGTTGGATACATATTTGTTAAAACTAAACTATCAGATATGTTTGTCAATGAAAAGTCACTAGCATAAAAATGATGCAAGTTATGTATGTAAAAATGTTGTATGTAAAAACCAATAACATGTAACGAGCAAATTACACCATTTACAGGCCTGTTAATCGACAGGAAAGCAGGACATTATTAATCCCACATACACTGAATGGGATTTCGGCAGCCTCGGTCTAATTAAAAGTTTATATAACATCAGTGGTTTATATTTAAGTTTACAATACGGCTAGGCTAGCATGAGCATAGTCAGATGCGAACGACAAGCAGTCAACGTTACTATGGTAAAAGTAAAAAAAAAAATGAATACTGTATAGTTTATCGTGGGTAAATTTCAAACTAGACTAAAAATAAGGTATAACATTTTAATTTAGGATTTTAAAAGTTAACTTAACGTTACCACAGACCGCCTCCAGAACTAAGCTAATTAACTTTAACATTAACCAAACAGGGCATTTATTTATTAAATTAATATAGAAAACCTCCAAAAACACAAAACACTACTTATCTTACGTGTCATCTAACGTTATATCAGCAAAAAAATATGAATAAGAGAAGATTTTAAGCGCTTACCTTTTCCTTCTCGTCCGTCTTCTGGAAGTTGACCGTTAATGACGGGTACGCGCACGGGGCACTTACGCAGCACTCAGAAAGTGACGTGCGCTGATTTTAACCATGGTTTTAACCTTAACATTTGTCCCGTTCCCCCTTTCAATAAACCATTCACAACCATAAATTATCACCATTTGCTAAGCAAACTATTTGGTTTTTGTTTTGCCATTAATTTGATGACAAACATTTCTACACTCTAAAAAATGTTGGGTTGTTTTTTTAACCCAACTGCTGGGTTAAGCCTGTTGGGTCATTTAGTTGGGTTGTTTTGCTCAGTGTTGGGTTGTTTTTGTGTAACCCAACATTGGGTTACTGATTTTATCCAATCAAGTGACAGTTAAGAGAGTAAGCCACTCCCCCTACTCGACGAGCCAGCGCTACCTTCGCGGCCATTTTGAATCACCTCAGGAACAACCGTCCTTCAGCGACGACAGAAAAGGTATGTTTGTGGGTTTTTATTAATGTATGAAACTAATACTGTACACCAACAAATGCAAAAATATAACAAATTTGGCGGTTCACATTACATTAACAGTATTAAAAAGTATAATCTATCTCTGTTCGTTTTGGTTTGCTAATCGGTAGAGGTAACGTTATGCCTGTTGTAATTACGTTACAGCCTTTTCCCGTCTAAGTTATATTCAATATTTATTGAAAACGTCCTTTTAGTCAACATTTCCTCTGGAATATGTGACTTGGTAAGTCGTTTAGTTAACGTGTCTTTATATTAGTTTAAGGTCGATACTCGAGCGTCGTACTAAATGCAAACGTTCATATAAGTTAACGTTACCGGCAACTGTCACAAACACCACGGTTATTCTGTCACGAAACTTAGTTTTAATACATTTTTAGGCGAGTGTACATGTTTATACGTAAGAGATGTGATTTATGTAAGAAATGCCTTTTCGATAACCTGTTTAGACACTTTCCGAGATATGAGTTTCTGTCAGCGGTTGTTTAGCTGGCTCTTAGGCCAATCGAACCGTGCTGCGCTCGAGCACGGTTGCCCCCGCTCCCGCCTCGAACTGAGCTGTCTTTTTATTTAGAAATAGCTGTCCATGACATTTCTTAAAATATGTATTTGCCATTGTTTTGTCACAAGATGCACACCAGTAATGTTTTTTGAGGTATTTTTTTTTAAAGGGACGTAAATACCCTTTGCCCTGGTTAAGGCTCAGTCATGTCTGTGAAACCGGGCCCATGAGTGAGTTCATGTGTGACTATGTAACGTTATGAAGTGCACTTGTTTGAAATTTAAATCCATCATATTTTCTATGAAGTACTAAAGCATTAAAAATGCAAATGGGTTGTTTATTAATTAAATATGAAGGCACTGGGCATGTCTTTCTCATAATCCAATGTGTTTCTCTGTGTAAAATAAATACGTATCTGCTTAAATGAAAAGTTTTTCTTTTTTATTAACAATATATAATAATAGAATTCTCTCTTAGATATTAAAATAATCCCCCCCTCCCAAAAAAAATCTTATTGTTGTATTTATAGTGCAATGCTGTCTTTTTCATTGATTATTAAAAGTATGTGCTCAAAAGTTAAGTGTATTGAAATTTCTCAAACTGCATCTGTTGGATGTATTAGACCATTGTCAAATTTTAAATGTTTTAATGAAGCATGATGCCTACTTAACTTACAGCCTCTGCCATTCTTTTTTCTCACTGACAGTGTGCGGAGTTTACAGCTAATGACAATGGATGATTTTGTACAGGAGAAGCTGAAAGAATGGAACTTGGATGTCTTAATACCAATTTTTAAAGGTACGTTTTATTAAAAATACAAATGTATTTTTTATTGTTTTATTTTTATTAATTATAGTCCATTGTGCTCTAGCTTTGCTAATTTTGGCACATTCTTCTGTTCTTCTCTCTTATTGTCTTTAAAGAGGAACAAATTGATGAAGAGACCCTCTTGCTGCTGGATGAAAAATCACTTGAAACATTAATACCAAAGATAGGTCTTCGTCTCAAATTTAAAAAGCACATGGGAGAGCTGCTGGTTGTGAGTCAAGAAATTCACTTTTAAAATGGGATACATCTGCTTTAAGTGCAAAAAGACTGTTGGCGTCAATGTTCGTTTCTTGTTTTCTCACCTAAGGCGAATGCATAATGTACATAGTTCATCAAGTTATTTTGAGTGTTGCCAAGAAGGGTGTCACAGGACATTTAATTACAGCAGATCATTTAAGCGACATCTGCTCCAGCACCATGTAGAGGGTGAGGAAGAAGAACCTAGCCAGTCAACACACATTCCTGAGAGATTGAATTTTATGTCTGACCCCACACCTCTGACTTCTCACAGCCAGATATTCGAGGAGGAAGATAATGATGCAGAAGATTATACTGCTGATGACATGGTGTGGGATGAGTTAGAGCAGAAGACTCTCACAGACAAAGTGGCCTTGTTTCTATCAAAGTTAAGAGCAAAGTCATCTATGACCCTATCTACTGTCAACTTTGTTTTTCAGCAAACATCTAGTCTGGTCTCTGATATTGTTGGTGCTTTGCAAAGACAGACAATGACTTTCTTACAAGCGACTGGACAAAGTGAGATTCCTGAAGCGCGTCAACTGAACCTGCACTTTGAAAATGCAGCAAAAGCTTTTCAATGCTTGGATACTGAACACAAGCAGATGAAATACTTTGTTCAATCTGGGTATCTAGTTCAGCCAGTGGAGCAGCCTCTACCTGGTGTTTCATACACCCAACAACGTGACTCACAGACAGGGACTGTAAAACAGGTGGCAGTGCAGGATACTTTCCAAAGGATTCCTTTACGTCCACTACTGAAACTCATCCTTCAGAGTCCCGGGACAATGGAAAAGATAACTGAGTGGAAAAGGAAGATTAGTGACTCAAAAAGTCTGGATGACACCACTGTGTTAAGAACTTCTGTTTGCCCCAGTGAGCCCTCTGTTCCTCTTCTGCTGTATAATGACGACTGTGAAATGGTTAATCCACTAGGTTCCAAGACCTCAGTCCACAAATTGGGATTAATCTATTTCACTCTTAAATGTCTTCCTCCTGAGTGCCTTTCAAGTCTTGATTCTCACTTTCTTTTGGCAGTGTATAAGGCTGATGATGCCAAAACATATGGTATAGATGCTGTCCTGAAGTCAGTTGTTGATGATATCAATGACTTGGGAACAAATGGTGTGGAAGTAGACACGGCTCACTTTAAAGGCACATTGAAGATTTGGGTTGCTCAAATTTGTGGGGATAATTTGGGGTTAAATTCCATTCTTGGGTACACAAAGAGCTTTTCTGGGAACAGTGTTTGTCGCTGGTGCCGTGTGAAGAAACCGTTAATGCGAACACAAACGATGGAAGACCCGTTACTGCTTAGGAATAAGGATGGCCATCTTTCAGATCTGGTGCAGAGTAATCCAACGGAAACTGGCCTAAAAAGACAGAGCATTTTGAACGACCTGAAATACTTTCATGTGACAGAAAACGTAACACCTGATATCATGCATGATATCCTTGAGGGAGTAGGTGCATATGAAATAAAATTGGTGTTAAGCTCTCTCATCTCACACAAGGTAATAACCTTAGACCAGGTTAATTACCGAATTACCAGTTATGATTATGGCTTCTGTGACTCTGCCAACAAACCATCCACAATTCGACCTCAAGAACTAAAAGTACCTGACAGTTCGATGAAGCAGACAGCAGCACAAATGTGGTGCCTGTTAAGGCTACTTCCTTTGATGATAGGAGATCTCATTCCAGATGGAAACAAATATTGGGAGCTCTTGCTTCTTTTATTGACCTGCATGGAGTATATTTTTTCTCCCGCCTTAACAGAAGATGCAGTATTATTTCTCAGACATCTCATTGATGAGCACCACAGCCTTTTCCTAGAACTTTTTCCTGATAGACATCTAAAGCCAAAACATCATTTCATGCTGCATTATGCGGGTGCCATAAGGAGACTTGGCCCTATAGTGCATTATTGGTCCATGCGCTTTGAGGCCAAGCATGGTTTTTTCAAAAGACTTGCCCACGTCACTTGCAACTTCAGAAATATTAGCAAAACAATGGCCTTCAGGCATAAAATGTTACTGTGTTACAATCTTTTGTCTCAACACATATTTACGCATCACAAAGAAATTGGTCCTGGTTGCACTACTTCACTTTCTTCCATTGAGGGATTTGATCAAATCTTACACAAATTTGAGCATACTCAATTGACTGAAGTGTACATACCCTCTTGGGTAAAGTGGAAAGGGACAGAATATCGTCCAGGAATGACCCTCCTTGTGTCTCATTCTCCAGACGGTGAACCTCAGTTTGGAACAATTCAGAAGATTGTGGTTTTTGAGTCTGTCATTAAGTTCATTGTTCGAAAATGGGACCTATTAGGATTTGAAAGACACTATTTTGCATGCTGTGTCATTCCCACCACTGTCATTGACTGCATTGATGTTGGCTCTCTGGACGATTACCATCCTCTCCATGTAGTGAGGTCATACAAGGAAGGAGACAGCAACTACTATGTGTCTATGCGCTACCGCTTGTTTTAAATGTCCTTCTTTAAACTTGAACTTTCAAAGACTGAGTTTTTTATTTTTCTTGGAGTCTTTTTTTTTTGGACACACCTGTGCAGAATTTTGGAGATGCAAGTATGCTTTCCTTGTCTACCACAATTCAGATTTTTTTACGATGTTTTGCATATGTAGAATATATTACAATACACTAGTTGCACATTAAAGGATAACTCTTGCCAAAATGCAACTTGTGTTTTTTTTTTTTACTGTAAACGAGACAAACTTATATCTAAAAGCATAATTATGACAAACGAGCCGTTTTTGAGATTGACCGTGATTTAGTTTTGTGATCAATGGCCGGGAGAACTAGGGGCATAACTTTGAGCGCATCAAAATCTATATTTTTACAACACTAAGAAGGCTCGACACTCCATGAAACTTTTCTCGAAGTATCGCCTGGGTCTCTACACATGAACTCGAGCATTGAGAACATTGTTCGTGTACACAGAGTTTACTAAAAAGAAAGGTTTTGAACAACTCACTTTCACTGTTAGTTTCCGCTCATGGCCGTCTTGCCAGTCAAGAGGTGTCGATCTCCGACAACAACTATCCACGCAAGATCACACATGCTTTTGATTTTAGTATTGTTTCTTATTTGAGGCTCTTTTTACAACTAGAAGGTTAATATTATTTTTCACTTGGGACAAAACAACGAATTGGCCATGCATTTATATGGAAATATGCTTTAGGAGCTATCCATCTTTACTCTCCTCGCATTCTGAGATCAACACCTCTTGACTAGCAAGACGGCTGCGAGCTGAAACTGTGAAAGTGAGTTGTTCAAAACCTTTCTTTTTAGTAAACTCTGTGTACACAATGTTCTCAAGGCTCAAGCTCATGTGTAGAGACCCAGGCGATACTTCGAGCAAAGGGTTAAGTTTCATGGTGTGTCGAGTCTTCTTAGTGTTCTAAAAAATATATATTTTGATGTGCTCAAAGTTATGCCCCTAGTTCTCCCATTCACCAGCCATTGACCACAAAACGAAATCACGGTCAATCTCAAAAATGGCTCGTTTTTCATAATTATGCTTTTAAATTTTTGTCTTGTTTGCAGTAAAAAACAGCCCAGGTTGCATTTTGCAAGAGTTATCCTTTAAGCTAGCATTGAAGCACTATTACAGTATGTGTAAAAAATGCCTGTCATATTGTAGCTTTGTATTTGTTACAAGATATTGATGTCACACCCTCTGCATGTTCCCTCAGCCCCAATCACCACGATCCCCCACCAACCAGCCAATCACCACCACAGCACGCCCGTGAGCCATCACCAGAATTCTAATCACCGTCACCTGCACCAGCAATCACCACACCCTTTATATACTTACCTCTGTCACTTACTCACCGGCTGGTATCGAAGTTGCATGGATGTCTCTCTGTGGATCTTCTCCCCCTCCTGTTGTCTCTCCTGTGCTCCTCATGGATCGCTCCGATGTTCTCCTGTGCTCCTCGTGGATTGCTCTGATGTTCTCCTGTGAAACACGTTAAGTGCTCCTCGTGGATTGCTCCGATGATCTCCTGTGAAACACGTTATTCGTGTTAGAGGGAAGTGACTGTTGCTTACGCTACGATACTTATGAACTTGAACTCACCTGTTGTGTTGTGTTTGAAGATTTGACCTCAGAGACCCTTATTCACCTGTTTGCACGTGTGTTGAACTGTGCACGTTTGTTAATAAATATCTTGAAAGATACTCACCTTCTTCCTTTGTGTGTGGTCGTGACAATTATACCATTTCCATGTAGGCAAGTCTTTTTCTATGCACCTTTTTGACAGCCACAACAAGAGCAGACCCAAAGTGGATCAACTGTTGATCCTCTTGTGGACCAACAACCTGAAGCAGAAAGTCAGACATCAGTGGATGAAGTGCCAACATTTGTATGTGTTACTGCCTTCTCTTTGCTTAAAATGATTGAAATTTATTACTAATCTGCAACTGGGTTTGAAAAGATTCTTGCTTCTTTGTCTTTTACAGAGAATTTCTGAGATCCTAATGAACAGTGTAGAAGGAAAGGACATTTTGACCAGTCTTGAGAAGAATACGTTATCTTTAAATCAGCGAAGATGCATGGTCAGAATTCTAGTTTCACATCTAATGAGTCGCTTTGGAGAAAAGTATGTATGCATACTTTATAATAAAAGTATACATTTACATGCATTAATAAAAGTATAAATTACTGAGCTGTGTCTTTAAATAACAGTATTAAGCACTGTGTGACAGCTCACTCAAAAATAAAAAGTCTGTCATTAATTACTCACCCTCATGTTGTTCCAATCCCCTTAGACTTTTGTTCATTCTCTAAACACAGTTGAAGATATATAAATTAAATCCAAAAGGGTTTTGCCCCTTCATTGACAGCCTGAGCATCTAACATCATGGAAGTAGTTAACTACTTGGATGTTACTCAAATGGTCCAACTGTAATTTTCTAAGTGATGGAAATGTTTTTTTGTGCGGCAAAAATAAACACATACCGTATTTTGGCTTTATTTAATATTGTCTTAACATCCTCTTTAATCTCCAACTTGCGTTCACAAAAGCTACTGCTGCTTATCTGGTCCTCAAGAACACCATGACACACCTCTCACAATTCATGCGTTGTGATTTTCTCTTGGACCAGAGATCTAGCAGCAGCTCTAGTGAATATGAGTTGAAGTGGAAGTTTGAAAGTAGTTGATAATCCCTATTATTTTTTTGTCCAGTCACTTAAGAAAATGATTGATTGAAACACTGGAGGTAACATCTCCTAATTTAATATTTTTTCTACATTACTGGGCTTTCAAAGTGAAAATTGCTTGTGCTGACAATGGAGCAACAAATTTATTAAAAACAAAAAAGATTTCAGGTGCAAAACCACAAAAGTGCATCATACCAATTTAGTCACTCCCAAACACATGCCCTAGACATGCCCATGTCCTATTCCAGTGGCCCCTGTTGAATGTGTCGCCAGAAGTAGCCAAGCCTTGCTGAAAATTCTTTAATGTCTGTACTGTAATTAAGCTTGACCTTCTCCTAAATACTTTCTATATATTGTTTCTAGCCCATCCTCTGAGAAAAAGATGTGCTTGGCTGTTTCTCTGGTTCAGCAGTATCCCTGTCTTAAAGACACTCAGGGTAAAGGATATGTGAGTACAACTTTATTATTGCAATGTTTCTAAAGTTCTATACAATATGTTTTTCATTATCTGTGCCTTTCCAAATAAAGTATTTAGTTTTGATACAGAATACAAACTAGGGTTGGGCCATAACCCTCTTTATCAGATCGTCTGGATCGCCAGGTTGTCAATCGGCGATACACAATATTATCGTGGGAAGGGCCATTTTTTTTTAGTTTTTTTTTTTTTTTATATATTTCCTATATTCCTATATAAAAATTAATGAATATTGTTCTCATTAAGACCTCTGCTCATAGCTACAGATGATGTTTTCCATGTAAGTCACAAGTATAAACATATGAGGGCCGCTTGTGTTGAACGTTATGGACATTAATAAGTGAAATTGCGCTTTCACTATAGATTCTGTAATAAGTGTCCATGTCCTATGTACATTTAGAAAGAAATAACAGGCTTGTTTCTCTAGTAGAAGCACGCAATGATTCTGTATGAATTCGCCTTATATATAACTTAGAAACCTTTTAATTTACCAGTAAGTTAATTCGTTTTGCCCAGCGTATTTGTGCACCATCATGGCAGAAGCATTGCAATAATTTTAAACTGTAGTAAATTTATTGGGCTATATGCAATTAGATTTTATTAACATTAATTACAACTACTGTTTTTTTAATATTATTAATTTATTTGCTTCGCCATAGTTTTAGATCGACATGTCCGCATTTCACTTGCGATTTGAACGTAAACGTAAAGCTTCTTTTCTTATTGAAAATGTTGAAAATATTTTTAAATCATTAAACATTCACGAATAACATCCGAAGTGATTCAAGAAATAGTAGCCATCCTTGTTGTGTCTGTACAGTGTTTTCTTTTTTCTTGGATAGTATGACACTGCAATTAAAACGAATATCAAAATAATATAAAGTTGACATTGATAAAATTATATTAATGTGTCGCAGTTGAATGTTTAATTTTGGTGTATATGTCAATGTGGATATAAATATGGATTGTAAAATTATTTTAAAGTATCGTCATTGACATCAGCCTATCAGCGATTTGCCTGCATATAGTTGATACACAATATTATCAACTATCGGAACAACCCTAATACTAGGGATGTTACGGTATTGTAAATACCGTCATACCGCAATAAGACATTTTTTCGATACTACCGTGGTCGCATGACTCGATAAAACAGTAGGTCTTCTGAGAAAAGTTTGCTCATGCGAACGGGGGGTAGCGGAAACTACATTTCCCATCAGCCCAGGCGTGGCCATCATCCTTTGCGGTCTTTTGTCGCTACAGACTGTAGCAGCAAGGAAAGAGATAGAAATGGTCGAACCTGCTCCGTCTGAAGTGCGTATGCGTCACGTATTCTTTTCAGCACCCATGTTAACGGATTAGAGCGTTCACACTGCACTGCACTTGTCTTGTTTCCAGCCAAAATATCTAAAAATTCTTAAATCAAGAAGGATTTTCTAGACAAGTAAAGAGTTTTTGTTTAAAACAAGCTAAATAATCTGCCAATGGGGTAAGAAAAAAAAAAGTCTTCTGGCACTTTTTCCCAGTCTCTTCTTTAGTTTTGTTTTTCCTGTAAATGATTCAATAAATAACGTACCGTGACATTCATACCGTGAAGTTTTGATACAGTTACGTCCCTACCTAATACAAACTAATATTGTGTTTTTAGGAAGCATGGTTCAGCCCAGGACGAAGCCATCGTCCAGCAACTGGATTCCTTGAAGAACGCCTGCGAAATGTCAGGAAGAGAACACGTCGTGAAACCCGCACAAGCTGTGAGAAGGATGATTCTGAAGCCATAATCAGCATGAGCAGCATCTTGGTTATTCCAGGTAAAAGTTTCGTTTTGTTATCTTTTAATAAATATTGTGAAAGATTGTGTTGTTGTTGTTGTTACATGCCCTTAATTTTAAAGCTGTATAAGTTATTTTTACTTGCAGAGCCAACAATCACCCCTGACAGGGCAGTACAACTTGTAGAATGGCTCAAAAATAACATGTTGCCAGCTAACAAAGTTGCAGAGTACATGAAAGAAACAGCCATCCACAGGTCTCAATGGATAAGAGCTAATGGGACAAAGTCTATCGAGGATATAACTTGTGAATTTCCTCGACTCCTTGATACTCCAGGCATGGTAGGTTCAAAGCTGTGCATCTTTTGTTCAAAAAGTCTTTTTGGTTGTCATTAGTGCTTCAATAACAAATCGATAATGAAAATGATCTGCTCTGCCCACTCTGCATATACAACTTCTACCAGTCGCATAATTTTTATAGATCAAATTCATATACAAATAGTGGATGAAACTGAGTGAGCAGTCATTTATTTTTGTTACTAAGCGATCCTGAATACAGTTCCCTTTAGAGGTATCTAGTACTGCACTTGAATATCAGTTACACACAAAAATAATTCACAATATCTGTATTTTTTTTTTTTTCAGATTTCACAAGACTTCTCTGTTTTATTCCCCGACCATGCAGAGAGACTTTTCTTAGATTGGAAAGTATGTTTTAAAGACAAAATCCTTCTCTTTGCCCGCCAGGAGAAAAAGGCTCAGGAGCTTCTCCAAAACGTAGATGGTTTGTCTTCAGGTACAGTTATGAGTCCAAAAACAGAATAAGAAGTCTCCAACCCTGCTCTTGGAGACCCACCATCCTGCATAGTTCAGCTCCAAACCTAATCAAACACACCTGAACCACTGCTTTTAATATTTCAGGATTACTTGAAAATGCACAGGCAAGTGTGCTGAAGCAGGTTGGAAATAAACTTTGCAGGACGTTAGGTCCCCAAGAGAAGGGTTAAAGACCTCCACTTTAAATTAATGACAAATCGAATAATTGATACCAAATATTCATCCACACAGATGCTCAAAGTGACCTTGCACTCAGGCTGCTTCCTGTGATACTGCCCACTCCTGTCTACAAAATTGGAACGAAAATGTTCAAACCAAGCCTGGAAGAAAATATCAAGGCTTTCATTGAATTCAAGAATGTAAGTAATGTTTTGCACACATCACTATGCAAACCATACCAGGAGCAACCAAAAATGATTTTTAGTATGTTTTAGCCAAGTGAAAGTGTTAAATCGTGCCTGCACTGAGAAATCAATTTTTACATGAGCTTAAGTCATATAAGAGGCGATTGTATACAAAGTAACATCATGTAAGTGTCATAACTGAGACCGTTCACATCACAGAGAATTTAAAGCTTTTACTGACACCAGGCCCAGAAAACGAACGGTTGAGGAATGTGATCATTTGTGATGTTATAGGGCAAGTAAACCCAGCCTCCACACAAGATGATGAACACGTCCTTCTGTAGCCCCACCTACTTATTCACACGTGTGCACAAAACCGGATGAAGCATTAAATATCAAACATCCCGAGGAATATCACAAAGTATTGTACAGTAACAGGCTCCTGCAGGAAAGGAAGGTTTCGTTCCCTTCATATTTATATTTATACAGTATCATGAAATACCTTTCCGTGATCGCAGGGGTTTCATGCAGTTCATATTTATATTCATTTACAGTATCGTGAAATACCTGTCCACGATCGCAGGGGTTTCGTGCCCTCCATATTTATATTTATATACAGTGTCTTGAAATACCTGTCCGGGATGTTGTAAACCATGATTTATTTTCGTAAGTAGACGCTACAATTACTGCACGTTTTACATTTTTTATTACAGCTGTTTATTTGTTTTTGAAAATTGTTTAAATGTAAGATTTTAAAACATAAAAATAATCTGTATTACTATGTTGTCCTTCATTATCCATCAGAGCTGATCCTAGGTTTTGAAATGCCCGAGCAAAAAAAACTCATTTACTGCGCATGATTGGTGACCTCTCTTAATAATTTTTTTTTTTTTTTTTAGAAAGGGCCGTTTTCCCAACGCCCCCAGAAACGCTCATTTTACGTCGTGGTAATGAAACCCCTGGAATTCAGTGAATGCCAGTAAAATACAGCACGTCTGTTCACTTTGAAGCGATTCTTGAGTAAACAAAACGGAGGTTAATGTTGCATTTGCAGGGAGTTTGACTTTTTAAAACAACACTGCTTCATCAGTAACTGATCTGACAGGAATATGCATTGTTTTAATGTAAATGTGTCAATATTGCACTGTAAAAGACCGCTTGATCCTGATAACTTGTAGTCTGCGTGTCTATTCACAGAAACTCTAACGTAACTTACTATGCAAAACTCTAATCCAATCACAGAGCTGTAGGCGTTTACTTCAAAGTCTTCAGTGCAACACGCACATTAAAATCGATCGTTTCTGGAGCCTACCTCAAATATATATTTATATATATATATAAAATAACACATAACTTATTGATTCTTATGATTTTTTTTATGTAAAAACCACACGAATATCATAAGTGGACATCAGACTACATCAGACTAGTATTAGTTAAGAAAAAACATCAGCTCAGGAGAGCTTTAAATTAATTATTTGTCATGGATTGGATTTTGTTTAATGCTGCATTTTGTGTGTGTGTAAAGTGATTTGTATGTTTTTAACGTTCTTCTGTTTTTAACAGGTTGGCACTAACATGGTTGAGGTCCTAAAGGAGGCTGATCTCACAAAACCCTTCCCCTTTGTCCTTGGGCTTGGGGATTGCAGCAACTGCCATCAAGCCTTTGTTGTTGTCGGCAAGCAGGCACTTCAGAGAATCTGTCACAAACGGGACGACCAAGAGTGAGGATCCAAATGCAAGGCTTTATTAAGCAGATCGTAGTCAGACAGACAGGGTCGAAAACACCAGCAAACAACAACAGCAAAGATAATCCAAGAGCGTAATCCAGTAAACAGGCGTGGGGTCAAAATCCAGGAGGGCAGTCCAAAGTAAACAAATGAAATGAAAACAAGAAACTAGAAAACTATAGCTAAGACTGAGAAAACAAAAACAGAACTATGGCTAGGGAACAACAAGGAGACTAGGAAACCTGAGAGCAATGGAAAACGCTTGGTAGAGTCCGCTGGAGCAAAACAATACTTCGCGGTGTGAAGCTGGCTTTTATGGAGGACAAACAGGAAGTAACCAGCGAAGCAGCAGAGGGAGCAGCAAGAGTCTGTGAGGGGCAAGGCTCCCTCTGCTGGCCTGGTGTGACATAGCCCCCCCCCAAGGAGCGGCTTCCAGACGCTCCAAACAACAACAGGAAGAAACAGTCCAGGGGAGCGGTGGGGGGGGGGCCAGGACACTGAGGCAGCACAGGTTGGGCAAAGGCCCTCCAGAGCAGAGCCGGAGGTAGAGCAGTCCTCCGAGGTGGAGCAAGAGGCTTAGGAACCCTCCAGGGCGGAGCAGCCCTCCGGGGCGGAGCTGGAGACTTAACGACCCTCCGGGGCAGAGCAGGAGGCGTAGAAGCCCTCCAGGGCGGAGCTGGAGGTGGAGCAAGAGGCTTAGGAGCCTTCCAGGGCAGAGCAGGAGATGCAGGAACCCTCCAGGGCGGAGCAGGAGGCGGAGCGGCCCTCCAGGGCGGAGCAGGAGGCGCAGGAGCCCTCCAGGGCGGAGCAGGAGGCGCAGGAGCCCTCCAGGGCGGAGCAGGCGCCCTCCAGGGCGGAGCAGGAGGCGCAGGAGCCCTCCAGGGCGGAGCAGGAGGCGCAGGAGCCCTCCAGGGCGGAGCAGGCGCCCTCCAGGGCGGAGCAGGAGGCGCAGGAGCCCTCCAGGGCGGAACAGGAGGCGCAGGAGCCCTCCAGGGCGGCACAGGAGGCGCAGAAGCCCTCCAGGGCGGAACAGGAGGCCGCATCATGGACTGGGACCTGGGGAGAGCAGAGACAGAGGAGGCAGACAGAGCAAGGAGAGAGGTAGAGAGTTCATGGGGGAAGGTGGCCTCCATAGACGTGACTAGGCAGACGAGAACTTCAGGAATGGCTTTCGTGGTCGTGTCAGAGACGACAGGGAGCCTAGGCGGTGCAGGCACAGTGTGAAGCCTTGGCGGCGCAGGCAGAGCACGGAATCTTGGCAGAACAGGCAGAGCAAGGAACCTTGGCGGAGCAGGTAGAGCAGGGAACCCTGGCGGAGCTGGCAGAGCAGGGGGCATAGGCGGTGCAGGCAGAGCGTGAAGCCTTGGCGGTGCGGGCAGAGCGTGAAGTCTTGGCGGTGCGGGCAGAGCGTGAAGTTCCGCTATGTACGCCACCTCCGAAAGAGGTATAGGCGCAGCGGACATGCGTGTAGATGAGGTCTCCAGAGCAAACTTGTGGGCGGGCTCATGGGCAGAAGAGGGCACTGGGGCGCAGTGTACAGCCCACACACTCAAAATGGCGATTGCCATAGCAGGTAGCGCAGTTGGCAGAGGAATGCCCTCCGGGTCAGTGGGCGTGAGGCTTGGGAGCGTTGGCTCTGCGTGACGTGGGAGCGTTGGCTCTGCATGGCTTGGGAGCGTTGGCTCTGCATGGCTTGGGAGCGTTGGCTCTGCATGGCTTGGGAGCGTTGGCTCTGCATGGCTTGGGAGCGTTGGCTCTGCGTGGCTTGGGAGCGTTGGCTCTGCGTGGCTTGGGAGCGAAGGCTCTGCGTGGCTTGGGAGCGAAGGCTCTGGCAGATCAGACGAAACATGTCCCGGCTCTGGATGTTCGGGCGAGACGTGACTTGGCCTGGAAGGAACTGCTGTGACTTGATTGGGCGTGACAGGAATAGCAGTGACTTGACTTGGGATGACAGGAACAGCTGTGACTTGGCTTGGCGTGAGAGGAACAACTGTAACTTGACTCGGCGTAACAGGAGCAGCTGTGACTCGACTTGGCGTGACAGGAGCAGCTGTGACTTGACTTGGCGTGACAGGAGCAGCTGTGACTTGATTTGGCGTGACAGGAGCAGCTGTGACTTGATTTGGCGTCAAAGGAGCAGCTGTGACTTGACATGGCTTTGAGGGAGTGGTTGTGACTTGAGTTGGCTCTGCTGGGACAGCGGCGGCTGGACATGATTCAGGAGGTACTGCTGTGTCTTGATGTGACTCTGTAAGCGCTGTGGTAACTTGCTTATATTCTGGAAGTGTTGGGGTGTCTTGCCTTGACTCAGGATGTGCTGCTTGACTTGGCTCAGGAAGGGCTGCTTGATTTGGTTCAGGTAGTGCTGCTTGATTTGGTTCAGGAAGTGCTGTTTGACTCGGCTCAGGAGGAACAACTGCTGTAACTTGACTTGACTTGACAGGAGCATTAGCTGTAACTTGACCTTGCAGAGGCAGCAGCCACGATGTGACTTGACTTGACAAGAACAGGAGCTGTGTCGTGACTTGACTGTACAGGAGCAGCAGACATGGCGTTAACAGGCGATTGTTTGGTTGACGTGGCGTTAGCAGATGCTGGCTCGGCTGATGTGGTGTTAGCAGGCGCTGGCTTGGCTGTCGTAGCATTAGCAGGCGTTGGCATCAGGATTATGGCTTGACGTGGGTCTGGCGTGGCGGCCATCTTGGGTGCAGGCTCTGGCGTGGCGGCCATCTTGGGTGCAGGCTCTGGCGTGGCGGCCATCTTGGGTGCAGGCTCTGGCATGGCGGCCATCTTGGGTGCAGGCTCTGGCGAGGCGGCCATCTTGTGTGGTAGCTCTGGTGTGGCGGCCATCTTTGCAGCAGGCTCTGGCGTGGCGGCCATCTTTGCAGCAGGCTCTGGCGTGGCGGCCATCTTGTGAACAGGCTTGGGGATGGCGGCCATCTTGTGATCGGGCCTTGGGGTGGCAGCCATCTTGCGAGAGAAGTCAGACGTGGTAGATTTCTGGTGAGCTGAGTCCAATTGGGTGACCATCTTGAACGCGGACTCAGGAAGAATAGTCATTCCGAAAGCAGATTCTGGAAAGGCAGCCATTTTGTGAGCAGGTTCAGGAAAGGTAGCCATCTTGTGAACAGGTTCATGAAAGGTAGCCATCTTGTGAACAGGCTTTGGGTTGGTGGCCATCTTGTGCTGTAGCTCTAGGCTGGCAGACATCTTGTGCTGAGGCTCTGGGCTAGCAGACATCTTGTGCTGTGGCTTTAAGCTGGCAGACATCTTGTGCTGAGGCTCTGGGCTAGCAGACATCTTGTGCTGTGGCTTTAAGCTGGCAGACATCTTATGCTGAGGCTCTGGGCTAGCAGACATCTTGCACTGTGGCACATCTAAATCACCCACAGTTACCGGAGTATTGCAAAACAACAAGACAAAATTGATGAACTGTGCGAGGGTCCAACTGGGGTCTTCATCAGGGCAAATTAAAAATGATCTCTGGATCAAGTCCACTCCAGAAGCATTCTTTCAACATGGTCTCATCACAAGGTGCCAAAAAACAATATGTAAGAAACTCCTCCACATAATGCTCGATGGGACGGCCATTTTGAAAGATGGAGCAAAGCAGACTTACGGGGTTGGACAAACTTCCTGCTGAATCCATTCTTGGTGGGTTGTACTGCTGGTGGGTAAAGCCGCTGGATCCGGGGTATGGCGAAGTATTCTGTCACAAACGGGACGACCAAGAGTGAGGATCCAAATGCAAGGCTTTATTAAGCAGATCGTAGTCAGACAGACAGGGTCGAAAACACCAGCAAACAACAACAGCAAAGATAATCCAAGAGCGTAATCCAGTAAACAGGCGTGGGGTCAAAATCCAGGAGGGCAGTCCAAAGTAAACAAATGAAATGAAAACAAGAAACTAGAAAACTATAGCTAAGACTGAGAAAACAAAAACAGAACTATGGCTAGGGAACAACAAGGAGACTAGGAAACCTGAGAGCAATGGAAAACGCTTGGTAGAGTCCGCTGGAGCAAAACAATACTTCGCGGTGTGAAGCTGGCTTTTATGGAGGACAAACAGGAAGTAACCAGCGAAGCAGCAGAGGGAGCAGCAAGAGTCTGTGAGGGGCAAGGCTCCCTCTGCTGGCCTGGTGTGACAGAAACACACTTATCAGTGCTGTGGATACATGCTTTAAACTTTTTTATGTTATGGACATCCATTTTCCGAAGCAGTGCGCACCAGTGTGGGAATTTTTGCAGACTGTTGTCTACAAACTACCAGGAACAGAATCCCCTGCAGTAAGACTGCTTCGTAGCTATTTGTCATGTTAAGTGTTACTGGACAACAACTAACCCTCTCTAAAATGTTGTTTATATGAAGAGGAAAGTTGTCAGATTAATATATACATATAGAACCCTTTCTGAAATGTTGTGACTTGATATTTACATTAATTTAAGTGCATCTACAATGTGAGTTTTTGAAGTTAATATGGGTTTATATGAATTGAAAATGTATAGAACCCTTTCTAAATGTTGTGACTTGATATGGGGTTGTTAGAGGAAAGTTGTCAGACTTACATAATATATATATATATATATATATATATATTTATTTATTATGTATATATAAACATGTATATCTTAAATATTAATGTGAGTTTTAAAATTAACATGGGTTTATATGAATAGGAAATTTGTCAGACTACTTAAATTAGAATCTTTTCTCGTGCCATTTGGTTAAACATACTTCTAAAATTTGAGTTTATAAAGAAGAAAGTTGTCTTAACACACACACACACACACACACACACACACACACAAAACACACACATGTATATTTTAACATTTATTAATGCAAATTGTATTTTTTATTTTGCATTAAAATAGCCTTTTATAAATTCATTTTGTCTCTTTTTTTGTTGTCTTGAGTAATTCTCTTTGATTATTGTTTATTTTCTTTATTATTAAATATTTCAGGTTTGTTTTCAACCAGCAACGTAGTATTTTTTTGTCAATAGTGTTGGGTCAAAGATTTAACCCAACAAGTTGGGTTAAAATAACCCAACGCTGGGTTTGTCCATATTTGACCCAGCGTTGGGTTACCAAAATAACCCAATTTGGGTTATTTTAACCCAGCGTTTTTTTAGAGTGTAGGGGCCATTGCCCTTTACAGAACTCAGCCATATAAGAATAACACATAAGATCCATATATCAGCCACATCTGTTTTCATGATTTGGCTCATTTTAGGTTGGGTTATGGCACTGTTTTGGTTCGGTTCTGGGTAAAAAGATGTGGACCAGTTTTGGGCCGGGGAACCAACTTATCTGGGCCACACTTTAGCTGTTGGTATGGGCCAGATCCGGCCCAGAGGAAATTTGCTGACTGGGGTGTTGGTATTAGATAAGGATTAGATTTTTTATTTCTAAATCTACATGAATATATCTAGTAGTAAAGCTAATGCAAGGGCTAAAAATAAATAAATTATTTGATGATACTTCCTCGTCATCATGGAGAGTGCAGTTTGCACCGATTTCTCCTTTCCACAAGCGCGTGCTCTCCCGTTGCGTCTGTCATTGCTATGCAACCATGAACACCCCGGGCCTGGAAAACTGATTTGCACGTGCAAAAAACGCGCTATGTGAACGACTCATTCCTCCTTTCTTGTCAACAAGTGGATTCAGTGCCACCGCATTAGCAGCGCCTCTGGTCGCCATGTCTTAGTGTGTTTATGTAGAGGATGCAACTGTGCACCTTTCGGATAGCACGTCAAGAACCGGATTAACCCAATACTTAGGTACCACCGGTACTTAAGAAAAGCTGGTACCGCAACGGAAAAAAAACTGTAGTACCGACTTGGTACCGAAGTACCAGGTCTTTTGACAACACTACTACACACACTCACACCATGAAAATTGTGTTTTGCTGTGTGTATGATAAGGAGTGTATAGCTGCCCTTTTTGTTTAAGGTAATTAAGTTGATGTTTTCTGCATAGGTGATTGACACCAGTGAGGAGGAGGAGGACGCCATCCCTCAGGCGGAGTCTCAGCGGCCAGGGACAGTGCCTGCAGTTTTTGTTGAAATGGATGAGGACAGTTTGAAGGCTCTGAAAGGTGGGTGGGTGTATGCTAGTGATGTCAGGGTTATCTCTGCCACCACCTGAACCCTCCCATACACCTGCAGTCATTGTCATTGAGGTCATGAAGTCAACTTTATGATTTCAAGACATGCACCCCACTGTTAGTTTGAAGAACATGCATGTTACGTATTATGTCTTAGAATACAGACCTGACTTCCCACATTACAAATTTTTGAGGCAGTATAAGCAAAAATTTTCCCCCTTAAGACTGCTTTAAAGGCATCCCAAACAATTGTTGGTGATACTTCTCCATTATCATTTTCTTTAAAGTATGATTCAATCTCAGATTTAAGATTTTCTTTCACAAAAGGATTATTTAGTATACTTGAATTCAGCTTCCATAGGGTTGATCTTATACTGTCATCAATGTTTATTGTCATTACTATTGGTGCATGATCTGATATATAAATTGTTCCAATGTCACATGAGTGGATTCTGTGCCTGTCTTTAAGAAAAGCAAAGAAGTAAGGAATTCGACTGTACGTTGAGTGGGGAGCTGAGAAATGTGTATAATCTCTTCCAGTTGGATAAAGATTTCTCCAAATATCTATGATACCATTTTCTCTTAACATGATATTGACTTTCTTGCTCACCCGGTTTTGAAGTGTAGGATTTTTCCCTGAATAGTCTAGTTTCGTCAAGCGAATATTCATATCTCCTCCACATATAAGTATGCCCTCAGATTCTGTCGATATCATATTAAATATTTGCCTGAAGAATGACCATTGACTACCCGGAGGGGCATAGATGTTGAGTATAGTTACTAAAGCCCCATTTATTCTCCCTTTAATGAGGATAAATCTACCTTCTTTATCTTTCTTTTCAGACAAATGCTCGTAAGTTACTTGATTTGATATAAGAATCGCAACCCCCCTGTCTGTGACCAGATTTATAAGATGCTGAAAATAAATATTTAAATCCCCTTTGTTTAAGTTTCAAATGCTCAGTTTCGTAAGGGCTACTTGAGTCTTTTCTTTTCTTAGTTTAGAAAGTATTTTTGTCCACTTTTGAGGGTTTAATACACCATTATATGAGATAACTCTCAGTCTCTGTATATTGGTCTCCATCTCAAAATTACACTTAATTCCTGTACTTCTCTTACAATATCCATTTTTTGTGCTACATCCTCTTGGCTGCAATGAATATCAGCCACAAAACAATGCAAAGTAGAACAAAGAACATATTGTACCATGAACATTTTAAGAATCTGAATCCAAACTTTTAAGACTTCCATAAGTGAGGTTCTAAAAATAACCCTAACTGTGTTTGGGAAAATCCGTTTTAATCCGTCTCTCTTTTCACCACAAGAGGGCCCTCCAAGTTCACCTTACTGTGATAGTCACTCATCTCTTCTGGCTAGTGAGTTTCGCGGTGCTCCCGATCCTATTATCTCGATTTAACAGACGTTTTAATGTCACAACAAAAACAAAAGTCCCCATTGTACATTCAAGTTTTTTAAAATCAAAGGCGCGGGTCTTGGTTCTCCTAACGAGAAAAAGAAAAAAAAAAGTTACGAGTCTCGGGGGAATAGTCACTCAAATAAGTGTAACTTTCGAACCAATGGATTAACCATCCTCCGCGGATTCACGTCTAAATTGTTGGAGTTTCTCAACTACCGACTCGTCTGCTCGTCTCCTACGTTCTCTTCTGCTTCTTCCTCTTCGATCGCTCGTAGACCAGGTCATCTTCTGGATTTTCTCCATCAACGTCTCCGGCTGCTTAACTATGGCAAAAGGTAATCCCCTCTCAGCCATATCTCGCGTCGCTTCTGTAGCAGAATTGTACATGCACAGACCGTCTTCGTAGAAGACCCTCATTCTGGCAGGGAAGGGGGTTTGGAACCGTATCCCCTTTTCTTTTAAGATCTTTACCTCCGCGTATTCTCTTCGTTTTTTCAACACTCCTGACGCATAATCATGATCGAAGTTTATTTGCTTGCCCCTCCAAACAAACCCTTTGTTTTGCCACGCAGTTTTGATGATTTCTTCTTTTGTTCTATAGTTCAGAAATCTCACAATGATTGACCGTGGTGGTGCTGATCCAGAAAGTGGAAGAGTAGTAAGAGCTCTGTGGGCTCTCTCAATCTGCAGATTCATGTCCGTAGGAAGTTTCAGATTTTCTCTTAGCAACTGTTCAATAAAAGCCGTCATTGATGCGTGGTTTTTCTCAGATCCTTCGGGTACAGAGTAGATTCTTATGTTGTTGCGCCTGTCACGTCCTTCCTGGTCAATTAGCTTTGCTTCCAGTTGGCCGTGAAGTTTTATCATCTCCTTCATCACCTCCTCTGTAACCTGCATTCGATCCTCCATTGTTGTTATCCGTTCTTCCGTTTCGTCAAGTCTTTGGTTTGCTCTGTTGATGTCCTCTTTGAGCTCTTGAAACTCTTTCTTGTTGTCTTTACGAAAGTCTTTTATTTCTCTGAATATCGTCTTCAAATCCACTTCCATGTCTACATCTTCCTCGCTATGATTAGCTAATGAGTCGGCGTCATTAGCTTCGGAGGCGCCTTCAGTGTTCTGTACTGTTTTCTTAGCTTTATTTTGTCTGTCTTTTGTCATGGCCCAAGACTTTTCCAAGTCGATCAGAGTAAATAAATTCGAGTAATATTATTCGTTTAGGCCCTTTTCGTCACTTAGTCGGGAGCAGCTCGTTCTCACGCTGCCATTTTGTTGTCGCCCAAACCGGAACTCCCCTACTCCATCTTTATATTGGAATTACTCACTAACGGACTCAATAATGGAATTACTGCCCTGTGGCTTTGAGTGAGTGGAACATTCATGTTTGACTTGCATGCTAGCAGTGAAAAGTATGAGTAAGGATCAGGATCTTCATTAGGGGTGGTTAATCTGTCTGATTTCCCGATTCGATTCGATTACGATTATTAAAGTCCCAATTCGATTACAGTCGATTTTCGATTATTAACGATTCGCGATTAGCGATTTTCCATTTCACAACAGTAAACGAAAATACACTACAAAGTGATTGCAGTATTAAAAAAAGTCAGCTGCTGAATTACTTAACTCTTTTATTGAGTAACAACAACTCAAAGCACTTTCTGTGTCGTGTAGTTATAACTTCAGAATTATTTGTATCTTATGTTCTGTAGAACACAGAAATGAATACATCACATTGTGTTGTGACTTATCAAGTTGAACTAAACAATAACAAATAAATGAAAGGCTTATTTCCTTTAGGAAGTAAATCAGAACCAACATACTGTAGAAATTGGACAATTTTCTTTAGAAAGACAAGGTGTTCAGGTGGAGGAAGACTGCAGGTTGCAGTCGAAACATGTCAAGGTAAAGAAAAAATTTTTTCTCCACCTGAACACCTTGTCTTTCTAGAAGAAAATTGTCCAATTTAATCATTAAGAAGACAAAATGAACATTTTTGAACAACTTTCTGTAGCTTCAATTAGTAACATACAAAGCCACTCTTATACACAACTAAATAATAAAGAGTTATGACTTGAAATGTTTGCTGTATACTACAATCAAAAACAGGTTATACAAAAAAAGTGAATGAACATCTGCAGAGAGCACAGTCAAAATGTAACTTTTTGTGACTGAAATTGCACATATTGCAGTATAACATACGTATAACAGATCGGTTTGCTTACTGATGTGAAAACTAAACAATACAGAAAGCAGCTCTCATACAAAAAAATACTAAATAGGTAACAACGAAATTGCCAATTTTACATACGTTAGCTTTTAACGAAGAAGGTGCTGTTCGAATTTGGCGCTCAGCCATCATGAGTCTGTTATGTGCGCGTCTCTGTTAATTTTTTTTAGAAAATCGATTTTTTGACATTTGTGAATCGATTCAGAATCGTCCACGTCCGCATCGTGATGCATCGAAGAATCGATTTTTTTCCCCACCCCTAATCTTCATCCAATCAGAAATAAATAAAAGTTAAACCAGATGTAGCTGTTGTAAAATGACATTTATATAGGTGCTATTTTGTGTCATCATGTGATACTGACCCTTTTTATACTATATTCTTATTTTAGAGCTGCCAGGACTGGTGTCTTCACTCAAAACTGTCCTAAACAAAATGGAAGAGTCACCTTTGTCTTCCATGATTTCCAGCCAAAGCGAATCACCGCACACTGGCAGTCACACTGGCAGTGAAGAAGACATGGTATGACTGAAGGACCTTAAACCAATCCTTGTTATGTCTTTATGATTGGGTGCAATAAGCATACACAAAAAAATCTTACAAGATCGTGGAGGTACTGTTTGTGTTAAAACACTTGAAGCAAAGACATGTACCAACCTGCCCTAAAGAGAAGTGTTTGTAATATACCTTTTGTCTTGATCTGCTTGTGTGTTTTCACAGGTGTCATTGGGCAACTCATTAGTGCAAGTCCCAAAACGCCTCTATCAGAGGCTGAGTGGGAGGAGGATGTCCCTCTTCACACAGGAACTGGCCACATTGGTGTTTGGCAGGGAAACTTTGGCCAAGGCAACCCTCACAGGGAAAGGAAAAAAAAGGCGAGCTGAAGGAGCAGCTTGAGCCAGAAAAAAACAACGCAATTATAGGTACAGTAATGTCATATTTATGAATCCAAATCCATTCATGATTGATTGACAAATCCATTATCATTAATGATTGTATTTCAATGTTATACATTGTCTATCTTGTTTTAATTCATGCCCATGTCTCTTTCCTGTTTTCACAGATGCAGTGAGGGAGCGATTCCCAAACACCGAGGTGGCAGAGATCTGGGCACTTCTACGGAGGAAGTGCAACAATGAGAGCTACAAGGCCTCTAGTAATTAAAGTCAGAGATGTGCATGTGTTGTAAGTTGTTTGCCATTGTTGTCTACCATGCATTTCAGAGAAAGTCAAAAAGTCAGTCAAAAGTTCAAGGTTCCTCCTTTTGGCAATACCTGTTTTTGTGTGTTACTTTTGTGTTTATAATAAAGATTCTTTTCTGAAATTCAATTTGTAATCTGTTGATGTAATGCACTTATCCTGAATTATAATATAATAACAATACACTTGTAGTGTAATAGCAACATTCATGCTTAAGTATAACAAAATAGGTATAAAAGTACAAATGAAATGTACTTCAAACTATTTGTTTCTACCTGACAGTATAATAACATTGCACTGAAAGTACGTGTCTATGATGTTTAGGTTGTAATTGAAGTTCACTTCAAAAACATTATTATTGTCATAGTGACACACTTTAAAAGCACTAAATATAGTTAGGAAGTGCATTTGTAGATCACTTGAAATATTACAGAGGCATACTAAATTAACAGTTTATAGTAATTAGAAGTATGATAGCAGTATGCACAAACTGTACTTAAACACAACTTTATTTGCACTGCAATGCCTTTTTAAGTGTAATTCCATTAGAATGGCGATACAGTGCAATTGTACTGTAAGTGTGCTTTATTGCTCATGAATCTTGATTTTCATTAGTGTATTTTAGTGCGCTTGAAGTCTAAAAAAAGTTGTTCCATTTTAGTATACTATTTACACTAGAAGTGTAGTCAAGTAGATGTTAAGTTGAAGTTAATACATAATTGAATACACTTAACTATACTTGGATTTGACGAAAATAGTACACAATGTAGAAAATTTACTTTAGTACACATTAATAAAGTATATTTTTATTATAATTCTTTTTCACCTGGGATGTGAGTAGTTCGTTACCTCCACCATTGCAGGAATGCATGGATGTCTGTTGTTGCTTTGGTAGTCGTCACATCCACTGCTGCTCTGAGCTCTGGATCGGCTGCTGTCCATGGTGCTGAAGATCCACAGCTTCACAAATCAAGAATTAAGCCTCTTTGATGATTTGATGAAGTCTGGTGCTTTTCAATTAGGCTGAGATCTTGTTTTGCAGAGATATGTACTATTTTCTCTGAGTTTTTGTGCAGCAAAGTCAAAAGTCAATACTAAAGACACTAACAATCAGTGTGTTTTGCAAATTGTTAAAGGTGCAGTGTGTAGATTTTTGCGGCATCTAGCGGTTAAGTTTTGAATTGCACCTGATTGCAACCAACGGCTCCGTCCAGCGCTCACCCCTCCCTTTACAGAAACTACGGCAACCGACACGCGATTAAGATGTCGTTGTTTCAGACAGAAAATAATAATGAAGTTTCTTTTAAAACGTAAATAAGAGAATTATATTTACTTGATAATTCAATAAAACTATGTTATTGTGAATATTGCAGTTACTTTTTCATCATTGTGTCAGTGTTTATTCCCCAAGAACAGCATGAAACGCGATCTGTAGAGCAGTTTGTCCATAAAGGGTTACAGTAGAAACATAACGGCGGCCTCCATGTGGGGGGACCCGCGGTCTATGTAGATATAAACTCTGGTAATTATAAGGTAAAGAAAAAAAAAATTATGGTTAATTAAGTAAGGTCTTTATTCACCCCTGAAAACATAGTTATGTATATGATATTGCATTTCTGTCTAGAGATAATCTTAAATATTACACACTGCACCTTTAAAATAGACAGTAAGAATGGTACATAGAAGGCACAGACAGATCATAAGTTAAGAGTATAGAAGAATTAAAGTTAAGCCAAGCATATTAACTACATAAAGATCAAGATCAAAAATTGTTGGTTATCCCAAAGCCAGCTAATCATATAAAATCTGAGATGAATAAAAATTAACAACAACAAAATGTATAATTTTGTGTGAGACACAGATACAGATAATAATACATAATCTACAAACTGGCTAACACTATTAACATACATTGTGCGCAACCGAAGACAGAGAAACCAGAAAATTTGGACTGATGTGGAGAGAAAAAAACAGATGAAAACGCAAGGACAGCTAGTGAATGAAAACCAAAGATGGGGACAATGAGAAACAGGTAGTTTATAGATAAATGTAAGGCTAACATATTCATACTAAAAGCCAAAAAAAAAAAAAAAAAAAACTATTTTCATATAATATAAGTCCCCAAACCTGTTGGAACAAGCATAACTATTAAACACACACATCTCATTTTAGTAACTCAGCTTTAGTAAATTCATGATCAGTTTATAAAAAGATTCAACACAAGGATTGTTTAACTTCAGTTTTGTGAGTTTATTATTTCTTTGAATATTAGTGTGTTTGTAAACTAGTGAACTGTCATAATTTTAAGGAAATGTATGTTCTTCATTATATTATTTGTTCATATGCTTGCCTTTTAACAAATAAATCAACTATATATGTTGCAAAAAAGGTTTATAACAGGCGTAAACAGGGATTGACAACTATTAATCTAAAGAGCAGGGTCGGGTGGGCTTCCTATAAACCATTACTGTTCATTTGATTGGAGAGAATACAGCCCCGCACCCCTTTTGTCAAAAACTGTGACACAGCCTCCATCAAACACAAACACCACACCCAGCATTTAGGAAGCTTAAGGGACATCCTGCACCCACCAACCAACCAAAGCCCTGCAGGGGCCCTAGCGCTCACTTGTATGTGGAAAGAAAACTTTTATACTCTGAGGCTTAAATCTGCACAAGAGTCATTCAGAAGCTTCAACTGAAGATCAAAGACTTCAAACATTCTATTTATGTTAATGATTCTGTCATTGTGACATCATACTGCACATTTGAATCTGGCAGTGTGTTCTTCATGAGCAGTAAGTAAAGCAGACACATTTCACAGTAGTAATTTGTCTCGAACACTGCAAATTGGGTTGGGGTTGGGGGGGGGGGGGGGGGGGTGACAGTGCTTAATAAAATTGCTCCAATACTTGAACAGGGAAGACAGACGTATTGGACGATAGAGACCCAACAGAGACAGAATGCACAGACTTTGATTTTAATATATGAGGTAACTGGGGAACACAGGTGCACAGAATGACTAACTAGACTAAAGGAAAGGAAACCGACCAAAAAAGGGCATACAGAAACAAAAACAGGTCCATATTCCTGGCATATCATCCCCCTTCTGGAAGGTGCACCCTTGCACTGATGGAACAACACAAGGAAGAGAATGATGAACAGAGTCTAAGTTGGAGTCGACGGAGGGAGGAGCCTGTCTCTGTATGTCCTTGTGTCTCCCTCCCTTTCTCAGGGAACAAGGGTTGTAGTTGTAACCCTGAAACGGCGATGTTAAAAATGCTAACAATGTCCTTTATTGTGCACTTCCTGTGAGATCTCTTTTCAATTCATGATATACAAATGTGAAGTTCTTACATTGTAGACAGAGCAAACGCATTGTCCATAATCCATATTATTCCTTGCTCTTTTATGCATTACCGTGTCAACTAGCTATATTGTGTTGACTGAGCTTAAAGTGTACTATGGACAAAACATAATGCTTTAAATGTGAATTAGAATGCTCCATTCTATATATTTTGTTTGAAACTCTTTCTACACTGAGGGGATCTCTTAGGCTTCTCTTTATTATGAATTTTCATGTGCCTGTCAAGGCTTCCTTTTTGACTGAAACAGTTTCCACACTGTTTGCATGTGTGAGGCCTCTCTCCAGTGTGAACTCTCATGTGAATTTTAAGGCTTCCCTTTTGAGTGAAACTCTTTCCACACTGTTGGCAGATAAAAGGACTCTCCATGGTGTGAATTTTCTGGTGGACTTCAAGGTTACCACTTTGAGCGAAACTCTTTCCACACTGTTTGCATGTGTAAGGCTTCTCTCCAGTGTGAACTCTCATGTGTGTGTTAAGGCTTCCTTTTAGAGTGAAACTTTTTCCACACTGTTGGCAGGTATAAGGCTTCTCTCCAGTGTGAAAACTCGTGTGAATCTTAAGGAATCCTTTACGAGTGAAACTCTTTCCACACTGTTTGCATGTGTAAGGCTTCTCTCCAGTGTGAATTCTCATGTGTGTTTTAAGGCTTCCTTTTAGAGTGAAACTCTTTCCACACTGTTGGCAGGTAAAAGGGTTCTCCGTAGTGTGAATTTTCTGGTGGACTTCAAGGTTTGTAGTTTGAGCTCTTTTTTGTTTAGAAGTCTTTTCAAACTGTAAGGAACAAAAAGATTTTTCTCCAGATACGAAATCATGAAGATTCTCAAACTGATCTTCAGTTTCATTCAGTACCTCCCTCTCCAATTTCAGCGCTGTTAGGTCTAAGGTGGGAAAAAAAGGAATAAAAGTTAACCCCAGTTTAGTGGCACAAAACATCCTGCTCAGCCGGTACCCTACAGAGTTTAGGCTGGCCGTTATACAGTTAATAAATAAAAAATCTAGAAAATCTAATGACAGAGTTTAGGATCTATATATATCTATATACAGACTAATCTTAATTTTCCTGTACAATTTTTGTCTCCTAGGGAATAAAATGCAACAAATTTAGAAAGAGACGGTGAAAAAAAGGGGATAAAATCCCCACACAATTCTTTCTGAGGTTTTGTTAAGGGGGCAATTATGTTAGCCAATCAAAAAACGGGCTGTTAAACTGACCTGTTAGGTCAATGTCAAAGTTTATTTATCTAATTTAAATCACTTTTAAATACAACAAGTGTTTATTAAAGTGCTGTACAAGTATACTAAATTTAAAACAATTAACACATACAGTGGTGTGGAAAAGTGTTGGCCCCCTTCCTGATTATTTATTTTTTTTGCATGTGTCACACTTTAATGTTTCAGATCATCATCAATCAAACAGACAAATTTAAATATTAATCAAGGATAACCAAATAAACACAACAGTTTTTGAATGAAGTTTTTTTTTTATTATGAAAGGAAATCCAAACCCACATGGCCCTGTGTGAAAAAGTGTTTGCCCCCTAAACTTAACTGTTTGGGCCACCCTTAGCAGGAACAACTGCAATCAAGTGTGTGATAACTGGCAATGAGTCTGTTACAGCACTGTGCAGGAATTTTGACTCACTCATCTTGGCAGAATTGTTGTAATTCAGCCACATTGGAGGGTTTTTGAGCATGAACCGCCTTTTTAAGGTCATGCCACAGCATCTCAATAGGATTCAGGTCAGGACTTTGACTAGGCCACTCCAAAGTGTTCATTTTGTTTTTCCTTCAACCATTCAGAGGTGGATTTGCTGGTGTTTTTTGGATCATTGTCCTGCTGCAGAACCCAAGTTTGCTTCAGCTTGAGGTCACGAACAGATGGCCGGACATTGTCCTTCAGGATTTTTTGGTAGACAGCAGAATTCATGGTTCCATTTATCACAGCAAGTCGTCCCGGGGATGTGTTTCCCAAAAGTTTTGTCGTTACCAATAGAGTTCAATGGAACTAACAATGCTTTTGGGAAACGTACCCCATGTCCAGAAGCCGCAAAACAGCCCCAGACCATCACATTACCACCACCATATTTTACTGTTGGTATTATGTTCTTTTTCTGAAATGCTGTGTTCCTTTTAAGCCAGAGGTAATGGGACACGCACCTTCCAAAAACTTCAACTTTTGTCTCGTCATAGTATTTTCCCAAAAATCTTGGGGATCATCAAGATGTGTTCTGGCAAAACTGAGAAAAGCCTTTATGTTCTTTTTTCTCAGCAGTGGTTTTTGTCTTGGAACTCTGCCATGCAGGCCATTTTGCCCAGTCTCTTTCATGCAGTTGTGCAGGCTCTTGTTGTAGATGTTGTCGTGGGGTCTTTTGTGGCCTCTTGGATGAGTCATCGCTGCGCTCTTGGGGTAGTTTTGGTCGGCCGGCCACACCTGGGAAGGTTCACCACTGTTCCATGTTTTTGCCATTTGTAGATAATTGCTCGCTGGAGTCCCAAAGCTTTAGAAACAGCTTTATAATCTTTTCCAGACTGATAGGTCTAAATTACTTTCATTTTCATTTGTTCCTGAATTTCTTTGGATCTCAAAATGTGTAGCTTTTGAGGACCTTTTGGTCTGCTTCACTCAGGCAGGTCCTATTTATGATTTCTTGATTGCGAACAGGCGTGGCAGTAATCAGGCCTGGGTGTGGCTAGAGAAACTGAACTCAGGTGTGATAAACTACAGTTATGTTTTAACACTTTTTCACACAGGGACATGTGGGATTGGATTTTGTTTTCCCTTCATTAAGAGAAACCTTCATTTAAAAACTGGATCTTGTGTTTTCTTTGATTAATATTTAAATTTGTTTGATGATATGAAATGTTAAAGTGTGAAAAAAGGGGGACAACACTTTTTCACACCACTGTTAAACAGACAAGTCCAGCACAATCATAAAAACTTAAAACTCATCTTTACTCTTTGGCTTTTAACACAGTATGAGAGTTTAGACTAGGTCCCCTGGTTTTTAAAGGAACCGTATGTAGGATTGTGGCCAAAACTGGTACTGCAATCACTTTCAAAATACTGTAGAACGGTGTATCCCCTCCCGCTCCCCCCTGACTCGAGGTTGCCAGCTAAGCTGCAGGAGTAGGCTGCTTCAAGGAGCTTCCAATGGCAAGTGACGAGTCCTACACAGTAATTGTTTTTTCTTCTGTTAATTATGTTTATGCTTCACGAGAGATGTTTTGCGAAGTAATTATGTATCGCAGAAATTTACAGATGGCGATTAGCCAAATATTTCGTAAAGATGTACTGTAATACCACATTTCAGTCGGAACATAGATTGTTTTCATAGCCTGCTCGTGGTGCGATATAAAGCTTTTTATGAACGCATTTTGCACGGCCGACCGTGGGAAATCCACTGTGTAGCCTACGGAAGCAAAGTTAGCCAAACATAGATGAATCTTAACGTTACCTATCAAGGAGAAAATTAGCAACGTTGGCGTCTATCTTCAAATTCTTCTCCATTTTCAGCCGTCTCCATCTTTCAAAGGCATCTCCTATACAAATCCTGGTTTTATTTAGGACTTTATCACGACGTATTTCGGATTCATAACGTTATACATGTTTAATCCGACACGTTAGCATAGCCGCAGCTGTAACAGAGCTGGCAACCCGGATCACGAAACTCTACTGACTTCGTGATTGGTAGATAGCTGGAGGGTAGCGCCTCAGACCAAAACACAAAATGACAACAATAACATCAGTTGAGGGCTGCAACTCTCACTTTTAAATGACAATATCCTGGCCGGACCACTGTTGTCAGTGATATAAGTATTTGAAATGAACATGATTTCTTAATGTCTAGTGACATGTCAGGGCCATTTTATGATTAACTGACATAAATTTCTTACATACGGTTCCTTTAACCTTATGGGAGAAACAATCAAAAGTAAATGCTCAGTGGATCTAAGTGCTCTTGTTGGAGTGTATAGCTGCATTAAGTCAGAATATTCAAGTCCATTTAAACACTAAAACCAAAATCAATTAAAATCGAGTTTAAAATGAACAGGAAGCCAATGGAAAGGTGCCAGAATTGGTGTAATATGTTCTTGTTTCCTGTCAACATACGAGCAGCAGCATTCTATACCAACTGCAAATGTGTGAGAAAGCTGGTTAATATCTAATAATAATTTGTGTTACTCTTTCAAAGTCACTAAAAGATAGAAATGACTCCACTTTGGATAACTGCCTCAACTGAAAACAACTAGCTGAAATTACTGAATTAACCTGTTTATCTAGTTTTCACTCCATAATAACACCCACATTTATTACATTGGGCTTCACATATAATCTTAAAACACAAAGATCCAACTGAGAAGAGTCATGAGCACCCCTGGATCCAAATACCACAACTTTTCTTTTCTTCATTAAACTTAAAAAAGAATTTTTCAGGGCCAACCAGGTTTATTGTCTTCAAGACAGTCCAACAATGGTGCTACGGACTTTGCACCTTTCTTTTTCAAAGGCATATAAAGCTGAGAATCATCTGCAATTAAATTAAACGAGTTGGGGGTCACGTGACGCTTTAAGAGTGGCAAGACGTTTCTGACCGAGCACCTCGCCATATAGCTGAAATTCACTCTTTCACCGTCTTTGGGGATGTCCTTTGATTGCTGATTTTTGGAGTGGTGTTTGTGACAAACTATCTGTAATATATAAAGAGACGGTTACAGCCTCCCATTAATTTGCTTACTAGGTGTCTTGCCCTCCACTTTTTTTAAATATTCAGATGTCTTTAAACCTTTGCTGATGTTGGGGAGGAAATTAATTATGAATAAATGGGTTGGGGCAGAACCCCCTCTTATCAAGGACTGGATAATCTTGAATAAAGAAACCATACTTATGGAAAAGATTGGACACATATTAAAAGGTAAATTTAAATCATTTGAGAAGCTGTGGGAAAGTCCTCTGAACTGCCTTGGTATTGATTATAAGTCCACTATGTATCCTTAGCTGTCCTACATGCTGGTATTGTAATAATGTGGACCACACTGCGGTTGTTTTTGTTGTTGTTGTTGGTTTATTTTTTGTGCTTTTCATTGCTTTTCCCTTTTTTTTCTTCTCCTTTTTTCCCTTTAAATAATTTACACTGTTTACCCATAAATGTGTATGCAAATTATTCTGAAAAAAAAACAATTAAAAAAATAAATAAAAATGAAAGAAACAAGTTGCCATATTTCCTACAGCTGGACCCTAAGGGAAGCAAATTTATAGAGAACAAAATAGGCCCAATAATGGAAGCTCGAGGAACTCCACACGAGAAGGACGCTGAAGAGGACACCATTCCTACGCAGTACCCTTAATACCAATGCAATTTTCTAATTGAGAAATCAAGATATTATGGTCTACTGCAGTGGTTCTCAACCTTTTTTGGGCCAGCGCCCCTGTCCATTATCCAGGTCCCTTACGGTCCCCATTAAATAAAGCACAGTCTAATTGTTCTCATTGAAGATTAAAGTTGATTATTATTATTATTATTATTATTATTATTATTATTATTATTATTATTTTGTGTTCATAATAAGGGCTCTTATTATATTTATAATAATTCAAATGTATGCGATCATTAGGATTTTTAGGAAATTAATTTAAGAATGCATTGAATTTATCAAAAAAGACAGTGTTAAAATAATTTACTGTAAAAAATTACTTCATAGGTGTAATAACATTTACTAACAGAGTTTTTAAGCAAGTTGGTGAATTTCATAGCTAAGCTTCAGTGTTTATGCTGATGCTGATACTGACACCCAAATTTAAATAAAAATTCCTGTTAAACTTTACATAAGAGATTTTAGTTTGTTCTTTCATTTCTGGAACTCTTGAACACCCTTTTGTACTGCTGTGATATTTTGAGATTATATTGAATTCCCGTTTTTCTGACATAGTGTACATGGTTATTTTGGTGGGTAATACAACATTTAGACATGCAAATGGATGAAATGTAAACTCTACTATATTTCACAAATTTTAAGAATATTTCAAAGTTTGCTTACAAATACCTCGAAGAAAACTAACTACAACACTAAAAGTTGGGACGTTTTGTAAAATGATAAATTTTATGAATATAAACATTTTTTCAAGTCTGCAATGCACTCCAAAACAATTGGGACAGATACAAAATAAAAGTGAAAAGGTTGTAGAATAACTAAGTAAACTGTTTTGAAACACAGGAGGCAGGTGAATTGTAAAAGGTGAGGGTATCATCTTTAGGTATAAAAGGAGCTGCTCAGTCTTTGCAAACAAAGCTGGATCATGGCTCAAAATTTGTTTATATTGTGTTTGTATTTGTATTTAATTGTCTGTCAACATTTGTTCTTCATGCTATCAAGTTCTACAAATCTACTTTTAAGACACATTCAGGGTTTCTGCAGATATGAACAAGTGAAATTTAAGACTTTTTAAGACCTTTTTAATACCACCCTATATGAAAATTAAGACCGAAACCTGTAATGGAAATAGATATTATATTACATGCATATATGTAATATTTAATGTGTTTAATGTAAAAAAGTAAACACAATTTCATGGCTGTCATAAATTAAATTTATTACTACGATATACAGTGAACTTTTCATATCAGCAGATACTATTCCACACAAAATATCCCCATAAAAGTACCACTAGAAATATCTGATGTAAAAAAAAAAATCTGAAGCAAAATTTTCATCAGTGCTCTATTAGCTTTTACATCTTAAATCTGCATATTTGATTTACCTTTATAAAGCCTTTTTTTTTTACTTTTGAAATGTATGCATTACCTTTGAAATTTATTTTATGAATTTATCAATAAATTCTAAATGGCTGTTAGCAGTGAGATTACATAATTTACACTGCAAAATTAAAAGTGAGATTAATGTTTTAAATACATTTATTGATTTATAAATATATACATTAGAAATGTTGGCTGTGGAGGCATACTTTTAAACACCCTAAACTACCAGCAGGTGGCGGTAAGTCACTTCATGAGCGAGTTATTTCAACTGATTCGCGCAAAACGCTGAATCAGAGCAAAACGTTGCTAGGAGAATGCCTCTCCTAATGTTGCATATTGTCTAACATGTAAGTAACTACTTGACTAACTACTTTTTTATTGAGCTAAAATTAATGTAACATTTGTAATTGTGAGAATTTTCAGCAAAAAGCTCACTTGGTATATTACTGAACTATATCATGTTATAAATAAACTATACATTTGAAATTTTTACCTCAGTGTGTTTCTTTAGAGTGCTGTTACATTCATTTGTTTTAAAGTATGTCACAAATAGACCAGAAATACACTATCCATTATCAATTTCTGTTTACGTTGAATGTATTAAAATATCTCGAAGGCTGGCGGTCAGCTAGCTCGACCTATATTTATTATTATTATTGAGAACATTATATACAGAAAAAGGTAGTTTGACCTGTATTCTGCTACTGCGATTCTGTCTGAAGACGCAGTAACTTCCACAGAGGGAGAAAAAAAATCTACAGTTGTTAGCAACTGGCCTTAGTCAAGCCCTATATTCAGTTTTTTCAAGCTAAGTATCGCTAAACTTGGACTTCCCCTTAGCTAAAAAGTTAAATCCATTTTACTTCTGCGGTTCAATCCGAGAGAGACTCGCGCCAATAACAGAAAGATGATTGGCTAATGCATGTTGGTCTCATTTGTAGTTTAAATACAGCAATTTATATTTGGAATAGTGAAATAAAGAACTACAACACCACGGAAACAACAAAAAGAGAAAATTTTTATTTTTTTTAAAGATAATTTAAATTAGCTTTAGAGGTAGCCTTACATGGACATCAGAAAAATAAGACCTGTGTAAAATTATTTAAGACCTAGAACAGCAAATTTAAGACTTTTTAAGGCCTAAAATTTTGATTTTTAAATTTTAGACTTTTTAAGACTTTTTAAGACCCCGCGGAAACCCTGACATTGTACAGCAGCATGATTTGATAAAGCAGCACTCTGTGGGCATTCAATCATACGTACGCTGCTGGTGTGGATGCAGTCAGTTTCACTGCAAAAATGAGGTAACTTGATGTCATTTGACCGTTTACTCACATTTAATCTTTTTTTTATACCGAAAGTAGAATTTGGCTTGTCAGAAGTACTTGCTTAGTTTCAAAGTTTCTTTAAAATAGTGGGGTACAGTTAAATGAATGCCAAAGCGCAGCATTTTGTTCGAAAGCCCCTCCATCACCTCATACACCCCAGTTTGAAAACCACTGGTTTATAGCGTTCACATGATAAAATACAGTACCTTCTTTATAAGTTCTGCTCCATTCTGATGCCTCCTGAACAGTGGTCATCAATTCACTTGATTATATTGATATTATTTTCTTTTTTCCTCTCTTAATTTATTTGATATATTTTGTTCTACTTTATACACGATATAGAAGTGTACAACTTTGATGTGTGTATTTATAAAAAAAAAAAAAAAAAAAAAAATGTAATTACCTAATTATATAAGTTGTCAATCATAATAACAATAATAATAATAATAATAATATTTTTCCTTCCTTATTAAAATTATTAACTTTTATATTAACCATTTTATTCTGAAAGATATTAAACCTTTTCATTCTGAGAGGCCACTGTTGGGGGACCTAGAAGTCTGTACTTTTCCATTTCTGTGCATATGTGTATGTGTAAGACAAATGCAAGCTTTGTCTGTTCTATTTTCATTAATGTATAAGTATGAGGTGCAAAGTGCAATTCTGCGAAGTCTGCAAAACGGTTATTATTGCCATGTGTTGCTGTCTGCAGCGGTTATGGGTCCCGTCTCTGGGGATAAGTTTAACTGGCGAGGGGGAACTGAAACTGTACATCTAGCTCAAAATTCATACATTAATATCATTGTATTCTCGAGCAGACATAGACCTTTGGACTTCCTGAACTGTCTGGTTTTGGGGTATAAAGAGTCTGGTAAATTTCATGTTAGGTAGATCGGAGACTTCAACCTTCTCAACCTTTGCTCCGCTCTCAACTTTCTTCTGGGTGCACCTGAAACGGTCTAGTTTTCTATTAGACTTATTTTTCTCAGATTTGATAATATTAATAGACTATTTAACTAAATTTGACTTTATTAATTTCAATTTGGCTTTTATGGAATTCTCAACTTTTGAGTAAATATTATTATTATTGCAATATTTCTTATAATTTCTGCATTTGTATATCTTCTTAAAGAAGTATACTATTATTGAACAGATTTGAATTGGCTTATTAATATAACATTGAAATCAATGTTTATTCCTAACCAATGGATTTATGGACTCTTAATTGTGTTAATCTTTCAGTTATGATTATTATTTGGATTGTTGTCTATATTGCACTTCTGAAATATGTGCATTTTATTTCAAGATTATTTAATAAATTGTATAATTATTTTGACTCCACCCGTCTGACTCAGAATCAATCATTTTACGCATCAAACTTATACATTAAAATCGTATACCTCACATTATTATATCTAAATTTAACCTGAATGTTTGTTTTGCCTTATTTTTTTTCTTGACTTTTATATTTACAGCACTGTTTTCTCCTATTTCTTACTGTTTTTCTCTGTTCTAAAAAGAACAAAAAATAAAATTCAGTAAATTAAATGATCTTACTAGAAGAATTGCATTTTAACAACAAATGGCCAGTGTGAAAGCAGGATATTCTCAGCTGCACTTGAAGGCAACATTTCTACACCTGTGTGGCATTATTCATAAATATCATTCATTTCAGCTTTGAGAATAAAAACCAACCTGTTTGTTCCTCAGCATCTTCATGTTTGACTTCGAAAGTTTCTTCAATGTTTATGTCTTCGTTCTCCTTTTTGATGAATGCCATCTTTGTTTGTTCCTCATGTTTGATGAATGTTTCTTCAATCTTCATGTCTTCACTCTCCTCTTTAATAAACACCATCTTTATAATAGTGTGTCACGTGGATCTCTGTCGATTCTCCAGTTGTTTTTCTGTGTGTTTGTACACTTTGTCCTGTTTAAGATGAGATAATTAATAGAAAGAACAATCAAAGCGAACTAAATCTCTGTGTGTGTCTCAATCAGCTCATTGTTCAGTAGTCAGTGCACTAGTAAGACATTCAGAGAGTTAATAGACTTATAAATAAAATGTATAAAATATAAACAAATTACACAGAAGGTTCATATTTAGGTAGGCTATTTTTGTTTATATTTGGTATTCAATTATTTGTTTATAACAAACGAGTGAAATCACAACCGAGGATGATTTCATGGAAGTATACTTCCATGAAATCATCCTCGGTTGTGATTTCACTCGTTTGTTGTTGTCGTTGTAGTCCGCGTGCCGCTGAATCGAATCACTGAATCATTTCACAAATGATTTGATTCAAATCGGATTCTGAGTCTTTCTCGTCACTTCTTATCATCACACGATTGATTCATGAAATAGACGTACCTTCTCTGTTATTAAAGGATAACGTTTTAAGACTACTTTATTTAACACTAAATAAAGCATTACAACTTTATATTTAACAATGATACGTTCATTTATTTTACATAGCATGTAAATGCTTTAATTTGCATTGATTTAAAAACTTTAAAAGCCACAAACCTTCACGTGAATCACAACAGATGAGGAGCGCAGCGCAGCTTTATGACGTCACACCAGACCAAAATAAAAGTCCCATTGGTGCACTGCTCTCTAGAATCACGAACACATCATAGAAATGTTGTAAATAGAATAGAATTTCGCACCCATATGATGAGTCATTTTTAAGTTATTAACATCATAAGTCTATTTATATTATTCTCTATTTTTTAAATGTGCATTTATAACACTATGCTTTCTGTTTATATGTTTATACCATTAAATTCACATTAACTAGTTAATGCTGCTGTAACTGTTACAAAGAGAGTGTGATGGCAAATTTGATCTATCACTCTTTTGACTATAGTAATCAATCTTAATCTTAATCAATCAAAGTTTTTGTTGTTGTTTGTTTATTTATTTCTCTTTTGGAAAGTCATTGAAACACTGTCAGGGATTTTATTTTTATTTTGCTATTGGGGCAAATGAGGACACAAAAAATAGATTTGTCACAGTTTCCATTTACCACTAAATTTACTTTAATTTCGGAGAACCCTATAAATAGAAAAAAAGGTTCTATATAGAGACAAATTCACGTAAGAAAAAATGTTCATGTCAACCTGCATGCATTTTGTCAGTTACTTGCAGAGTTAAGAATTTGGAATGAAGGAAATTCCGAAATAATTTGTATTTGCCACAAGGACAGTTTCTGCTAGGATACTCCTCAATTTCTTCATCATACTTTCTGTAAAAAGTTGAGTTAAGAGCTTCCCAACTTACAAAGTTATTTAGTTTAGTAGTTTTCCAAACGTTCTGTTTTGGTTGTGGGAACGTGCTTTGAAATGTTCTAGAAATGTGGAAATGTCCAGTTTGTTTAAAGTTGCTGGTACGTTATCTTAAGGTTACCATAACATTCCTGCAACATTCTTTCCATCTCAGTTTCACTATAAATACAACGTTCAAAGAATGTTGATTTGTAATGTTCTAAAAACTTTAAATTGTCCAGTTTTTTAATGTTAGGACAACATTATCTTAAGGTTGTCATAATGTTCCTATAACGTTCCTTCTACTCAGTTTTATTATTAATACAACGTTCAAAGAACATTTATTTGGAAACCTTCCAAAAGAATTAAAATGTCCACATTCTTTAATGTTAATTTATGGATAGAATAATGTCCCTGAACCATGCTTTTAACTTAATTTTTTATTAACACCAGGTACAACCATCCCAATAACATGAATTTTTACAAATATTAATTATATAAACTGCACACTTAAAATGTTACATTATGGTAATGATATGGTAAAAATCTTGAAAAGAAAACAACGACAACAAATGTTCTGATTAACATTTAAGCTTGTAATGGGAACTCAGTCTATTTATAATTAAAGCTTAATCAGTGAGAATATGAGGGTGTGCTGGAGCCAAACTAGGTCCAGTCTCTTCATGCTCTGTCTGTAAAATAAATAGATTGACTTATGTTACTAATGGTGATATATTATTTCATAAGCATTCAATTATAACAGTGCAGCCACTCCCTTAAAGTTAACCCTTAAGTTGTTTAGTATAAGTATTATAATTATTTACTATAAGTAAATCAAACATGATTCAAAGGTAGTGTCACGTATCTGGTCTATCCTGTCATCATGTACTCTTGCACCACACTTCATGGACTTCATTCCCCACAAGCCACTGCTCTAATCACTGCATTCACCTGCTCTCACTTTACTGATTACTGCTCACAGCTACACCTCATCACACTGACTGCATTTAAGCCACTCACACACACAGGGCGAATTCCAAACGGCTATTTTGCGCCCTTCAAGGGCACTTCTAGAAGGGGACGCCATTTGTAGGGACGTTCCAAACGAAAGTGAGCAACTTAATCCCTTCACGAAGGGCCCTTCCAGAAGGCCGTTAGCGAAGGGAACATTCCATGGTCACTTCACGGAAGTGATTTCCGTTAGTGATCACGTTTGCAATCACGTGATTTGTTACGAGTTCTCGCGAGGCTTTTGAAGCAAAGATGGCGGGGGATTTTGAGTTTACATATAACTAAGTAGTATTTAATTTAATTTATCTTTATTTTTATGGAATAGTCATTTTAATGCAATAGGTTAATGTTATCGTCAGTGATTTAAATATGTTTTAAGACCGTTATGAGGTAGTGTAGGCTACTTTGGTTTATCGAAATTATTTATATAGATACGCTAGCTAAATATGACTAACGTTGCCTGCAGGGTCCAGCGAAGAGACAACAAAATTTATTAAGCTAAGGGCAGAGAAGGAGTCTTGGTTTACAGGGAAGAGAAACTCTTCCAAACAAGGCTGGGAGTAAGTATTTTTCAGCGATGCATTGCAGACAGGTGCAATAATGGATGTGTACTGTTAGTCTAAAGAAGTCATTCACTTTAGAAATTGCAGATGAACAAGTCAGGATTGGATTCGATGCATAATTTTTGTCCTTAATAAGATGATAATTTAAATTTTTTTGTTCTTAGATAAAACTGAACTATTACCCATCTGTCTCCATTTTTTAAATAACTTAATTAATGTATAAATAAAGTATAAGTTGCTGTAGACACACACACACACACGGGGAGATTTTACAAAAAGCAAATTCATGATGTGTTTGTATGCTGTTTTCAGGACAGTCATTAAAGAGCTGGGGCTGGAAGGCAAAATTACCCACCTACAAGCAGCAAAAAAATGGGAGAACCTAAAAAAGAAATACAAGGTATGCTTGCACATGTCTCAATCATGTTGTTGTAGTAGAATGGGGTTGTTAAGTCCTGCTCCTGGAGGGCCACTGTCATGGTTCAACCAGCTCCAAAGCACTTGCCACAAAGTTTCTAGTGAGTCTGATGACCTTAAAAAGTTGGTCCCTGCTGTGTAGTAATCCAAGTATGTCCAAAATGCACAGTAATCAAAAAAGAGTTGGCAAAAAGTACCCAGGTGACCATTTCTGACAAGATTCCTGTGAGGGCACGGTAGAGGATTTATGAATGGCAATTACGTGACACAACTGACACTGGATGGTCATGTGACATGACAACATGGCTAATGTACTACATCCAGATTACATTCATACTACTACCATTCATACTATATAAAAACATACCTTTTAGCAGTCACAAAGTAATTTATAAAGATGACCCTGTTCAAAAGATTGCATACACTTGATTTTTAATACTGTGTTGTTAGCTGAATGATCCACAGCTGTTTAGTTTTGTTTAATGATAGTTATTCATGAATCCCTTGTTTGTCCTAAACTGTTAAACTATCCCCTGTTCTCAGTTGTCCTCAGTGTGAAAAGATTGATCATACAATAATTGGAAAGGGTTCAAATACACAAACATGTTCTGTAACCAGGCACTTAACCTGATGAAGACAAACAAGGGACTCATGAACAACTATCACTAAACAAAAAAACACAGCTGTGGATCATTCAGGTAACAACACAGTATCAATCAAGTGTATTAACTTTAGAACGGAGTCAAGTTTATAAATTTAACTATTAATTTCTCATGTGGACTATATGTAAGTATAGTCTATATGTACGTCTTTTGTGTGAAATGTTTTATTTAGGCCAGTACTACCATGAAAAATAGCAAACATTTTGTATTATTCCTCTTATTTTGGTCAAATAATTAACATTTTGCAGATTCTGCAAGGGTGTACATAAACTTATGACCTCAACTGTATCTATTTTTCTGAAGTTGTTTGTACTGCTGTTTGTGGACACTGTTTACCCATTATTTGTTTATTATTGTGGTTCATATAATTTTTTTCAAAATTATTGGTTAATCTTTTTTCCTTTCTCTTCAGGAGTTGAAATGCCCACCAACAGGGGTTGGGACAGAATCAGGAGATGCTACTGCTGCAACATGGCCTTGGTTCATCTTAATGGATGAGGCTATTGGGAGCCGTCCCTCTATTTCTCCACCCGTCTTAATATCCTCATCCATTCAAGATGAACCAGGGCCATCAGCTTCAGTAGCTTCTGTGGCTGCTTCTCCATCATGCCTTCAAGCTGGCCGTAAAAGGAAGAGATCCAGTGACCTTATAGACTTCCTGAAATTGGAGGCAGAAAAAGAAGACTCAAGAGAAAAAGCAGCAGTAGAGAGGAGTGAGCGTTTCCTGACACTCTTTGAAACATTTATTAATAAAATGTAAACTTAAATGTAAATGGGTACAAAAAATACATGTGCATTAATGTAAATTAAATAAATATGTAACAAGGAATTTAATAAACTTTAAAATTTAAAATAGAGTGTCTTTTCTCGGTTTGAAATATAAAAGATTAAAGAATTACTGTCATTAAACTATCAACAGTTGTACATGTAGTGTTGTTTTTACACTAAAATAGACTTGAAAATGTGTTTCTAGCAGACTTTTTTTTATATTATTTAAAACTAAAATCTGCTACACTATTGAAAAATATGTTTGTAAATTTAATTTGAATTAGTTTTTTTGTTTGTTTTAGACAAACTAATCAAATGTAGTCATGGTCTTCTAGCTGATTATTGGATGGGGCTGACACCTGTGCTGCCAATCGAGCTCTGGTGGCCATGCCATTGCTTTCCTGATGAAGCGGGCGGTCTTCGGATTCATTTGCATCTTGAAGCACTGGATCCTCTTCATCTCCTGCAGCTAAACACAGGTTGTGTAGCATTGTGCATGCTGTGACAACTTTTGGCGCAGATGTGTGGTGAACCATCAAGGATTGCAGAAATATTGCACGCCAACGATTCTTCTTCATTCCAAAGGCTCTTTCAATTACAGAACGGGCCCTAGCATGGTGCTGGTTAAAGCGTGCTTGAACAATGCCTTGAATTGGTTCTTTGTAAGGTGTGATGAGGCAGATTGGCTCGTTTAAACAGGGGTAGCCACTATCTCCAAGAAGGAAAAAACCAGGTGGGGGGTATGACCGTGACACGTAAACAGGGCTGTTTTTTAAGACCCTGGAGTCATGCACGGACCCTGGGAAACCAACAAAAATATCCAAAAACTTTGTGTTGTGATCGCTGTGAAAGAAAAATTCATTCATACCCTTTCTGTGTGATTTTAGAAGCATATACTTTTTCTTTAAATAGAGACACCCAGAAAGCAAAGAGACATAAAAGGTAAAGAATGTCATCTAGATGAGGGGAAGCAGCTGGGGAAGCAAATGGGCACCTTTGGTGACCCAAAAGGTCTCTTAGAAGGTTTTCTATAGGTTGACTAGTATGCTAAAAAAGGAGTTTTCTTTGGTCCCTGGGGGATAGGGAGTTACAGGCTGTTTAAAGATATAACCTTGAGGACTAGGGAAGAGATATAAAAGTGGAGGAAGCCCTCCCTTTCTTTGTCACATTCTGCAGCAACCTGTGTTCCTGTATGACTGTCTGACCTTCTTTGCAAAGAATAAATCCTTACAAAAGACAATTGATTGAGTTTGTCTCTTATGCGATGAGAGTCGTTTGATTTCTGCCACGACAATTTGGCGCCCGAACAGGGACTTCCTTGGATGTGCCTTTTGGACCCGAGAGCGGACGGTGATTGATCATCCTGGACTTAGAAGTCGCAGCCCTACCCCGAATAAATTCAGGGACGAGGGGCCGCCCGCCAGGGCCCAAGAGGGACACCACTGGAATCAACAAAACGAACCCGAGTGGCATCAGAACTCTCCGGTAAGAGACTGATTTAAATGGTTTAGAAACATTTTGGGGTTTTAAAAGTGTTTTAAGAAAATTTTGGGGTACTGAATTATAATTGGAATTGAGACAAACCATAGTGGCTGGTCTGACTCTGTGGGTAGCGTGATGGGGCATCACGCGTGATTTGGGGCAAATCACAAAACGACAGCACAGATAATACAGGGAAATTGAAAAAGAAAATTGTGTGGGGAAAGCAAGCGTGATTAAGATTTCACGAAGAAATTGAAATCAGCAGATTGGGAGATTTCAGAGATCGAAATCACGTAAGCAAGTACGACACAAGGAGTAAGTTTCAAGTGGGGTGTTAGGCTGTGTGGGTCATTGTTAATCGGAGCGGAGGCCGCTTCGCCCTCCCGACTAGGGGTTAGGAGTCGGAACTGTTGGAGACGTCTAACAGATTATTTAAGGCGCCGGGGTACCCAGGGGAAAGAGAGTCACTATGGGGAAATCTCAGAGTAAATTTGATAAATATGATACACCGGTGTTTGATCAAATGAGAAAATTGTATGGCCAAAAATGCATGAAATATATAGGAAAATTGGATAAGTATTATGATGTCCCAGAGGAGGGAACGTTTAGTGTTAAGAGATTAGGAGTGGTAAATGAGTCGATTGAAGAGGGTAGCAGTAAAGCACAGAAAGGGTGCTGTGCGAAACATGTTTGTCGGAATTGTGAACAGACAGTGAATTGTTGGATAAGGGAGGCAGATAGAAGAGAGAGGAAAATGATACAGAAAGAGTTGGGAGAGAACAGGATAAAAAAGGAAAATAATAAGGAATGTGAGATTCAGATTCAGATTCAGAATATTTATTGTCATTGAACTTACATCCAACGAAATTTAGTATTCCAACGTATCAGCCACTGTAATTAAGCAAACCAAAAAGACAACAAAAACAAGACAATAATAATAATAAATAAATTGCACCGTGCTAAGTGAATGAAGTATTCGAAATCATCCCATGTAATGGTTCTTCTTATACGTCAAGAGTGTTTTTTAAGTTCGGTGTTCAGTATTGTTATGGCTTTGGGATAAAAACTGTTCATGAATCTTGAAGTGCGGGTCTTGATAGATCTGTAACGTTTCCCAGACGGCAGCCGTTCGAATAAGTGGTGTGCAGGGTGATATGGGTCCTTCAGGATATTGTGTATTTTCTGCAGGCAACGAGAGGTAAATATGTTTTCCAAGGTAGGTAGCTGTTGTTTTGCGATGATGTTCTGTGCAGTCTTAATAACTCTCTGCAAAGCCTTTTTATCAGCTGCAGTGCTGCTTCCATACCATACCAGCATACCATGTGTAAGGATACTCTCAATAGTGCAGCTGTAGAATGACACTAGGAGCCGTTGTGGTAGGTTTACCTTCCTGAGTATTCTTAGGAAGTATAGCCGCTTCTGTGCCTTCTTGACCAGTGCTGTGATATTTTTCGTCCATGAGAGATCCTCTGAGATGTGTGTGCCCAGAAATTTAAAACAGGACACTCTCTCCACCATCTCCTCATTGATGTACAAGGGTGTATGCACGTCCTGGTTCCTCCTGAAGTCAATAATGAGTTCTTTTGTTTTCTTGATATTCAGGGCCAGATTGTTCTCCGTACACCACACCATCAGCCTCTTTATCTCCTCTCTGTAGGCAGACTCATTACCTCCAGTGATCAGCCCCACCACAGTTGTATCATCCGCGAATTTGATAATGATGTTAGTGTTATACGATGGTATACAATCGTGTGTATACAGAGAATAAAGAAATGGGCTTAGCACACATCCTTGAGGAACTCCTGTGCTAATTGTCAGAGTTGAAGAATTATGTGGACCCATTCTCACGGACTGCGGTCGCTCTGTCAGAAAGTCTTTGATCCACAGGCAGATGTTATGCTGGATGCCAAGATCAGACATCTTGGTGAACAATCTGTTTGGTAGAACAGTATTAAAAGCAGAACTGAAGTCCAAGAACAGCAGCCGGGCATATGATCCTTGGTGTTCTAGATGACCAAGTGCAGTGTGGAGGGCAGCAGAGATAGCATCATCTGTTGACCTGTTGGCCCTGTATGCATACTGGTTAGGGTCCAAGGTGGGTGGCAGATCAGCCTTGATGCGACGCAGAACCAATCTTTCCAGGGATTTCATGATTACAGGTGTCAGTGCAATGGGTCTGTAATCATTAAGTGATGTTATAGCAGCCTGCTTTGGCACTGGCACTATTTTAGACGTCTTCAGGCAAGTTGGAACAGTGCACTTCAACAGAGAAAGGTTGAATATATTTGTAAATACCTCACCCAACTCTGCAGCACAGTCTCTGAGGACGCACCCCGGGATGCCATCTGGACCAGCTGCTTTCCGTGTATTTATTTTGCGCAAGGTTCTTATCACCTCAGCATGCTGAATGACAAATGCCTGACTGTTTGCAACAGAAGCTTGGCTGATAGTAGTCCCAGATCTCTTCATTTCAAAACGGCTGAAGAACTGGTTAAGCTCCTCTGCCTCTGTAGCGCTGCTGTTGGTTAGGCTACTACTATTGTTCTGTCCAGTGATGTGACGAATCCCCTGCCATGCCCGACGGGGGTCCGAGTTGTTGAAATGATTCTCAATTTTCTGCTTGTAGGCTACTTTTGCGTCTCTGATGCCCTTTTTTAGGTTCATCCTGGCTGTGCTGTACTGCTGCATGTCACCAGACCAGAAAGCAAGGTTACGAGCTTTCAGCAGGAGTTTTACGTTCTTGGTCATCCATGTTTTTTTGTTAGGAAAAACATGAAACCGTTTCATGATAGTTACATTGTCTATGCAGAATTTAATATAAAATAGCACAGAAGATGCATAGGTGTCAATGTTATCATCAAGAAATACAGTCCAGTCAGTGCTGCTGAAACAATCTTGCAACTTCTCAGATGACCCTTCTGGCCATGTTTGTATCATTTTAACAGATGGTTTGACCCTATTTATAAGTGATTTGTATGCTGGAGTTAAAAACAGTGAAATGTGGTCAGACAGTCCTAGATGAGGGAGAGGTGTTGCCTTATATCCATGCTTGATGTTACTGTAGACATGGTCAAGTATATTTTTTCCTCTTGTTGGACACTTGACATGTTGATGAAATTTTGGGAGGACAGTCTTTAAGTTTGCTTTGTTGAAATCACCAGCTATTATAAAAACTCCGTCTGGATGAGCCTGTTGTTGTTTACTAATGGCAGTTAGCAAGTAGCTTGAAGCTGTTGTGATATTAGCATCCGGGGGAATATAGACAGCAGTAATAACAATAACTGTAAATTCTCACGGTAAATAGAAAGGGCGACATCTTACTGATAAATATTCCACGTCCGGGGAGCAGTAGGTGTCAGTGATTACAACGTTCGTGCACCAACTGTTATTAGTGTAAACACATAGCCCCCCTCCTCTGCTCTTACCGGAGTCCGCGGTCCTGTCAGCCCGGTGTGCTACGCGGCCTGTTAGCCGAATAGCTTCTTCTGGAATGGATGGGTTTAGCCAAGTCTCCGTAATTACTAAAACACAACAGTCCTGGATGGTTTTCTGTGTGGATGTAATAAGTTCCAGCTCTTCGATTTTGTTGGTGAGTGATCTTGTATTTGTAACGAAGAGGCTCGGCAGTGGAGGCTTGTGTGGGTTCCTGCCTAGCCTGGTTCGTATTCCAGCTCTGCAGCCTCGCTTCTGTTTCCTCTCTCTGCGCCGCCTTCGTTGCTTCCCGGCTGGGAGAGTGATCCACGGAGACCCCGGCGGTCTAACAAGCTCCAGTGGTATGTTGTGTATAGAATCTTCCTGATTGAGAATACAGTCTCCAGGCATAAGACCAATGACGATCAATTCGTGACGACTGTATTTCTGTGCATATACTTGTGCATACATGACCCTCAGTGAAACATAAACTACCAATAAACTATACAAGAAAAGCTGATACGTGGTGTGCTGAGCCGCTGCGTGTGGAGAACTGATTGCAAAGTGTGAACTTTTGAACATGTGTGATGCCTTCGCTTCTCCACAAATGATATCACCACATGAACCTACTAACAAGTGTAATGTCTCTGTGTTTTCACATGCACCGCCGTATCATCACTATCCCGTGGCTGAGCTGCAAGCCCTGAAAGTGGACCCCGATCTCGACTGCTCTCCACCGAAAAGACCAACATCATCACTAACGAGACCAACATCACCACAACAACAGGTGAAAGCCGCAGGGGGCCAAAAAGAGGAAGAAGAAGACCCCGAAACGATTCCTGAGACCCCCAACAATGAAATTAAAGAGGAGAAGGCACGCAGACTCCCCCCAACAAAACAAAAGAAAGACAAGAACCGCCTTAAGAGAAGAAATGGTGAGCAAAACAGCATTTCCAGCACGTGTGGGCACAGCAAGGAGTGGCAACTGTTGCCAGAGCAGAAAAGAATCTGTTCAAGACTATTATCATCGATTGTGCGAGACTTTCAACAAACACAGCGGCTTGAAAGAGCCCGACGAGAGAGGAAATCAACCTGAAACCTGGGAGTGTCATCTGCGAAGCTGGTTTCTGAGTGGACTGAAACCTGAAATTGCACGAGCAATGAAATCCAGCTACATCGAGTGGAAGAATGGGCGGCTGTCTGCTATTTTAGCGCACGCTTTGCATACCGAAGAACAACAAACGGTGAAGGCGAAAAGGGTTGAAGCAAGGACTGATAAAGAACTACAGCTGGCCATGGTGCAGGCTGTAAACGCAACCTGGGGGTTATTCTGCTGCCCGATATCAACAGACAAGAGGGGGAAGAGGAAAAGGACGGGGTGTAAGACCCCTGAGCTGGACTGGAAGAAACCCAGGACTGCGTACCCGCAAGTTTTGTGGGGGTACTGATTTTGACTTCAGACGATGTACCAAATGCAGACTGTGTAAGAAAGATGGTCACTGGGCCCCGAGAATGCCCTGAGTACCAGCAGAATCAAGCTGACTGAAGTGAGAAAAACGGAGAGCAGGGAGGAGGGGTCCCGGGTGAACAGCCAACAGCTACAGTGCAGGGAAGTGAACATTCTTTTTAACCACACACACAGACACATACACTGATGTAAATACTGCTCTCTGCAATGAAGAAAAGCTTGCGTTTACACACATTCTGATACAAACACTGCTGTAAGCAATGAAGAAAAGCTTGCATTTCTTTGTGTGTTTTTGATTTGAGTAATGAAATTACTGATAAATGTGTAACAAAGTATGAAAGTGAAGAATTTAAAATAAGTTTTAAAAGTTCCACAATACCCATGCTGGTAGAGGGGGTATTAGTTGAATCTCTAGCAGATTCTGGGGCATACAAATTTTGTTTGTGACTATGTGATCTGCAATGTCAACCGTCATTAACTAATAAATTAAATGAGTACATTTCTGAAGTAGGGCACAAGATTTTTATTTTTTTTTGAAAGATTCACGGCACCCTAAAAAAGAGGGGGGCTGAGTGTTAAAACAATCATTTTCTAATTTACTGGCATGCCCTGTACCCCTTATGGGTCGAGATTACTAAAATTTAAAACTAAATTTGATGCTTGTCACTGACTCCTGGGGTGTCAGAGTGACAGAGCAGGAGGAGAAATCGTGCAGTCTGCAAGATAAGACCCGGTGGGCTTAGAGGGTGTGTGAATTGGCTGAGAATTGAACAGAGCCATTCAATGCACAAATTATGCTGTTTGACAAAATTACATTGCACATCACATGTCATAATGGGAAAAATAGACTACCAATAGGAGAAAGATTGGTTTAGAGGAGAGGTAGGAAAACTTTGAGCAATAAAAAGGTATTTTAGACAGAAAAGGTGTGTGCGGTTTCAGTTAGCCTGACAGGAAAAAAAAAAAAAAGAAAAAAAGAGAAAAAGCTTCTGTTTTATCTAGTAGCAGGAGAGTCTGTGCTTCACTTATCAGTTTTCGAAGGCCAGGGATGAGCAATGGTCTGAAGTAGAGTTGTTTTTGAGAAGCTGTATTGAAGTGACAGACTGGAGTGAGAAATTTGATGACGCAAGATATAGTGAGCATTTTTAGGCATTTATGTGTATGGGTGTAGGCATAACATAGAGGTATGAAGTTGTGACACCTATTGACAAAAATACAAAGGAAAATGATTGCATGGCAAATGTTTACACCTCAGATATGCACCCTGCTTTGGCAGAGGTGCCTTCTAAATTCTGGGCAAAACACAAATATGATGTGGGCTTGATTAAGGGATGTAAACCGGTTGTGATCACTCCAAAATCTGATTACAGACCATGTCAACACCAGTACCTCCTGAAACAGAGGCGATACTGGGAATAAAACCAGTGTTTGAGGCACTATTGAAAAAAGGTGTAATAATGCTATGTAATGATTTTTCCTGTGAAAAAAGTGGCGCTTTGTCCACGATTTAAAAGTAAAAGCAGTAAACGCAGCTGTCAGAAAAAGAGCTCCATTAGTGCCAAATCTATATGCATTTTTGTTGCAAAATTTCACAAGATGTGACTTTCTACTCAGTGGTAGACTTGCCTGGAGCCTCTGACCCTGACAGCTGGAACTGCTGTATTTCAATATGTAACACATTATCAAAAGCTACAGTTTTAAACTAAAAGTTTACATTTTTTACATGTCATACACCCAACAGCAAATCCCTGTCTGAGAATAAAAAAAACAAACAAATGTTGTCATTTTTGGGAGTGTGTTCATATTGCAGAACATTCATCCCCAACTATGTGATTATTGAACAGCCCCTGTGAGCCCTAACTCTAGGGAAGGGGTTGAGATCATGCAACAACATTGAAGGGCCAGAGGAGGCGGCCGAGGCATTCATGAACATAAAGTTTCAGCTGTCTCTGGCGCCAACTTTGGACATACAGGTACCAACTAATTCTTTTTGTTGAGATGGTGGATGAGAAAATGGGTTTATGACCTCTGTTTTATTGCAGTATCATGGAGACAGACTGTGACCTGTGGCCTATTTTTTCAAACAAGCTAAAACCAGTAGTAGCAGGCCTGCCTTGCTGTCTGAGGGCAGTGGCATCTGCTGAGAAGGCCTTAATGACATCTAGAGATTTCATAGGGTATTATGACCTGGCATTGATTGTCTGGCACACAGTGTCCATGATTCTGCATGAACAGAAAATACTGCATTTATTGACGGCTCGTTGGTTGCGATACCACACTATCTTGGACGATATAACGAAAATAGCGTTAAACGTTGCACAACCTTGAATCCTGCCACCCTCCTTCAGACAGAGGAGGGTGGGGAGGAACAACTGTTGTTTGACTGTGCTTGATCAAGTGAGTATGCCATGTGCAGATCTTTCAGATGTACCACTTGAAAACACAAAATGTCCTCTTTGTGGATGGTTCGGCGTTCAGAGATCCACAAACAGGTCAGAACAAAGTTGGCTATTCTGTGACGATGAGTTTGAAATTGTGACATTTGGCTCGTTGCCATAAAACGATTCAGCACAAGCAGCAGAGCTTGTGACTGTAACAGAGGCGTGAAAACTCAGGACGAATAAGTACGTTGCGAGGTATACAAACTCGCGTTACGATTTTTTAGTTTTTTCAAGATTTTGGAGCACTGTGGAAACAGAGCATTTTTAAAATTCAGATGGGCGCCCAATAATTCATGCTCCCCTTTTTGGCAGCTTCATTAGAAGCAATTTTGCTGCCTGACAAGATACCCATTTGTAAATGTGCAGCACACACAAATAACAAAGATTTAGTATCCACAGGAAACGTCAGAGCGGACGCGACAGCGAAGGTCGCTGTGGCTAAATAGCCAAAGAAACAGAATGTACTTTGTTATCTGAAAATAACGATAATACTTTCTTCTTGTTTACAGAACATGCAGACTTTTGCTTTAGGGACAGAGAGAAACCTGTGGAGGAAGTCTGGCTGGACGTTGTTTGGGAAAGCTGTGATGGCAAGCCTTGTTTACCCCGACACTTCTTTCCTCACTATGCAAAAATGATGCATGGGTTGGACCAAGCATCAGAAGGGGGAATGGTAGCACAGATGAAAGAATTGTGCACAATGAAAGAATTGTGGTCACAAAGGGGTTAACAAAATTTTGTGAAAATTTTTTGTAAAAGATGTGTAATTTGGAACAAACATAATGTGGCAAAAGGGATAAAAATGTCCCGAGCATCTCAGCCACCACCAGCAGACTCATTTGGTGATGGTTTTCATTAAATTGACCCCATGTGGGGGGGAAAGTACTGCTTGGTGATGATTGACATGTGGTCCAAATAGGTGGAAGTTTTTCCAGTCTCGAAACAGGCAGCAGCAGCAGCAGCAGTAGAAAAGGCTGTGTTGACTGAAATAGTCCCGAGATGGAAAAACCCATGGAAAATTAGCTCAGACAATGCCACACATTTTGTTAATGAGGGAATAAAACAAAATGGTCAAATTTGTGAGGAAACTGGACTTACATGGGTTAAGGTGCTTCCCATTGTTCTTGGATACAAGATATGGGAATAGAAGGGGGGCAAACAACAGCTGCCATCAACAGGATCATGTGAGCATGACATGTTAGGTTGTTGCAAAGAAATGTCTTCTCTGTTGTCTAAATGTCTGTGTACAGGTGAAAGCTGCTCAAGGAAAGTTTGCTGAAAGTTCCTTGCACAACATCAAACCGGGTGATTTCGTGGTGGTATGAGACCTGAGGAAAAAGCAAAAGGTGGCTGGGCCCATTCAATGTGTTCCTAACTACACACACAGCTGTGAAGGTAGCTGACGTGAGAGCCACGTGGATTCATGCTAGCCACTGTAAAAGGTCCCATCTACATCCTGGGAGGAGGAGCGGATGGGGTAAAGAGATTTGAGGCAGACTACAGCGACAACATTACAAATATTGTGGCGCACATGAGAAGGGCCGTAAAAGAGCCCGAAAAAGCTGATTCCATACAAGCAGAATGGTGGACCAGCCTCGGGGGAGGTTGGGCCTACTGGTTGTGTAGCACTGTGTTACCAATGATAGCAGTGGGACTGTTGTTGCTGATGTGTTTACCATGTTTCTTGCAAATTGTATCCAGCTCAGTACAGAGACTGGTGAAGACAGGGGTTTCACTTCAAATGGTTAAGATGGATGTATTGACTGACAATGTGATTATGGGGACGTGGGAATCACCAATGGATAGGGATGATCAGTAATGATGAGGGCCATGACAGACGACAATTGACTTAAGGAGTTTTGAGTAAAAAGGTGGTTTAAATGTGGTTTAATGATTAACCCAAATTTTCCCTACTGATCTATCTTACCTTGTTTAAGCTTGCATTTTAAAAAGGGTTATACCCACAAAAAAAAAAAAAAAAAAAAAAAAATGAGCGTGAAGCTTGGGTTCACAAATTTAAGAGAATGATCATTTATATGAAAGTCAGAGATGAAGAGTATAAATGTGATGTACTTACTTAAATTTGCTTAAAAGGGGTTGTGATTAAGGGAAAAATGTACACCTGATGATATAAGTATGTATTCTAACCTGAATGAAAGTAGTGATTAACAATGATGATAGCAGTAGTGGAACTTACAGTGAAATGAATTGAGACACGATGAAACGACGAAGGTTTTAAGCAGGTCATTTGTCCGTGTTACGAGACAATGCAACAAGACGAGGGGATTGACTGTCTTTATGTCTGTAACTGTAATGTGTGGCTTGCTTTCGAAAGGGGGGGGGGAAAGACCCCCAAAACAAAAAGCCTTTGCATATTTTTGAGTTTAGTAATGATGAAGTTTTTTTTTGAGTTTCATATGTGTAACATCTCTATTTAATATCTGAGAAGTGACTGAGGGTCTGACCCATGTCAGGAATGCAATAACAGTGCTTATTCGTTTAGCCCGGCTTCCAGAGAACAAATGAGAGGATGTGAGAATGATTGTTTATGATTTTTGTACTAACATTAGTAGATGATTTCAAGTATAATGAATTTTTTTTAATTATTAGTTATCAATGAATGATAAAAAGGGGGAATTGTGAAAGAAAAATTCATTCATACCCTTTTGTGTGATTTTAGAAGCATTTAGTATTTCTTTAAATAGAGACACCCAGAGGGCAAAGAGACATAATAGGTAAAGAATGTCACCTAGATGAGGGGAAGCAGCTGGGGAAGCAAATGGGCACCTTTGGTGACCCAAAAGGTCTCTTAGAAGGTTTTCTATAGGTTGACTAGTATGCTAAAAAAGGAGTTTTCTTTGGTTCCTGGGGGATGGAGAGTTACAGGCTGTTTAAAGATATAACCTTGAGGACTAGGGAAGAGATATAAAAGTGGAGGAAGCCCTCCCTTTCTTTGTCACATTCTGCAGCAACCTGTGTTCCTGTATGACTGTCTGACCTTCTTTGCAAAGAATAAATCCTTACAAAAGACAATTGATTGAGTTTGTCTCTTATGCGATGAGAGTCGTTTGATTTTTGCCACGACAATAAACAACATAAAACCAGACAATGGCATTTTAATAAAACTGCTAACGTTACAGCAGCGGGGAATATGAACGTGCATGAGTTATTTTATTTAATCTGTGTCATGTTTTGTTTTTTGACCTAAAACACACTGGTGCTGATGACCTGCATTCAAGCTTTTCAGTAGGCTTAAATAGATAACCATTTAAAGCAGATTTAGTTCACAAACAACTGACATTTTTTACTTAAACATGATTTCCAGTTACAATAATCCTAAAATTCGACATTAGTAACTTACTTTTCGCAGTATCGGTCGCGCGTGCGCGCTCACAAGATCTCCCGGTTCTCACGAGTGAATTCAGTTGAGACTCGCTCTAAACGGCTCATTTGAATCAGTGAGTTATCGACTCGAGAACAGCTGCGATCGGATCAGTCCAATTCGTGAATGAATCGTTTGGTGGGATTTGCGAACCGATTTAACAGGTTCATTGAAAAGAATCATTTTGTTCATAATTCAGACACCGTTTCTGCGTCTCGGAGCACGCGCTTTATGAGGAGTAACGGTATGTTTTATGAAATGTAGTGAACTAAAAGTAAAAGTTACTCAAAATAAAACCAGTAAAGTACAGATACTTGAAAAATGTACTTAAGTTACTGTCCACCACTGGTAGTGACGTGGCCGTTTTATATATTTAATTTATTTTGTTTAAGTCACTCTCACTGTGATATTCGTGTGAATAGGGGATAGATGTCGGGTTATATTTCATACATTAACGACTCCACAGTTTTAGAGTCACATTAGTTATTAAATGCGGTCTCAGTCTCGATCATTCATTTGGCCATTCACGTATCGCGAGACTTGCCTTTTAAAGGTAAACAGTTCTGTTCTGTTTACAAACATCACCTGGAGACCGCAGGGGGGTATTCCAGAAAGCAGGTTATGTGACATACCCGGGTAAGTTTAAGGGTAAGTTAGTGGGTAACCTCAACTTTCGGTTCCAAAAACGGAGGTAACTTTCTGAGTATGTATGTAACCATAGCAACGTACTCTCTGAAGATAACCTGCTCGGTAGCAGGTTATGTTCCAGGATCAGTTTGTTTCAGAAGGTTACTCAGCATGGCGTGCCCTTTTGATGACGATCCTGTGGACGTGGAGGCACAAATTATACGAGGTTTTTTTCGCCGGGAGAGAGTTATAAGACCGCGTATTGATGTCTTTTCGTTTCCTAATGATTATTTGAAAGAGCGTTATCGGTTTTCAAAAGAATCGTTAATTTATTTAACACATCTCTTGAAACCGCATATTGCAAATGTCACAAACCGCGGGTCTGCGCTTAGCACAGAAAACATTCTGTGCATAGCACTTCGGTTTTTTGCGTCAGGGCATTTTTTGTACAATGTGGGCGATGCAGAGCATGTGGGTAAGGCAACTGTGTGTAGAGCGGTTCGTACAGTATGTCTGGCACTTAAACGCTTCTTACACACGTTTGTACAGTTCCCTGGCCATAAACCTCTGCGTGTTATTAAAGAGGAATTCCACAGAGTGGCAGGTTTGTCCTTTGTATAAAATCTATGACGCATATCTAATGTAGTCATACTATGTATATCTATTCATCCTGAACACACACTTGATACTTCCATTTATGACTTTGTATTTCAGGGTTTCCAAATGTAATTGGGTGTATCGATGGCACCCACATTCCTATTAAAGCTCCTTCAATAAATGAGGGAGACTATGTTAATAGGAAATCTATTCATAGTATCAATGTGCAGGTAACAACTTAATTTTGTGTCCTTAATTTTTGGCCTTGTTAAAATCCTTAAAGTAATTACTTTTTTCCCACTAACTATAGGTAATATGTGATGCAACTCACATCATTACTAATGTTGAGGCAAAATGGCCAGGATCTGTGCATGATGCTAGAATTTTCCGCGAGTCACCATTATGCCACACATTTCAGCAGGGTATGTTTTGCTTTATACAAGGTTTTTTTTTCTTTTTACTATATTTGTATTGTACACGGGAATCATTACAGGACAGTACAATGGTTACTTGCTGGGGGACAGAGGATACCCTTGTCTGCCCTATTTAATGACACCCTACCCTGAACCTGATCCTGGACCACAGACACGCTTTAACCTGGCTCACAGCCGAACACGGGCCAAGGTGGAGATGACCATAGGGATCCTCAAGTCTAGGTTTCAGTGTCTGCGTGGGCTCCGGGTCAGTCCAGAGAGGGCATGCGACCTCATAGTGGCTTGTGTTGTGCTTCACAACATTGCCACTATAAGAGAAGAGAGCCACCCTCCTTGTATTGAAGAAGATGGCCCAGAGGAACCCCTACAGATTTTTGCACACAACAGAGATGGAAGACTTTTGAGAGACAGGATTTGTCAAAATTACTTTTATTAAATTCTTTGCACTGGTCTGTTGTGAGGTTCATTTCTTTATTTCCTGAAAAACAAAGAAAGTAAAATGTAAAATGAAAGTATTTTTTATTACATTGCTTTATAAACACTTGTAACATGCAACAGAATAATATTCACACAAGTTCTCACCTTAAGGCGATGCTCCAGTAATTCAATTTCTAGTGTTGCCTTTTTAATGGATAGCCGTTTCTCTTCCATTTGAAGCTGTATAAGGTCCATCTCCATGTCACTTTTTCTTATTTGTTTTTGAAGATGGACCTTATACAGCTCCTTTGCTGGCAACTGGGAATGCCAAAAAAATTAAATAAATGAGATTCTGTCAGACAATAAAATTAAAATATGGACAACTGCACATAAATTCTTACACTGCTTAGATTGTGCATTGAGGTTGAAGGAACTTCATCTGTGGGCAAATCTCCAGGTATGTACTGGGAATGGACAATGACAGTTTCTTATCGTAATGTAAAAAGGGGGCATGCATTATAATGGTATGCATCATACCTCAGTGGATCTACCAGCATTGTCCACTTCTGTCACAGCAGATGTTGTCTCTTCATCGTCATTTTCATCATCTTCATCCTTTAGTGGAAATATGCAAGTTTACATTATCTGGCAAAAAAAAAAAAAATCTAAAAGTACTAGAGGTGCCTGACAACAAAACACTTACAACTGTGACAGACTGTGTTCTTTCTGTAGGGTCCAACAATACAATCCCTCTATCAGTATCTATAAGAAAATACAACGCATAAAATTCTCAATATCATCAAAGAAAAAACAAAAATGCAGGAAAAAAAAACATGTCAAAGTAATACAAGATCACAGTAGCCTATCATATGCAGTTAAATAAAATAAGCCTGCATAAAAGGATTAAGCATGTTCAAAAAGCCTTTCAGTGACAGAGATAGTAATTTATTAAGTCATATAATGAAAACAAATCATAGTGGTAGACTTACATTTCACAATGTTACTTGTGGTGCATGGCGTGTGTGTTGAAGTGCCCCCTGGAATGCCAGCAACCACAGGTCGCCCTTTATTAAGGGACAGTGCCAGCTCCTCAGATGGAGTGAGGGGAGGTGGTGGTGGGCCCCCGCCAGTTAGACGGGCTTCAGCCTTCTTTCTATTAGCTACATGACAGAAAGAATATACTAAACCGTATTTAATAAATAGTTCAGTAATAGTGTAATCAAATATTACCTTTCTGCAGAATGTTTTTGTGTTTCATTTTGACTTGGCTCAGAGTTCTTCTGGCTCCAGAAGGATTACACCTTATTAAATAAGAAACCATATATTCCTAGTCAATATACATTGTCATTTTAAGCTAAAAAAATGACAGGCAGGACAAGTAAGTGCTTTCATAGTGATTTAACAGTCAAAAGGATGTGGAAGGGGTGTTAAATTATTTGGCATTATAATAAAAGGGGAGGCGATATCAAATTTGCTATTTAATACACTCACGCATTTACTCTGTCCGAGATTTTTTGCCAAGCCAACTGTCTTTCTTTAGCCGATGCAGCCGTATTGCTTTTTTTTCAGTATTATTGGCTTGAATTCTTCGTATGCGTGCATTAAAACCTCCAACTCCGCTTCTGTGAAGTATGCCGCTCTCTTTTTTTCACATTGATTTTCCATTTTCACTCGTGAAATCGGCGATCCATTGAAAACGTCTTTATGTATGGACCGTGCGTGCGCATTAACTCTGGGTAACCAATAGGAGGTTGATTAAACTTACTCTTCTCAGGTGTTTTGGAACCGACATACTCATGGTATGCGGGTTTGGGGTAAATCAACTCAGAGGTTAAGATTTACCAATTGGTAAGTTAACCAAGCTTTCTGGAATACCCCCCAGGTAACCACACGCAGTATTGAGAACCAAGGGTTCCCAAATTTTTGAAGGGGGTTATTTTAATAATTTAAGATATTTTTTCGTGTGGACTAAATGTAAACATACTTTATGTAAAATATCTTACTCGGTACGGTACTAAATAAAAACTATCATGCATGTTGTAATTTTGTAAAAAATTATTCACATTTTAAGATTCTGAAAGGCTTTCGCATGCCACTATATTTCCGAAATTTAAAGTTAGTTCATGCAAAAAAAACAAATTCTGTGTCCATTTATGCACTCTAAAGTTGTTCTCCAGCAACAAGCACGTGTAACACTGTAACAGTTATCAGTCTAAGAAGTTCTACTCGTGGAAGGATAGGAATGAATTTTAGGCCAAAATAATATGAAACCCGTTAACACCCATTGCCATGTACGTTTTATTCATTTAATTTTCATTTTGAAATGAAATAAGCAGAAATAAGAAAACGGTTCCTTTATTTGTTTTTTTCATTTGTTCAGAAAATGAAAAAACAAGATTTCAGCTTGATTTTATGGTTTTTTTTTTTTTTTGGTTCTCGGGTAGAAAACAGATAATCGACCTCAAAATTTGTTTTCCACATGCGGGGGGTCACGAGACGCCTCTTTAGGCTGATTAGTCAACAACATCTGGACCAGTGACGCCATCCATTGTTCATTCAACAAAATAAAAAAAACATTATTTATTTATTTTTATTCTTTTGCAGTCTTTAAAACAACAAACGTACAAGTGCAATAACATTGAATACATCAAAATATAATATAACATACCTAAAAATATTATAATAATAATAATACATTTGGACAAGCAATTAGAAAATCACATGTACACAAGAAGTACAAATAGTTACACATCTTTCAAACAATAGATTTAAGGCTTTAAAATAATTTACAGCTTGTGTCGCGTTATTTTTGATTCTTTTAACGATTGCATACCTGGCTCTTTCTATTAAAATGAGAGTCAACAAAATGATAGTCCTCTGACTGGGCTTTCCTCCATTCAACCTAACTCGTTTAACAGAAATATTTATTTCAGAAATATTAATCTGCATTTAGAAAGTTTTATTTTGCTGTATGGTTTTTAATCTGAGTATCTGTGGTACCCAGACAGCTCAAAGAAGTGTCAAGAGTAAATGCAGCAGCAACAGGCCTCCCCCAGATGGTAACAGGCGCGCAGCGGCGGAAAGCAGCACAAACAGGGCACCAGCAGAGACAGACCCAGCACCGCCAGCCAGGACACACAGTACTGCTCCTCCCTGGTGTCGCAGGAGCAGGGGTCTGAATATGCACCCTCCGAGTCGGACATGCAGTGGTACATCATGGCCTCGGCACAACACATGGGGTTGAGCGTGTACCACCAGTTGTCCTCGCAGTTGAACATCAGAGGGACAGCCGGGACTGGAGGAAACCAGAGTGATGCAAACTTACAGTCTACAAAAAATACCTCACTGCAGCTCTGTATTTGACTCAAGTTTGGGGGAAAAAAAACTTTAATTTTCTGTAAAGCTGTTTTGCAATGATTTGTATTGTGAAAAGCACTATACAAATAAACTTGAATTGAACTGAAATTCCAACACACAGATGTCATGTGATGTGCGAGTTGCAGCACCCCTGGTCTAAAAGGCAAAACAGGCATGTTTGATATTGAATTTTAAAACTTTTAAAACAAACAAAAAAATCAAGTATTCATAATTCTATTTCACATTTATGTAATTCACCCATTACATCATGCATTGATTAATTTATACATTAATCAAATTTCCATGTCCCAGCAGGCACACAATGTCATTAGACATTTGGTTAAATTTGGGTTACAACGTCAGGCAAACAAAATCCATTGTCAGTCATACATCTAATGTCAATTTTGATGTTTTAGGTTGTGTTGTAAAGCAACCAAATTCCAACATCCATTTGACGTCAAATACTGACATTTAGTCAAAAAATAAGGTTACCAAATTCCAACATTTCCTAAACAGCATAATAATAGAGAACAAAACACAACATCCCCTTACCCTCTTTATGGTAACTTCAACAGATTCACAAAATAATATATCCTACAAGATACAGGTAAAAATACTTCACCTTGAGGAGGTGATGAATATGGAAGTAGAAAATACGACACAGTAGGGGGGAGAGTGGGCCAAGATGAGACTTTTTTTTTTTTTTTTTTTACTTACGTGGTCCTTAAGATAAGGGTAAAAAAAGCAGAAGTAAATGAAAGTATCTGAAGTAATTTTCAGGATGTTTCCTATCAGTTTGAATGATCAAAATGTATCCATGACAAATGGTTCTAAATATATGGCTTCCTGTGTTCCCATTGCTCAAAACAAACCAAATTTTCAATTTCAGCCTTTAATTCTTTGCATTTCTGATCAATATGTTGAACACCAAAGTTGAAACCTTCTCAAAAACAGACTAAACAGAGTTTGTAGTGTAAATGTTCACATTTTTTGCTTTAAATGTGACCAATATCAGATTTCTAGTGTGAACAGATCATGATTCTGAACTGGCATGTGCAAACAAATGATACAAACATGGTTTCCAGGTTTTTACAACAAAATCTGCCTAATTGCCTCACAAAACTACTGTGGTTGGGTCAACCCACAAATTTGGAAAACAACCAGAGGAAACAGTGGAAAAAGTAGCCCAATTCCGAGAAGATACGGTTGATTTGGCAACCCTTGCGCAGCACGCCGTCATACGGAAGTAAACGTGGAGGATATAAAGTAAATGATTATGTGTTTAATACTAATCTGATCTGCTCCAGAAGCCAGTGAAATTATGCACAGGCAATATGAAAAATAAAAGACAAGGATGTGACAAAAGACTGTAATGTTTGTGAGTTCTTTCGCAACTGATAACATTGAGTAGTATGTAAAATCTTTTAGGTGACTCACATTGCAAAACATCTGACCTGTATCAGATTTAGTATCACAAATGGAAGAAATTCCATGTGGTTTGTGCTGTTCACACTGTCATGACAAAAACAGATCTGAGTCACATGTGAGCGAAAATTGTAAACAAATATATATATATATATTTGCAGTTAATCACATGACAAACTGTAGTCTAATCACTCTGGTGTGATTGTACATGTTAAAGAGCTACTCAATTTCTGTCAAAACTCTGATCAGGCTTTTCTCCAGTGTGAATCTTCATGTGTCTATTAAGGCTTCTTTTTTGAGTGAAGCTCTTTCCACATTGTTGACAGGTGAAAGCTTTCTCTCCAATGTGAATTGTCATGTGTGTTTGAAGTGCTCTTTTTTCTGTGAATCTCTTGCCACATTGTTTACAAGTGAAAAGTTTCTCTCTAGTATGAGTTTTCATGTGGACATCAAGGCAATATTTATGTGTAAAACTCCTTGGACATTGAGAACACATGAAAGTTTTTTCTCCGCTGTGAATGTTTGTGTGTTTATCAAGGCTTGATTTTCGACCAAAGCTCTTTCCACATAGGTTGCAGGTGTAAGGCTTTTCTCCTGTGTGAACTCTGATGTGGGCATCAAGGCTGTGTTTATGTGCAAAACTCCTTTCACATTGAGAGCATGCATAAGGCTTCTCTCCAGTGTGAGTTTTCATGTGGTTTTGAAGTTTGCATTTTTGACTGAAACTCCTTCCACACTGTTGGCAGCTGTAAGGTCTTTCTCCAGAGTGGATTCTCATGTGAACATTAAGGTGTCCTCTTTCAGTAAATCTCTTTCCACACTGTTGACAGGTGAAAGGTCTTTCTCCAGTGTGTATTCTCATGTGGACTTTAAGGTATTCCTTTCTGCTGAAAGTTTTTCCACACTGCTGGCAGGTAAAACCACTTCTTTTTATTGCTGTCTTTTGTGCTTTTTTTTTAGTATGTGAGCAACTATATGATTTTTCTCCAGACATGAAATCATGTTTCTCATGCTGAAGATCATCTTCCTTTTCATTGAGTTCTTGACTCTCCTCTTTCAGTGTCATCAGGTCTAATGCAAAAAAAGAGAAATCCAAATTAACATCATTTTAATTGCTCAAGGCACAAACATCAAACCCAGCAACATTTAGATCTTAAACACAGTAAACTATTATAGGAGGAGTTACACATAATCTCAAAACATATTCCCATTATTCAAAGTGATAATGATAAAAAGAGCAAAAATATCATTTATTTATTTTTAGAGCTGGACATTTTAATAAGGATCAAATGATTGAGTTCAGCTTTTAGCATGAAACCAACCTGTTTGTTCCTCAGTTTCTTCTTGTTTGACTCTGAATGTTTCTTCAATCTTCATGTCTTCACTCTCCTCTTTAATAAACACCATCTTTATAATAGTGTGTCACATGGATCTCAGTTGATTCAGGAGGGGTTTTTCTGTGTCTTTGGACACTTTAGTCCTGTTTAAGATTAGAATAATTAACAGAAAGTAAATTATTCTCAAAAATGAATGCAAACTAAATGTCTATGTGCTCACTACAGCGGTCAGTGCACTGGTAAGAGACAGTCAGAGTAATAGTTTATGGGAAATTACCTTAATACTAAAATAGATATTGGGCATTTATTATTTATTTTTGTTGTAACTGAATGAGTCGATTCAAACGATTCGAATCACTGAATCATTTCTCCACTGATTCGGTTCAGATGATTCGGATTCTCATTTTCTCTCACTTTCTATTTCTTGAACCATCAACTGATTGGCTGCGTTCGAAACCGCATACTTCCATACTATATAGTAGGCAAAAAGCAGTAGGCGAGTGAATAAGTATGTTTGAAACTTAAGTATTCATAAAAGAGTAGGCGAGAATGAGTAGGCGAATGCACTAATTCCCGCGAGATTCGGACGAACGTCTACTTAAAGTGCGTTCGAATATGCCTACTTACCTACTATATAGTAGGAAAAAAGAGTATGTGAAGAAAGAAGTACGTTCGAAACCTCAGTATTCATAAAAGAGTAGGCGAGAAATCCCCGGATGTCCTACTGCTTCAGCCCAGATTCTGAAGTGTTCATCTGATGGATACTTTTCAATCCCAGGAGGCCACAGGAGGCTAAAACGTCATCATCGAACGTGATTGGGAACCACAACGAGAGTGTTTACAAATGTGAGTATTACAAACCAAAACACGGTTCCCTGTCATAAAATCGTATTTGTTGAGCTACTGTATCGTAAACTGCTGATTTGCATAAGGTGTCAAGACGTGTAACGTTAAAGTATATTTGTGATTTCGCTGTAAAACACGTTTTATTACGTATAGCGACCATAGACATCTCAAAGATGATTACTAAATGTTTAACAACTGACAGGAACATGTTCTAAGAGAATTAAATGAGCACATCACAACACCAAACAGAAATCTAAATGAGTGATGGACGTTGTGTGAGTTTATGTAGAGTTCACTGTTGTCAACACTGCTTTACATTAATGTAAATAAACACATGTACATATAGTAACTAAACATGAGTTATCTAGTACTATTTGTCTAATAGTACTGTTGATAAATTCAGGAGCATTTGAATTTGATGATAAACCAATGAACACAACAGCTACCTCATAAATGTAGTATTGAGCACAGAATCAGAGGGAACTGAATCTTGTGTGGATGTTACAGGGACAGATGAGACAAGTATGCTTGTCTGGTGAAGAGTGATTGATGAAGCAGTGCTGCCATCAAAGGCTTTGAGTGAGTACACTACAGACATCTATTTAAACCTTAAGTTGCAGTTTATTAATAATATTAAAAAAACTTTAAGCACTTTTCTGATTTTGCGGTGGAGCAGGACCTGAAAGGAAAGGTGACAGCAGCATTTTTGGGGAAAAACAAAATCCGAAACTTAATATAAAGTTTGGTAATTTTGTTACTTCTAATACAGAGATCTTTAATACAATAATATATAATAATTATATTTGTGCATCTTTGTATGATCTGAAATATCTGCTGCAGACTGGTGTGTGCAGTGAGAAAAGAGAAATCCTCAGCAGCATTCTGTAAATGGTCAAGTGCCATCGATGAGACCCTCCATCACTCCACCTGCCCTTTCTCTCATCTGGACCAGATGTTGCTGTCGTCTCTTCATCCTCAGAGACCAAAGAGCCAGCGAGAGCATCTAGAGAAAGACTAAAATACCAATATGTCTGAATAAAGCTTTGTTCCATGTGTCTTTATTTATGTTCATGGTTACTTTATTATTTTACTCATATATCCATGTTGTTATCAGTAAATAAAACATAAGTTTCATTAACATATGCATTCATTAATTACTTGATTGAAAAAAAACATGCTTGTTTTACTAAAAAATATAATTAATTATAGGTCAGCATTTATGATTATTATTGATCAGTGCATTCTGAGGTAATCATAATTTCTAAGTAGTAATACTTACATTTTTTGAGTGTAAAATCAACTGTCTTCTCCAAACACAAGACCTTGGAGAAGCGGATCCACGTCTCCTTTGTGCAGATATTGCAAACATGGAGGAAGATGTACTAGGTAGGGTTGTTGTGTTACTGATGCTATGAGGTGTTTGAGCACCTGTTGTGCTTATTTTCTTTTTATTATTATTACTACATAACTTATTACAGGCTCAGGGAAAGATGGTATTTATCTTTAACAATGGACAATCATAATGAGAAAACCTGAAAACATAACTATTAGGCTTGCTTACATCACAGTATGCAATTATATACACGGGGAAATATGATTAAATATATCTGAATAATCCAAATATTCACATCATAGTTTATCAAAAATTGGATTTGTTTTTGTTACTGATAAGCCTCAGGGATGAAAAGAGAAATTTAACAGTAATTTAAGCTATAGTTTTGCGTGTGGATAAACAATTTTGAACATAAAACAAAAGTAATAACTTTTGCAAAAATAAAGAATTTGGGTTTTCCTAACAAAAATTATTTCTTTAAGAATTAAAAAATACAAAAACCTAAATGAACCCAAAACGTATCCGTTATACTACAATCACAATAAAAGAACAGCTGTTTCTTCAACATGACCACAAAATGAACAAATGTCATCAATATCAAAATATTTATAGAAAGATTAATTAAACCTGTCACTATGTTAAGTTGTTGCACTTGTTATGACGTCGTTGGTCACATGATAACGTCAACATGGCGGAAGACGTGCAGATCACATCCATACTCAACGAGATTTGGCTGTAGAGTACGTACTCTTTTAGCGCTCGTTAAGTAAATACTTATTGAAATTAAGTACCTACTCATTGAGTATGCGGTTTCGAACGCAGCCTCTCACATTTAAGGAGCAAAACGAGTCGCGCTTTTTCTGTTATTAATATGAGGGTGAACTTTACTCGCAAAAATAACAAAGCAATACAATGTTACATTTAAGATTGACTCGTTTATAAAACGTTTAAATTGACAACAGTTTGCATTGATTAAAAAAACTTAAAAAGCACAAACCTTTCTTCAGCAGAATCACAACAAATGCAGGGCTAGGGGCGCCGCTTTATGACGTCACATCACCAAAATAAAAGTCCCGTTTACACACTGATGTGTTTATGTGCACTTCACAATTATTAGCATGGTAAATCTAGACACTATTATATTTTCGTTTTTTTTAATTAATGTACATTCACAACACTATACTTCGTGTTTTCTTAACTTGCTATTCATACATAAAATTGGATAACGCTGCTGCAAGTGTTTCTATACAAAAGCTGTGGGAGTGACTGTAAATCTGACATAATACACTCTTTTGACTAATCAAGCTCTATTTATTTATTTATTTAATTTTTTCCCTCTCTTTAGGAAAGTCACTGAAACACTATCATGTATTTTTTTTTTTTTTTTTTTTTTTTTTTTTGCTTTTGTTGGCGAATGAGAACACAAAAAATATACCTGCAGTTTACTTTACAGAACTATGATGACTTTTAATTCTTATACTGCACATGCATACAATAAACTTAACATGATTAATTTATTATTTTGTTTCATTATTACAATACTATGACCAATATTCGACAATAATGATCTTTTTTTCCTTTTTGTAATATTGTAGCCAGTAGTGAATTCCATTTTTTTTAATAATTTGTATATTTTGTATATATTTATAATTGTACAATGTAACTCTTTGACAGAAAGAACAACATATTTAATAGTTAATTGTAAAAAAAAAAAAGAATTTAAAGCTGGAAAATCATTATCACACACTAATTAATCATTATCACACACTAATTTAGGCTGTTAAATGGCATTTTCCTGTTTTGACCAGCAGGTGTCACCAGCGCTTTATTTATTTAGAGATAATTTTAAGTTGCCAAGTATCAAACAAAAAATGTGTGTAAATTCACTATGTAAACACATTCTCTATATAGGTATTATGTACATTTACAATAACTTATATATTTCAATATGTATTTCTCTAACAGTAATTATCTGAGATGTTTTATTATTTGAAACTTTTTTTATTTCTTTACATACCTATACCTATTTTTTTTTTTTGATGAAGCAGCGTGTGAACAGGACTTTCAAACAACCTGATGGAGAAGGAGCATTAGATACTGACTTTAAAATATGGGAACTTAAAAGGGTATTACACAAGATAAAACAATCAGCACCTGGACAAGATGGAATTTATTATATTATGATTAAACCTGCAAATGATAGAATACTTAAAGTATTGTTGGATTTATATAATAAGATATGGGTAGAAGGAAGAATGATGAAGTCATGGAAACATGCAATAATAATTCCTATAGCTAAACCAGGTAAAGATGCATCAATAGCAGGGAATTACAGGCCAGTTGCATTTACGTCAAATTTATGTAAGTTAATGGAAAGATGATTGTAAATCGGTTAAATTATGTTCTTGAGAGTGAGCGTTGACACCTAATCAATATGGTTTTAGGAAAGTATGATAAACATTAGATGCATTGGTAAAGCTGGAAACAGATGTAAAGAAAGCTATAGCAGTTAAAGAGGGATTAGTGGCAGTATATTTTAACATGGAAAAAGCATATGACATGTTATGGAAAGATTAACGCCCCATACTATGTGATCCAGATGTAAATGAACTGTGTAATGTAATGCATTTAAGAGATGTGATCAGGGCATTACTGTAAGTAAGGTAATTTTCACAATACTGTCTCCATGGGAATCCTGCAACATTGTGGAAAGTTTTTATATAGAATTACAATTTACCAGACAACAATCTTGGCACATAAAAGTCATTAAAAATGAAACCAACATTTGCAAAATTGATTATTGTTTACAAAGTCGTATACAACTGTAAATAAATGCTACTGAGATGTTAATTTCCAAATTTGAACCTGTATCAACATGTAAACTGTTTTACCTTTATAAAATAAAAGAGTTTAAATATTCAGAGAACTTTCCTTACTAACAACCAAACTGGTTCTGCATAGAATGGAAATCAGAATGTTTGCTAAAAGTTCAATTACAATTTAATTTCAAAAAGTTTGAATAGCTGTAAACAAAATGTATTTAAGGTTGAATTGACATAAGAATCAAATATTTATCAATATTAATGATTGAGGGATATATTTTAAAAGAACACAAACCTGACCAAATACTATGGTTACATTTTATGTAATTAACAAAAAAGCTAATGATTTGTTCCATTTCCATACTAACAAAGGTTACGTTGCATGGCATTAAGATTGTTTTAAGACATTTTAGCTAGAAAAATACACATTTTAAAATATTATACTAAAATTTCTTTTGTGCAAACAAAACACTTGCAACAGGACAATCAAAAAAACAGTTAAACCGTAACAGCACAAATTATATGCTTTCAAAGACAACAAACCTGACCACTTGCTGGGAAATGCTAAACCTATTTGAAACGTAATTAATGTAATGACAGTCAAATGTAAATCAAATTAATAGTCATCCAAAAACTGCTGTTGTTTGTAGCATCCTGTTCCCTTCCGGAGGGAACTCTACGCTGCGTCCTGGTTCAGGACACTATGGGAACTGCCTTCGGCATGACTGAAACAAGGTATAGAACAACGACAGTGAACTTGACACTGGCCGGCGCCAGCCTGTGACATCATCAACAGGCGCCTGCTAGTATAAAGCAGGTGCCTGAGAGCACAACACCATCTTTTTGTCTTCAGAGTCCTCTGTTCTAAATGAGTGAGTACAGCGATGCCTAGAGAAAGAAAACTGTTTAGGAAGTGTGCGGATCCGTGTCAGAGAAATCTGACACTTGATGACGCACACGACCTTTGTTTGGTGTGTTTAGGTGTAAGAGCACGCGTGCTCGGCTCTAGAAGAGCGGAGCGCGTTCATTGTGAGAGTTTCACTTTGAAGAAACTCCGTTCTCGTCTGGCCCTTTTCTCGAGAGAATCGGGCCATCCATCTGCCCCACGCTGCTCCGGTCCCGCCACAGCTGAGGCTGCTCGGCGGCTGAGATTGCGGGGCTCACAGGTGGAGCTGGCTGACGAGTTTGAGAGAGCGTTTAATCGCTCGCGCACGTCAGCTGGAGACGAGAATGCGCTGCTAGCGGATGATGTGTTGTCTCTCACATCCTCCGGTTCTGCAGCGAGTGCTCTTTTGGCTTCAAGCCAGGGCGAGCAGGAGGTTGAAATGGAAACAAATATGAGCTCGTTTGAGCCCATGCAGCCTCTCTGCCCCGCATATGAAGAGTTGATGTCTGTTATGGACCGCGCGGCTGCCCGCTTGTATCTGCAGTGGAAGCCCGCGAGGGAAGAGGCCGCTCTCGGCAGACTAGACGAGCGGCTTCTTCCGGGCCATGACAAAGCCAACTCCTGTGAGCCTCCCATTCCTTCCTGATCTGCTTAAGAGATCGAGAGGGAATGGGACAGGCCATATTCAGCCCGCATTCACAGGCATCGGCATGTGAATCATGCTGATGTCGAGGGAATGCATGGGCGCGGATATGTGACGATGTCTCTCGCTGACGGTTGCAAACTATCTCTCAGAGCGAGGGACATCGACCCTGAAGGCTCCAAAGGCACATATGTGGCAGTGGCCGGTGCTCCTCTGCACACGATGGCAGTGTTGCAGAGGCGCACCAGGCTGATCTGCTGAAAGATCTGGACCGAGCCCCGGGGGTTTGCATCCCTTGCCGGTCCACGCCTCCACCTAAACACTGGGGGGAAACCAGGCCCGTCCTGGCCCAAGGGCCAGAGACGAGGCCAGGTCGCCAGTGTGGGGCTACCTGCCCCTTCCTTTTCCCCTTGACTCCGGGGCTGGGCCAACGATGAGACTGAGGTTCCATCTGTTGGCCCGGTATGTGAACAGTAAAGACACTTTAATAAAATATTCAAGCGTGTATGTGTATGTTTTCTTTTGTCTACCAGCTCCGCTTGGGTGTTTACTATTGCAGTTTCAAGCTCCTCTTGAGTTCTACTGCCACCAAGTGCCGAGTGTAGCCAGGTCTCCCCTCGTTTTATAAAAGAAAACAGTGTGTAGAGACCTCCACTCGTAGAAACCCCCTCGTGGGTTAAGCGTTGTCAGGTTTTGAAACCTCCGCTAGAATGAGCTTGGTATAGACATGATCCAACATACATATACATACGAGAATAACCCTCTTGAGCGTTGTCAAGCTGCTTCAGGCGGAGTATCGCTCTGCCGAAGCCTCCGCTCACTCAAACCCTGCTAAGAGTAATACTCTTTTTGCATGAGTGTGGTCAGGTACCTTCCCTGTGTATTTTCATATACACATATGTGAGACCTCCACTCCTGGGAGTTTGTGTGCTAGGGTGAATAGAGCGTTGTCAAGGCTCCCTCTCTGAGAGAGAGGTGTTTTACTGGAGCCTCCGCTCTCTTTAAAAAGCCCCGCTTTGAAGTAGAATTGAGTGTAGCAGGCCTAGGAGGCCTCCTCTCTGTGAAGTCCTCTGTGAAGAGAGACATATAAAGATAATACTTCTTAGCGCTAAATGTAGCCAGGTCATTTTTAGACCTCCATTCATGAGAGCTTTTTACTGGGTCGAGTGTTGCTAGGCTCCCTTTATGTGAGGTGTTTCTGTTAAGCCTCCACTTCCCAGAAATACAGGCCGGGAGAACACAAGGTTAAGGCAGCTTGTGAACTTTTTCCGTGGACCTGTCACTACAAGCGTTGAGTGTAAAACAAAGTAGGCCTCCCTTCCATGAGAGGGCGTGTATTCCAAGGCCTCCACTCGATAGAGCTTCCTCAGTTTAGCGTCGTCAGGCTGGTTACGTTCGAGAGCTTGTAAAACCATTAAAGCCTCCCTCACTGAAAGCTCCGCTTCCGGGTTCTGCTATCACCCGGGTTAATACAGGTGTCTTTCTCGCGAAACGCTTAGAGCACCTTCTTAAATCCACGTTTGTGGTGTTTGCTCACGCAAAGTCTTTGAGCACTCTCTGAAATCCACGCGAGTGGTGAGTGCACTAATTCAGGCACTTAACTAAAATCCATACTTATGGTAAGGTTCCTCCCGTAAAGGCAGGTTTTTTTCTCCTACGGACCACGCAGGTAATCCTCCGTGCCCGTTCTTCGAGTTGGTTCCAAAACCCTTAAGTTTTACAACTCCTTCGATAGCACAGTGTAATAGGTCTCCCTCTGTCACAGCCAACAGTACTGAGACCTTCACTCTCACAGTTATAGCAGCTGGCAGGCCCATGAGTGCCTCGCTGACTATTTTTTGGGGGAGTGCGGTCTTCCACTCACCAAAAACTAGTGTTGTAGGCTTCTCTCCTTGGAGATGTAGTCTCGGAGCCTCCACTACACAGAGCTAGATGATAAATGAGAATTTTTCATTATTGGCTCTGACTGTGAGTATCTGCCTTTCTTGAGCGTCGAGTGTAGTCAGGCCTCCCCTCGCCTAGAGCGTTTTACTTGAGGCCTCCACTCTGAAGAGTTTCCTAGGGAGAGCGTCGTAGGCCTCCTCTCGCTTAGAGAGTCTTTCTGCTGAAGCCTCCCCTCTCCAGAAGCTCCGCTTTCAGGCTCCGCTATCGCCTAGAGACTGCAAATCTGGTGATCCTCGCTATGCTCAGGACACCTACTCAAAACCACATTTGTGGTGTTTGCTCACGCGAAGTCTTTGGGCGTTCTCTAAAATCCACGTGAGTGGTAAGTGCACTGTTCAGGCACTTCACTAAAATCCATACTCATGGTAAGGTCCCTCCCGTAAAGGCAGGTTCCTTTCTCCCATGGACCACGCAGGGTTCCTCCGTGTCCATTCTCTGAGCTGGTTTTTCTCAAAAACCTTTTAGTTTTCCAGCTCCAATCCAGATAGCGCTGCTAGCAGGATCGAGTGTCGGGCCTCCTCAGGCCTCACTCTCCAGAAGAGCTCCAAAATGAAGGTATTTCTGTCGCACAGGCTAGTCAGCCTCGCGGATAACCTCCAAGGCTAGAGTGTAGCTAGGTCTTGAGACCTCCACTCTCAGAGTTCTTCCTTGCTAAAGCACGGAGGTGTGTTAGGCTCCCTCTTTAGAAAGCCTCCACTCTCCAGACTCCACTCAGGCAGTACTGTCGTTTAGGCTGTTCAGCTTCGATGAACGCCTGCAGTATTGAAGTGTAGTAGGTCTTGGGACCTCCACTCTTAGAGTCCTTCTGCTGCTCGCAGAACATTGCTCAGAGTCCTTTGTTGCCTCCAGAGACTCACTAGAAATAGGCGGTCCGACTGCACAGGCTATTCAGCCTCGCGGACCACCTCTGGTGTTGGGTGTAGATAGGTCACTGACCTCCATCCTTAGAGTCGTCCTCTGCTGGGTGCAGAGTGGTACCAGGCTTCTTTCTTACCAAAGCCGCCACTTTGCAGAAACTCCACTCAGGTAGTTCTGCTGCACAGGCTATTCAGCCTCGCTGACTACCCTCAGTGTTGAAAGTGGAGTGGGTCACGAGACCCCCACTTTTAGAGTTTTCCTTTGCAAGACGCAGAGTGTTTTTCTGGCTTCCTTTGAAGCAGTCACTCCTCTGAACTCCCTGCAGGTAGTTCTGCTGCACAGGCTATTCAGCCTCACTGACTACCCCCAGGTTTTGAGTGTAGAGGCGCCACGGCACCTCCATTCTTAGAGTTGCACCCTGGAAGGCACAGAGCGTTGCCAGGCTTCCTTTCGGCGAAGCCTCCACTCCTCGGGAAATCTCCACTTAGACAGGCCTGCTGCACAGGCTATTCAGCCTCACAGGCCGTCGTCAGTGTCAAGTGTAGTTAGGTCATGGGACCTCCACTCTGTAGATTCCCTCTGAGCAGAAGCTCCACTTGGGTAGTTCGGGTTGCATAGGCTATGCAGCCTCACTGAATACCCCCAGTGTCGAGTATAGGCTTTTCCTCCGGGCGTGAGTGTAGCCAGGTCTCCCCTCACTGAAGGGCTAGTGAGACCTCCACTCCTAAGAGCTGGTGGACTGAACGTTGTCAGGTTTCCTCTCTTTTTAGAGAGTCTTCTGTGAAGCCTCCGTTCTCCAGAGGCTCCGCCTCCAGTACTTCTAGGCGTGAGTGTAGCCAGGTCTCCCCTCACGGCAGGGTTATTTGAGACCTCCACTCCTAAGAGCTAGTGGATGGAATGTTGTCAGGTTTCCTCTCTTTCAGAGAGTCTTTTATGAAGCCTCCATTCTCCAGAAGCTCCGCTTTCAGTACTTTCAAGCGTGAGTGTAGCCAGGTCTCCCCTCACTGGAGGGCTATTTTGAGACCTCCACTCCTAAGAGCTAGTGGATTGAATGTTGTCAGGCTTCCTCTCTTTAGAGAGTCTTTTATGAAGCCTCCATTCTCCAGAAGCTCCGCTTCCCCATCTATACCTGTAGCACTGAATGTTGTCAGGTCCCTAGAGCAGGCGTTCGCCCTGCCGAGACCTCCATTCCCTAAACTCCGCCCCTTATGGTCAGGGCGTTTATGAGCTCCTTCACTTAGAGAGCTAAGTGTAGTAGGCTTCCTCTAGGCCTCCACGCTGGAGAGTTGTTTGCACAGGTAGCCGGGCTAGCCGTGGCAGGTCACTGGGCCCCAGCGACTCTCGCTGATGCAGGGGTGATTTCCTTCTTGACTCCTCATTCAGTCAGTTTGATCACCTATCCCTCGGCATGGCGGCGTTGGTATAAGCGTTCCCATAGTGTCCTGAACCAGGACGCAGCGTAGAGTTCCCTCCGGAAGGGAACGTCTCGGGTTACGTAGGTAACCTTAGTTCCCTAAGGACAGGGAACGAGACGCTGCGTCTCAGGGCCATGCCTCGGGCCCTGCACAGACCTCCGTCCGACAAAAAGATGGTGTTGTGCTCTCAGGTACCTGCTTTATACTAGCAGGCGCCTGTTGATGATGTTACAGGCTGGCGCCGGCCAGTGTCAAGTTCACTGTCGTTGTTCTATACCTTGTTTCAGAACCGGTCATGCCGAAGGCAGTTCCCATAGTGTCCTGAACCAGGACGCAGCGTCTCGTTCCCTGTCCTCAGGGAACTAAGTTTACCTACGTAACCCGAGACGTTCTTCCCCCATTGTATATAAAAAATACCATCGAACATGCATAATAACTACAGACCATCAAGTTCCAAAAAAAAGTGACTTTGATGACTATGAACTATTCCTGGGCAGCAACAAATTCACAGGATGTCCATTTCTAAGTAATCATTAGACAGAACATTGTCAAACTCTGTGCGGAGGTCTGGGTAAGAACTGTAAGTATAAGGTAAATCAAGAGTAGCTCCGCAGGTATGAGCTACTGGTCTTCTGCTGAGGCCAGATTCTGCATTAAAGCTTACCTTAATTTGATCAACACATATAACAGAAGAACCAGTGCAGAACCGCAGAAATTTTTCTGCTTTGCTTTGGTCAGCATTTCTGAGATAACGTTGCAGATGATTGAATACCATCTGTTCTTTCTGAGAGCGAATCACCTGTGTTGTTTGAAGTAGCTGTGCCACTTTTTTTGCCAGTGGCCTTCTTTGTGTCATACAGAGATACTAGACTTTCCTGGTCTGGTACTTTCAGCAGTGCAACTGGCATGGCTCCGGAGAAACAATCTATTACATATTTGGGCTCTTGAAGAATTGCTTTGTGAGCCATTGTTTGGATGGCAAATTTCATGGTGTTTTTTGGAGGGATGGAATGACAAACCAAGAGTGTAAACTTCTCTGGACACCCCAGCATCATCTACAGTTTTCTCATTTACAAATTCCATCTTCAGTGTAAACTGAATTATGCTGCTATCCATGAACACAGCCAAAAGATCTTCTACAACCTTAACCCTGTATATTACAGCATTCACAACAGTTGCATTTTCAGAGTTTCCAGATGAAATTACAGGAGAAAGATGGTTTTCTGAATGGGATGGCAAATTTTCTGGTAGTAAGGGCATTTCACTAAACAGTTCAGAACAATTATTTCTAGATTCCTTTACAATGTGTATTCATTAGTAGATTTTCTACTAAATCAGTTCAGTTAAACAGTTTTCTCACCCTCATATTGTTCTAAACAAGCTTTTCTTTGGTGTCACTGTAAAATAGCACTGTGTAATTAGGGTAAGTTGCATTTATTTTAGTTAGATTTTGAATACTTAAGAAAGCTGATCTGATCTTTTTACAGGGTCCAGTTTAAGGCTTTATTAAAAAGTCGCTATTTTTCGTAATCTGAAGTTTTGTACCCACACAGTACATGTCAGGGAATGAGCACCCCCTGCGGGATGTAATAAAACTACCTCCAGCAGCAAACTAGTTTTCCACAAAGGTTCTCCCATCCACATATTGATCAGGCTTCAGCCTGCTTAGCATCAGTGAGGAACCAGACTCTGGCTGTTGCGTGCAACAGTTGAACTTTGTCTTCATGCCTTAAGAAAGCTGATCTGATCTAATAGAGGGGTAGCGCATCCTGCCAGGATGTATGCAGCTGGCAGAATGCGCTACCACCTCTATAAATTAGGTCAAATTCATGATTGAGGAAGGAGATTTCATTAACACAGAAGGTCAGGAGGGCAGTTTAATGCCTGATCCAAAGGATGCTACTTTTTACAGGGTCCAGTTGAAGGCTCCATTAAAAAAGTCGCTATTTTTCGTAATCCAACGTTTTGTACCCACACAGTACATGTCAGGGAACGAGCACCCCCAGCTGGCTGGACTAAAACTACCTCCAGCCTCAAATTAGTTTTCCACAAAGGTTCTCCCATCCACATATTGACCAGGCTTCAACCTGCTTAGCTTCAGTGTGGAACCAGACTCTGGCTGTTACATGCAACATTTAAACAGGGTCTCTGTGTCTTAAGAAAGCTGATCTGATCTAATAGAGGGGTAGCGCATCCTGCCAGGCTGAATGCAGCTGGCAGATTGCACTACCACCTCTATAAATTAGGTCAAATTCATGATTGAGGAAGGAGATTTCATGAGCACAGAAGGTCAGGAGGGCAGTTTAATGCCTGATCCAAGGGATGCTCCTTTTTACAGGGTCCAGTTTAAGGCTCCATTAAAAAGTAGCTATTTTTTTGTAATCCGAAGTTTTGGAACCACACAGTACATGTCAGGGAATGAGCACCCCCAGCTGGCTGGACTAAAACTACCTCCAGCAGCAAACTAGTTTTCCACGAAGGTTCTCCCATCCACATATTGACCAGGCTTCAGTGAGGAAACAGACTCTGGCTGTTGCATGCAACAGTTGAACTTGTTCTCTACCTTAAGAAAGCTGATTTGATCTAATACTATAGATGGGGTAGCGAATCCTGCCAGGCTGAATGCAGCCGGCAGATTGCGCTACCACCTCTATAAATTAGATTAAATTCATGACTGAGGAAGGAGATTTCATGAACACAGAAGGTCAGGAGGGCAGTTTAATGTCTGATCCAAAGGATGCTCCTTTTTACAGGGTCCAGTTTAAGGCTCCATTAAAAAGTAGCTATTTTTTTGTAATCCGAAGTTTTGGAACCACACAGTACATGTCAGGGAACGAGCACCCCCAGCTGGCTGGATTAAAACTACCTCCAGCAGCAAACTAGTTTTCCACAAAAGTTCTCCCATCCACATATTGACCAGGCTTCAGTGAGGAAACAGACTCTGGCTGTTGAAGTTGAAGTTGGTCTCTGTGCCTTAAGAAAGCTGATCTGATCTAATAGAGGGGTATCGCATCCTGCAAGGCTCAATTCGGCCGGCAGAATGATCTACCACCCCTATTAGGTCAAATTTATAATAGAGGAATGGAATTTCACACCCTGCTGACCGGATTGAAACTACCTCCAGGAGCAAACTAGATTTCCACAAAGGGTCTCCCATTGACATACTGACCAGGCTTGGGCCTGCTTAGCTTCACTGAGCATCCGGGCTCCGGCTACTGCATGCAACAGTTAAACTTTGTCTCTGTACCTTAAGTTTAGTTCTAGGGTTTCCTATTGTGTATACTATAATGATTTCATGTAGTTTCTGTTAAAATTGATTTAAGACATATTTTCATGACATAGTCCAGTCCCCATTCTTTGTAACTGCATGAAAAATGTATCCAACAGAAAAAGAAAGTCATGCTAGTTTGGCATGACATGAGCCAGAGAATTTTTATACAAATTGTTAAGGCACAAAATTATAAACGCAACACACATTTGTTTTTGCCCCCATTTTTCATGAGATGAACTCAAAGATCTAAAACTTTTTCTACGTACACAAAAGGCCTATTTCTCTCAAATATTGTTCACAAATCTGTCTAAATCTGTGTTAATGATTCTCCTTTGCCAAGATAATCCATCCACCTCACAGGTGTGGCATATCAAGATGCTGATTAGACAGCATGATTATTGCACAGGTGTGCCTTAGGCTGGCCACAATAAAACGCCACTCAAAAATGTGTACTTTTGCTGTATTGGTGGGGGTCCAAAAACCAGCCAGTACCTAGTGTGACTAACATTTGCCCAATGCAGTGCAACACATCTATTTTGCGTAGAGTTGATCAGGTTGTTGATTGTGGCCTGTGGAATGTTGGTCCACTCTTCTTCAACGGCTGTGCGAAGTTGCTGGATATGCCACACTTGTGAGGTGGATGGATTTTCTCAGCAAAGGAGAAGTGTTCACTAACACAGATTTAGACAGATTTGTGAACAATATTTGAAGGAAGTAGGACTTTTGTGTACATAGAAAAAGTCTTAGATCTTTGAGTTCAGTTCATGAAAAATGGAGGCAAAAACAATATTGTTGCATTTATAATTTTGGTCAGTATGTGTAACTTACAGGGAACTTAAGTCTTCTGTGATTTGTTTTTACTTTTGTTCACAAATATTATAAATGCCTACTTACAGGTATTAGAAGAAGCTTGATTCTCAAATTAATTAGATAAATTTAGGGCCTCAATGTAGAACTTTGTTAGTTATCAAATTTCAAAGGTTTGTCTATGTGTATATGATCTATACATACTTTGTCCCTTCCTTAATTTTCTATTTATACAAGCAAAGCCAAATCTTACACAAAAGTATTTTAAATCGACTGCAGGTATATTGGAACTGATCATCTATGGTCTAATAACATTCAAAACTTTTTGGCTTACCAGCAGTGCAAGATTGCTATTACTTGAGGGCGGTGATGGCACCTCATTTTCAGCTTCATTCAACACTACATTCTGGAGGATTAATAAATACGCAGAAAATTAAAACACATGGTCACAAAAAACGTTTAAAAAGGACCATGTTACCTGTATGATGTTCTCATTTAGATTCCATCTTATTACAACTGTTTGGTCCTCATCTGTTTGTTCAAGTTCATCCCCTTCATTCAATTTAACTGTGTCTTCCTTATCATTGTCCTCTTGAAGGGTCTCAACTACGCTGCTGTGTAGCGGAGGAGTGTGATTGGTCAAGTCAATTAATTCAAAGTTTCTCTGAAAATCAGAGAGCTCAAGTGAATGCTGTGGACTTTTCAATTGATGTGCATTTTGTCTACACAGTTCATCAGTCTCCTCTTCACTTAAGCTTCTTGCGAGACTTTGGAAGGTGTGTCTTACTTGGATATCTCTGGGTGGTAAAAGAGAGTCATATGAAGTGCTGGGTGTCTCCAAGGTAAAACCACTCTGAGGAGCCTACTCCATTCCTCTTGTTCTTTGGGCTTCAGTTTCTTAGTTGTCTTTGAAAAACATTGAATATAACATTCACTGATTAACATTTAATTGTAAATGTAATTATTTCGGGGCTACAACGAACAATTATTTAGATTAGATCTGCGTACCACTAGAGGGAGCCGGAGAACCACACTTTGAGGACCACTGATTTAGATAATCAATTAACCAATGTTTGTTTCAGATTACTCAGTATGTTTATTTTGTCATTTAGAGGAAAGCGTCCAGCAACATTGAGATTTTTGTAAACATCAGCAAACCATAACAAAAACATTTGTTGACAGTTTTATGTCGTCAACGTTGTGGATAATGGTGACTAATTGTTTCAGCCCTAAATGATCATTAACAACTCTTGTTAGCATTTTTACAAATGAAACCCAAAATTTAAATAAGTTCAAGCCAGAGTCTTCATGATTTTACTAACCTTCCTCTTGGTGTCTTTGTTAGATAAAAGTCTGTCATCCAATAAATGCATGCTTGTATCCTCAAGATCACTGTCATGTCCATGCAATGACGCTTTCGCAGCAGTTCTCTCAGTATCACAATCTAATCCATCCTGCACTGAGTATTCATTACATTCTTCTTTATCACCATCAGATAAAGATTCTACATCTATGAGGTACACCTCTTGTTTAGTGCAAATGTAAAATCTCATCAATTTCAGTTTGGTTTGCTCATACAGATCTCCAACATTGCTGTCTGTGGGAATGTCGTTTCTTTTAAAATCACAAACACGAAAAGTCTGTTTCTGGACCTTTTGGTGACTCACCATTTGGGAATAAAAGGTTCTTTCCCATTTCCATTATTTGTAAAACTGTTGTCTTTTTTGAACTGTCAAATGCCGAGTGCCACCACCATTATTGGTCCTCACTTGTTGGTATCCATTACGGCCAAAGTGAAGCCATCCAATTTCAATTCTCCTGGCTGTTTTTTCTGCGGAAACATTTTTGTGTCTTGCTATTACATTACTTTCCCTAGGAAAGACAGTTGCTTTTCCATGGAGAGCTTTACCAGACTTTGAGCCCAGCTTTCTTGCTTCTATTTTACTTCTCAAATTTTCTAACAGAGATTCTTTGTTAGAGCAGGCAGCTGTTTGTTGACAGAAGAAGACGACAGCCAGTCGGTCACCAAATGAACCGATATACCCTGCCAGTTGCTCATCTTCCTAATTTTTCATCAGTTTATGGTCTGTGTAATTTATATGAGAGAAAATATTTTATGTTTTATTTCTACACATTAATCATTACAGTTTACACAGATTATAACTTGATCAAAAGAATACATTCTCTGGGTTCTTAATATAGTGTGTTGACTTCTTGATTATCAATGGATATGTGTATTTGTTTGTAATAGTTGTGTATGAGTCCCTTACTGTTCTACTGTGAGTGAAAAAAAATGGTTCTCAGCATTAGGCAATGTAGGACACAGTTAAAATGTGCAGAAAATGCTGGAAGAACTAAGAATATGTAAACTGAAGGATTTAGCTTAACAACGGTGGGCACTTTTATGTCTAAGGACAAAGCAGGAACTTGCAAACAACTCAAAAACTGCAGTCAATGATCAATGACCATTCAGGAAGTCAAGGATTATAAAAACAACCAGGGGGTGCACATTTCTGAAACCGGTTCAGTTCATTTACGTTATTGTAATGTAAGTATCTTCTGTTATACCTTTACAGGCTATTTTACAGTTCTAAAACAATGCAGTGTAAACTATCTTTTATTTTTGCAAAGGTATACACTCCCTATAAGGACCCTATAAGTTAACTTTTATAACTAGTGAACCAATTAATTATTGAAGGTATGTACATTATTTCTGATTCAACATGAGACTTGGCATGTGGAAAATTGCATGAGGTGATATACTGACAGCCTATGGTTGCCTTGGCTAGCAATAATTAAAACATAGTCTAGGCCAATATGTGGGTTTTAAGTATATGTTAACTGTTTAACATTAGAAATACACGGGGATACACTTCAACACCTTTGGTTGCATAACCAATCCATTGGCCTTTAATGAAACAATACCCACCTTATCCCTTTTCATGAGGTTGATGTCCTCCTCTGGAATATCTCGTGACCTTAAAAAGTTCTGTAGATCGTCCTCCATCGCAAAGCTACAACAATTTTTGTTATTGAATTGTGGTAAGTGTAATCACGTGAAAGTTTGGTTTATTCCCAGCCAACATTTGTGTGTGGGGCCCATGTGGGTTTGAAATGGGCTGAAAAATGGGCCCCATGTAGGATTGTCCGCGGGTTCCATAATGGCCCTATGTTAATTGCCCACATGGATATCATATAGGATTGCACTCGCCACTAGGTGGGACCTAACTGGGCAACATGCACAAGACCCACATGGGTCCCAGCTTTAACCCAGCTAAGTTTTATATGTGGGGCCAATGTGGGTCTTAAATGGGCTGAAAAATGGGCTCTATATGGGATTGTCCGCGGGTTCCATAATGGCCCCATGTTAACTGCCCACATGGATTTCATATAGGACTACACTTGCAGCTAGGTGGGACCTAACTGGGCAACATGCACAAGACCCACATGGGTCCCAGCTTTAAACCAGCTAAGTTTTATATGTGGGGCCAATGTGGGTCTTAAGTGGGCTGAAAAATGGGCTCTATATGGGATTGTCCGCGGGTTCCATAATGGCCCCATGTTAACTGCCCACATGGATTTCATATAGGACTACAATTGCCGCTAGGTGGGACCTAACTGGGCAACATGCTTAAGACCCACATGGGTCCCAGCTTTAAACCAGCTAAGTTTTATATGTGGGGCCAATGTGGGTTTTAAATGGGCTGAAAAATGGGCTCTATATGGGATTGTCCGCGGGTTCCATAATGGCCCCATGTTAACTGCCCACATGGATTTCATATAGGACTTCACTTGCCGCTAGGTGGGACCTAACTGGGCAACATGCTTAAGACCCACATCGGTCCCAGCTTTAAACCAGCTAAGTTTTATATGTGGGGCCAATGTGGGTTTTAAATGGGCTGAAAAATGGGCTCTATATGGGATTGTCCGCGGGTTCCATAATGGCCCCATGTTAACTGCCCACATGGATTTCATATAGGACTACACTTGCCGCTAGGTGGGACCTAACTGGGCAACATGCTTAAGACCCACATGGGTCCCAGCTTTAAACCAGCTAAGTTTTGTATGTAGGGCCAATGTGGGTCTTAAATGGGCTGAAAAATGGGCTCTATATGGGATTGTCCGCGGGTTCCATAATGGCCCCATGTTAACTGCCCACATGGATTTCATATAGGACTACACTTGCCACTAGGTGGGACCTAACTGGGCAACATGCACAAGACCCACATCGGTCCCAGCTTTAACCCAGCTAAGTTTTGTATGTGGGGCCAATGTGGGTTTTAAATGGGCTGAAAAATGGGCTCTATATGGGATTGTCCGCGGGTTCCATAACGGCCCCATGTTAACGGCCCACATGGATTTCAAATTAGATTGCACTTGCCACTAGGTGGGACCCAACTGGGCAACATGCGCAAGACCCATCTTGTTCCCAGATTTGGGTACCACAAGGTTACTACATGGGCTGAAATACGGGCTGTAACTGGGATTGTCCATGGGTTCCATGCTGGCCCCAGCAACTTATGCATGGGGCCAAGCTAGCAATCATCTGGGTTCCATCTAAAATAATATCAACACCACACAAATAAATTTTTAAGGATTAAAGCACACAGTGAGATTAAAATATTTTCAAATTTAAATTTTATTGAAGACACACAAGGACAGCATTTAAATAAGCAGATTAATGTCAGATTAAAGGAATAGTTCACAAAAAAAATGAAAATTTGATGTTCATTTGCTTACTCTGAGGGGATCCAAGATGTAGGTGACTTTGTTTCTTAGTAAAACACAAACAAAGATTTTTAACTGAAACCATTGCAGTCTGTCAGTCATATAATGGCAGTCAATAGTTACCAAATCATTAAGAGTCAAAAAAAAAACATGCACAGACAAAACCAAATTAAACACTGTGGCTTGAGACGATGCATTGAGGTCTTGAGACACATAACGATGGGTCTGTACATGTAACTGAACAGCATTTATATCATTATTAAACTCTGATCCACCGGAACATTCAGGTGTATGGAGCATAGGGGTGGGCGATATGACCTAAAATTAATATCACGGTATTTTTCATCTTTTGAACGGTGACGGTATAATATCACGGTATTACTTTTTTTGGTACATTTTGGGAGGAGTAGCCTGTCCTGTCCCTTTAGTATGTGAATAAAGTTAATATTTTTTATAATATAATAAGTAAATGGTATGTATCCTTATCAAAAAGAGACATGGGAGAGTATTATCCATTCTCAACATATTTATTTTGCAAAAAACCTAAAGATCTTACTTAGTGTACAACAAAACACAAATTATTTTTTATTGAAATTTAATTTCTGCAATATATAAAACCTTTAAATAACTGGGGCAAATCAACCCATAGCAACAGTTTAAAAGTAGACCAATTCTGTGGGGAAAAACGCGGACTTGGCAACCCTGCATCCAACACCAGCTGCTGGAGTTAATGTCATTGTACACATGAGTACGAAATTTTCGTCCGAGATTTTTGCACGTTAAAAAAAATACAGGTTATGTTAATCGAGTTTACACACTGCCTCTGAAACTTTCGTCCGTCATAAAAAAATTCGGATCGTGTTTGATTTTCTGCATGTTCGCATCCATAATAAGCATTTTGATAAGGATGGCGAATATGAGAAAAAAAAAAAAAAAAAAACGCATACGAAAATCGGACTCAGTGTACAATGACCTTTAGATTTGAATGATCACGGGTCGAAAGTAAAGAGAGATGACAAAAACAGACTGGAGAATTTGCTGTAATCTTGTACTCACTGACAAATATCTATTATAAGATGTGCTGCCCCCTTTACACAGAGTGTGCGTTATCGCAAAATCGTAAGTAAAAGTAAAAACAGCGCGAGCGCTCAGTTAAAAGCGATTTCTATACCCTGCATATTGAAAGTGTGAAAATTATATACAATATTAGTTCGCCTCGCGCCCGCTCAATTTGTGATCCGCTGTGTAAATCCTTCGGCTGGCCGACCGGGAAAAGTCCGCCTCTGGTATAGGCTACAGGCCCGAACTTTCTTCACGATGTTTCACCAGTCGTTTAATGGCCACTCCCCTTTTACCTACCACCTGCAAAGCTGATACGAATATGTTTTACTTTTTTATTTACAACAAGATATATAGTATAAGGTCAGGTATTCAGACCACAACTGAACGTTTGAAGAAAATGTAATGCCTTATTATTTAGAATTAGCTATTATTGATGTAAATGCAGCCGTTCGAGGCACATAATTGATTTATTACGGTATTGACGGTATTAGAAAATCCATGTCGTTGCGCAATGTCACACCAGTGCTGACTATGACACCGGTGTACCGCCCACCCCTAATGGAGCATGTTCACAGTAGCTGACGTGTGGTGCATCAACATGCTCTGGCAATGTAGTCAAAAGTTTGTCTTTGTAGGTGAAAAGTCAATACTCCCAGATGAGTTCACACAAGGAAATGTAATCTTTTAGTTTTTAATCGGTTACCAGAATTTGTATAAGCACAAGTAATTACCATTTTGATAAGCCAATATGCTTATGTAAACAATGAGTGACGTATACGCGTGATAGATCACACACGGACTGGGTGAACATTCTCAGGACAGTAGAACGTTCCGGTGGATCAGAGGTAAATAATAATATAAATACTGTTCAGTTTTTTGCACAGACCGATCGTTTTATGTCTTAAAGGGATAGTTCACCCAAAAATGAAAATGTGATGTTTATCAGCTTACCCCCAGGGCATCCAAGATGTAGGTGACTTTGTTTGTAGTCTGTCAGCCATATGATGGCAGTGGATGGGCACAAACCTTTAAAAGTGAAAAAAAAAAAAAAAAAACATGCACAGACAAATCCAAATTACACCCTGCGGCTCGTGACGATACATTGATGTCCTAAGACACGAAACGATCGTTTTTTTATGAGAAACTGAACAGTATTTATATAATTTTTTACCTTTGATACACAGCCACGTCTAACTGTCCTGAGCACGAACTCATCATCCGGCTCGTTACATGCGTACGCGTTCTGGCGTAGTATACGTAAATGCCGGAAGTCATCTATCCCGTGTGTACGACACTCATTGTTTACACAGTGCACAGAGATTTTGTGTATAGCGGCTATTCAAAATGGTAATTACTTGCACTTATCCTGATTGTTCAAACCGATTGAAAGCTAAAAATTACGTTTGCGCAAACTCATCCAGGACTGCTGACTGTTCACCGATTTCCCCTTACGACGTTTGCGTATACTACGCCAGTGAGCGTACACGTGAAATGAGCCGGAGGTTGAGCTCACACTCAGGACAGATGGACGTGGCTGTGTATCAAAGGTAAAAAATTATATAAATACTGTTCAGTTTCTCACAAAAAAAACACTATTGTTTTGTGTCTTAGGACATCAATGTATCGTCATGAGACGCAGGGTGTAATTTGGATTTGTCTGTGCATGTTTTTTTTTTTACTTTTAAAGGTAAAACCAAGCACTAAGCCCATCCACTGTTATTATGTGGCTGACAGACTGCAAGGGTTTGAGTTAAATATCTGAAGAAACAAAGTCACCTACATCTTGGATGCCCTGTGTGTTTAGTTTTTTTTTTGTTTTTGGTAAAAAGATTTGGTAACCACTGACTGTCCTTTAAAGAGCATCTCTTCAAAGTTATAAACCTACTTGTTCAAAATAATGTAAAAGTTAATACTTTTTTTAACCTGTATTTGACCTAATATTTACTGAAACCTTCAAACATTTGAACAGGAAATAAATGGGAAACAATTAGAAGCATCAGCAACGATACATTTGTGCTTACAGTGCAGACAGTCACTTGTGCATTCTAGACATCCTCTGTACTCCTCCGTCTCTTGTTCCAATTTTGAGAGATCCCCATCAGCTTCTTGCCAATCATTTCAGCTTTCTTAAGAACCTCTGCAAAACAAATTTGTTTAAATATACTGAATATGCAAGATCAAATTACAAATAGCATTTTTGTGCTTGACTGAATTAGGCTAATGCTTAAAATGAAAATAATTTTGTCAAAAAGATGACATAAAATAAGGAAACTGCCCTCACCTACAGAAAGGAAAACAACAGAGTAAAAAACAAGCTGTACAGATTCTATTCCAATAGACAGGTTTTCTAGGATGTGTTTAGTAAATTGTTAAAAAAATGTAACTTACATGTTAAAACAACATATTAAAGAAAAACAACTATTACTCAGGATAATACTAAAAATAATAATAATTATAAAAATAATTCTAAATTGTCATAGAATTGGAGTGTCATTGGAGGGGCATTAGGGAAATCAATAGAGAATTACTGTTCATTCATTCAAACTAATCTAATTAAATTTTTTATTGATAAAATCAGTTTATGAAGCATAAATATGCAATGTGTTTTAAAGGACCACTTCAATTATTGTTATGAGTTAACCATTTAGAAAATAATAATAATAATAACAACAAAAATGATAATACATTTTTTTATCAAGACTTTGTCATTTTACTATTAGGCAGATTCTCGCATTTATATTCTATGTCCATGGATGGAATCGACCAACAAAATAATGCTTAAAGGGATAGTTCACCCAAAAATGAAAATTTGTTTATCTGCTTACCCCCAATGCATCCAAGATGTAGGTGACTTTGTTTCCTAAGAAAAACACAAACAGAGATTTTTAACGAAAACCGGTGCAGTCTGCCAGCCTTATCATGGACGTGGATGGGCACCAAACCTTTAAAAGTAAACAAAAACATGCACAGACAAATCCAAATTACACCCTGCGGCTTGTGACGATACATTGATGTCTTAAGACACGAAAAGATCGTTTTTTGCGAGAAACTGAACAGTATTTATATCATTTTTTACCTTTGATACACAGCCACGTCCATCTGTCCTGTGCACGAGTTTGGCATCAGTTACGTTACATGTGCTCGCGCTCAGGCGAAGAATACGCAAACGCCGTAAGGGGAAATCAGTACAAGTCCCGGATGAGTTTTAAATCGGTTTGAACAATCAGGATACGCGCAAGTAATTACCATTTTAAATATCGGCTATAGCCACAATCTCTGAGCACTGTGGAAACAATGAGTGTTGTATTCATGCGACAGATCGCTTCCGGTGTTTGTGTATACTATGCCAGAGCGCTACACGTATAACGATCCGGATGATGAGCCCGTGCTCAGGACAGATGGACGTGGCTGTGTATCAAAGGTAAAAAATGATATAAAAACTGTTCAGTTTCTAACAAAAATCGATCGTTTCGTGTCTTAGGACATCAATGTATCCTCACGAGTCGCAGGGTATAATTTGGATTTGTCTGTGCATGTTTTTGTTTACTTTTAAAGGTTTGGTGCCCATCCACGTCCATGATAAGGCTGGCAGACCGCACCAGTTTTCGTTAAAAATCTTCGTTTGTGTTTTTCTGAGGAAACAAAGTCACCTACATCTTGGATGCATTTGGGGTAAGCAGATAAACATCAAATTTTCATTTTTGGGTGAACTATCCCTTTTAAGTATTTTTTATTATTATTAATATTATTAATGCTGATGATTTATGAGTGATTTAAAATAGAAATTTTAAAATATTCTTCTTTGTGCCGTTGGAAAACAACTGAGTTGATCACAAATTTGGACCATTCTTAAATTTCCAGGATGGATCGACTTAAGGGTTACAGTTTTAATAACATAAGTTAGAGCTCTTAGATAAACTAAAATACTAAAACTTTTTTTTTTTTTTTACTACCTGAAGATTTAACAAAAAAATATATAATAATAAAATAAAAAATAAAATAACACGTAATTGTAGGTTCTGGCAAATTAATTTTTAGAGTCAATTTAAAATTTAAATCATTACACATAATTCAGAATCCTAACTGCACACTGTATTAAGTAAATTATGTAAAAACAAATTTAAATAGGACATAAAAGTAAATTAAAAAGTACATTTTATTAAATTACATCAAATCAAAACTTTGCAAATAGTTAATAAATCCATACCAGAAGTTCTAGTGGAGTGTAGCAGATAAAGAAGAGCCCTCCACTATATTGCCAGTAATCAGCTGAATCCTCAGTCGGTCTGGGGTGGGCTGATAAGTCCTTAAAAATAAAGATTTCACTTTTAAAATTCTTTTGAACTCTTATACAAAATGTTTTTCAATCGTACCAACATTTGCCACTATAAATCATTCAGAAAACATGAACAGTCAGCTTTGAGACTGTTAGTTATTATATAATTAAAAATGTAAGAATATGCCTAACTCATGGCAATCCAAAAAGAAAAAATGTGAATCCCCAAAAAGACACTGGATTCACAATAGACTCTTTTTATAAATGTATCAAAACAAGGTCAACACAATTGTAGCTTAAAAATTTGTGCACCCAAATCAAACCAAAACTTAACATAATTTTACCTGCAGCTGCATTTATCCAGACCCATTTAAGGCTCATGAAGGACTCATAATATTTTTTGTAGTGAAACAACTAAAGGACTGATGATGGTAGCATGTTCTCCGTATTTGTTATCGCAGATGAAGAAAGACAAAAGAATAAAAAAGTTAGTCATATTGATAATCAGTGGGGCAAATGTCTTACAAATGTATTTTTGATTATGAGAAGAACCATACTTTTATATTTTAATCCCATGAAAGATTTAGAATCAAAGATTAAAAATAATGTTATTGGTAGCAGTTTGTGTTTTATAGTTAGATTCCTGTGTTTCCGAGCTTTAATAGCACTTTCATCACTGTACTCATTGCTCCTTCTCATGCATTGCGTTTAAATTAGCTGACAACATTCGTAGCCTATCTATAACACATAGCAATATCAGGGGCTACAAATACGTGCTAATATGCTAATCGCGATTAGCATCTGGTGTAACATCTTTGATGAAGCACAGATGCAAGTCATAGTGCGTCTGTTACCTCATGTGGAATTTACACAGAAAGAACATAAAGCTAGAAAGACTGAAATATGTTCCCTTACCTGATATCAGCAATCTGCTGGCAGGACCTCACAGATCCAGTCCGGTCTTCCTCTGTGTTCACATTCCAGCTTTTGTTCTCCACATGTCACAACGCGAGTTAATTTAAAATAAAAATGTAACAAACTAACGTATTTTCAAACTTGACCAGTAAAGGCGCGCACAGTTGTCATTGGCCAGTTACTTGTCAGATGGCAGTCAGCTTAACCAATCATGATCCCTCCAGCAAGGTTATACAACCAGCGTGGTAATGGCAAGATAAAGATTTTTTTAAAGAAATATGTGTGTTTAGTGTTATTTGTAGGCTGTATTATTTTAATAGTTGTTCAAAAATTGTTTTCAGTGTATGAAATAAAAATGCAGTTGTAGCCATTCACAAAATTGTAGGTCCACAAAATCAAAACAAAGATATTGATTCAAAATACATACACTATATAGCCAAAAGTACCCTTCTAATGTAATGAACAGGTTTGACTACTTTAGTAATTTCCATGAGTACAAATCTTAATGTTTAAGCATAAAATTATATTCTAGGGAATTAATTTTAATAGCAACAGTTTTAACATAACAATGCCTTTGTGTATAAGGCAAGGTTCAAATTGAAATGATTGATTCAGTCAGTGTGGAAGAACTTGACTGGTCTGCATAAAGCCAAGTCTTAATCCCAGTTGAACACCTCGGTGTGACTTTAAATGCAGACATTGAGCCAAAAAGTTATCACCAAACACCAATGACTTGTACATATCGGTACAGTCATTTTGGACAAATCCAAAACTTTTTCAACAGAGATGGAAATACAATTTTTAAATAGGCTACATTAATTATGTTCCCATTTTTGTTGCCACAGTTTTAGAAGTGCCTATTTCTGTTTTAAAGAAGGGGTGTCCTAATACTTTTGTCCATGTGGTGTTTGTACAAGTCATTGGTGTTTGGCAATGAGTTTTTGGCTCAAGGTCATTTAAAAATCAGTCCAGAGGTGTTCAACTGGGATTAGGACTTGGCTTTATGCAGACCAGTCAAGTTCTTCCACACTGACTGAATCAGTCATTTCGGTTTGAACCTTGCCTTATACACAAAGGCATTGTCATCTTACAATTGAAGAGGCTCCTGTCCAAACTGTTGCTATAAAATTAGAAGCACACAATTCCCTATAATATCATTTTATGCTTAAACATTAAGTTTGTTCTAATGGAAATTACTAAAGTAGTCAAACCTGTTCATTAGAAGGGAGAAAATACTGGCAATAGTGTATCATGTAAAAAAAAAAAATCAACTTTGATTTACAAGTATTTTTGTTAACCCTTTTCAATCATTTAGCAAACCATTTTATAACTTTGATGGTTTGTCATGTGCTGGGACATAAAATAAAAAAAAGCTAATGATACATTTCAGAAACATAAAATTCCATAATATCTTTCTTTACTTGGGCTATTTTATTATATGAACTGATGACCTTACAAAATTTAAAAGAATATCTCTAGAAATGCATTTGTCACTCCGACTGACCATAAAACTGGGGGAGTTTCACTAAATCAGGGCACATGACAAGCTGCTAGAGGGTTTGATTTCTTCTACCCGTCTCAAAGCGATTACAATCCAAATATGTTATTCCATTATTTAGAGATAATTAGTAATCTCTAACCTTTTCATTAAAGTGCACAGTTTTCCTTATTTTTTTCTTATATAAAAACATCTATTGTGATAAGCATTGTGCTGTAACTCACAAAATCAGACCACTAAAAACTGACACTTTGAATATGTAATGTCCTATGAGTGTACAGGTCATTTGCCCAATTTCAGATATCAAAAGACATGTGCTATGCAGGACATTTTTGACCACACCCAGGTTTGACCTGGTTTGCCTGTATACCAGCTGGGTTCTTCAGCTCCAAAATTCTGCTATCATTACCTCACCTTAAGTTGTACTAAACCTGTATTAATTTTTTCTGTGTAATAAAAACAATATACACAAATATTTTGGGAAATTATCTTAACAAAAAGTTTCTGGCCCCCAATGACTTCCATAGCCTTTTTATTTATTAATTTTTATTTCCCAAGATGTGTCCAGCAACTGGCTTCCAACATTCTTTAAAATAACTATTTCAAAAATAATTTAGATAATGTTCAACAGAAGAAAGACTTCATGCAGGTTTTGAACAGAGAATGAGCAAATGACGACAGAATTGTGACGATTGTCTTGCTGAGTTTAGTTCTAACTCTAACCAAACACGGCTCTAACCAAAAGCTAATCATAATGCTCCAAACTATTTGTAAATTAGACACAGTCATGTTTGATTAGGGTTAGAATCATATTTGGTTTGGCCAAGAGGACCCCATGTCCCTTATGAAAATTTATAATGGTTTTACAATGAAAAAAAAATATAAGTATTGTAGTTATTTTTTGGTAACTATCAATTAACTATGTGGGTACCAATTTGGCCCCATGTGGGCTCCCTATATGGGACTGATTGTGTTTGCCCATGCCAAACCCATATGGTTTATGAAACCGGGCCCCATATGTGTTTCCCAGTTTTGAACCCATATAGACGTTAACTATGTGGATACTACCTTGGCCCCATGTAGGCAGACTGTATGGGATTGATTGAGTTTGCCCATGCCAAACCCATATGGTTTATCAAAGCGGGCCCCATATGTGTTTCCCCATTCTGAACCCATATAGACGTTAACTATCTGGGTACTACATTGGCCCCATGTAGGCAGACTGTATGGGACTGATTGAGTTTGCCCATGCCAAACCCATATGGTTTATCAAAGCGGGCCCCATATGTGTTTCCCCATTCTGAACCCATATAGACGTTAACTATCTGGGTACTACATTGGCCCCATGTAGGCAGACTGTATGGGATTGAGTTTGCCCATGCCAAACCCATATGGTTTATCAAACCGGGCCCCATATGTGTTTCCCCATTCTGAACCTATATAGACGTTAACTATCTGGGTACTACATTGGCCCCATGTAGGCAGACTGTATGGGATTGATTGAGTTTGCCCATGCCAAACCCATATGGTTTATCAAAGTGGGCCCCATATGTGTTTCCCCATTCTGAACCCATATAGACGTTAACTATCTGGGTACTACATTGGCCCCATGTAGGCAGACTGTATGGGATTGATTGAGTTTGCCCATGCCAAACCCATATGGTTTATCAAAGTGGGCCCCATATGTGTTTCCCTATTCTGAACCCATATAGACGTTAACTATCTGAGTACTACCTTGGCCCCATGTAGGCAGCCTGTATGGGATTGATTGAGTTTGCCCATGCCAAACCCATATGGTTTATCAAACCGGGCCCCATGTGTGTTTCCCCATTCTGAACCCATGTAGACGTTAACTATCTGGGTACTACCTTGGCCCCATGTAGGCAGCCTATATGGGATTGATTGAGTTTACCCATGCCAAACCCATATGGTTTATCAACGTGGGCCCCATATGTGTTTCCCCGTTTTGAACCCATATAGATGGTAACTGTCTGGGTACTACATTGGCCCCATGTAGGCAGACTGTATGGGATTAATTTGAGTTTGCCCATGCCAAACCCAGATGGTTTATCAACGTGGGCCCCATATGTGTTTCCCCTTTCTGAACCCATATAGACGTTAACTATCTGAGTACTACCTTGGCCCCATGTAGGCAGCCTGTATGGGATTGATTGAGTTTGCCCATGCCAAACCCATATGGTTTATCAAACCGGGCCCCATGTGTGTTTCCCCATTCTGAACCCATGTAGACGTTAACTATCTGGGTACTACCTTGGCCCCATGTAGGCAGCCTATATGGGATTGATTGAGTTTACCCATGCCAAACCCATATGGTTTATCAACGTGGGCCCCATATGTGTTTCCCCGTTTTGAACCCATATAGATGGTAACTGTCTGGGTACTACATTGGCCCCATGTAGGCAGACTGTATGGGATTAATTTGAGTTTGCCCATGCCAAACCCAGATGGTTTATCAACGTGGGCCCCATATGTGTTTCCCCTTTCTGAACCCATATAGACGTTAACTATCTGAGTACTACCTTGGCCCCATGTAGGCAGCCTGTATGGGATTGATTGAGTTTGCCCATGCCAAACCCATATGGTTTATCAAACCGGGCCCCATATGTTTTTCCCCATTCTGAACCCATATAGATGTTAACTATCTGGGTACTACATTGGCCCCATGTAGGCAGACTGTATGGGACTGATTGTGTTTGCCCATGCCAAACCCTTTTGGTTTATCAAACCGGGCCCCATATGTGTTTCCCCATTCTGAACCCATATAGACGTTAACTATCTGGGTACTACATTGGCCCGATGTAGGAAGACTGTATGGGATTGATTGAGTTTGCCCATGCCAAACCCATATGGTTTATCAAAGTGGGCCCCATATGTGTTTCCCCATTCTGAACCCATATAGACGTTAACTATCTGGGTACTACATTGGCCCCATGTAGGCAGACTGTATGGGATTGATTGAGTTTGCCCATGCCAAACCCATATGGTTTATCAAAGTGGGCCCCATATGTGTTTCCCCATTCTGAACCCATATAGACGTTAACTATGTGGGTACTACATTGGCCCCATCTAGGCAGCCTGTATGGGATTGATTGAGTTTGCCCATGCCAAACCCATATGGGTTATCAAAGTGGGCCCCATATGTGTTTCCCCGTTTTGAACCCATATAGATGGTAACTATGTGGGTACTACATTGGCCCCATCTAGGCAGCCTGTATGGGATTGATTGAGTTTGCCCATGCCAAACCCATATGGGTTACCAAATGCGCCCCATATGTGTTTCCCCGTTTTGAACCCATATAGATGGTAACTATCTGGGTACTACATTGGCCCCATCCAGGCAGCCTGTATGGGATTGATTGAGTTTGCCCATGCCAAACCCATATGGTTCATCAAAGCGGGCCCCGTATGTGTTTCCCCATTCTTAAACCATATAGACGGTAACTATATGGGTACTACCTTGGCCCCATTTAGGCAGCCTGTAGGGGATTGATTGAGTTTGCCCATGACTGACCCATATGTTAAACCCATATGGGCCCCACTTGTATAGACCATTTTGAGCCCATATGCTCATTGCTCATTAGTGACCCAGCTGGGACCTACATGGGGAGCCCACCTCTTTTGACCCATGTGGGACCTACTTAGCTACCTCAAGTGGGCCCCAGATAAGATGCCCATTTTGGGACCATGCCCACTTGGTACCCATATAGCCCAAGCATAAACCATGTGGGCCCCACATATGCATGTTGGCTGGGTTGTTCTATTTAAATAGTTAAAAAAAGACTTTAATATATGACAACTAACCGCGAAAGGCTGACCTTTCCCCATTCAGTTGCGTTCATCCAAGTGATGCTATGATATACCGTACCAACACAAACCAGAAGCACCACGCGCAGAGACCTCTCGCGAGAGAACACAACAGGTTTTGCGAGAGAACGCAAAAATTCTCTTACTCCGATTTTTTTCCTCCCACCCAAAAATTTTTTCCACCATCCCAATTTTTTTTCCACCACCCCAATTTTTTTTCTACCAACCCCAATTTTTTTTCCACCACCCCAAAATTGTTTCCACCACCCAGATTTGTTTTTAACCCACCCCTACATTTTTTCCACCACCATGACCTTTTAGGGGCTCCATAGTATACAGTCCAGTTCTTGCTTGTAACAAACCATTAACCATGACTTTTGCCACAATAAACTCCTAATTTGCTTATTGATAGTAAAGCAGTTGTTATGTAGGTATTTGGTAGGATTATGGGTGTAGAATATGGTCATGCAGAATAAATGCTTTATGAGTTCAAAGAAACAGCCAATATGTTAATAATAGGCCTAATGATAAGCAACTAGTTAATAATTAGAATTGGTCCCTATACTAAATTGTTACCCCGTTGTTTTGCTGCCCATTAAAGTTTTCTGCATTTGAACTATGGTGTAACCTGTGTACTTAGGCAAACTAATTAGACCCCAATCTACCAAACTGCTCCATATAACAAAGCACTGGTGGATTACGTTCATCTCATAGCCAATCAAATGAGGTTTTCAGACTGTCTATGTACCCTTATCTGATTGGTTAATTTAACGTGCTGCACGCCAGAAGATATCCTTATCTTTATTTGGCTCAGCATCGTCCTTGCCGCTGCAATGGTACTCTTAATGCACACATACACAAATATAATTATATGCATGTATAAGTAATATTTACACACGTTGTATACCATTAAGTGGACTCCCATCTGTGCATTCAGAATTTCAAGTTAGTGTTAAAAAAGAAAAAATGTAATACATTGATTGGTTTGCAGTTTTCATTTAAATACTAAATATATCATAAAACCTGCTTAAACCATTGAGCTAATGCTAAACTATACACTTAAAACCTTTTATACAAAATCTTTAAGAATAAAAACTCAGTGTGTGTTCATTTTCAGCCCCATTACTGATATTCTCCAGCGTATGGTCCTTGTGCTCACTCCCAGCAATTTTGCAACAAAGGGTACAAGAGACATGGCTATCAGTTCCTCAAAACATACCTCTGATGTAACAATTCTGGGCCACCCAAAGTTGCCAGATTCAAACTCCAGAGTGTTGTGTGAACACTGCTGATTTTGGTGGATCTCATCAATCATATACAACCTCTTAGAGTCCATCCAAAGCAGCATGTGGAAAAAAGTCCTCCTGGCTTGAGAGCGCATTCAAAAAAATCTCCTGGGAGCAGGCAAACTCCAAAAAAACTATATCAACTGGTGGTCGACTGAGCAAATGGGACAGCCGTGCATGAAGCCTACCCGATATACACAACACAAGATGATGAAAGAGAACTTTGAGTTATGAAATTAGTCAAATAAAGGAATACATTAAATATTGCATTCAAAAACAAGTGCCATGTGAGGACAAAGAGGACATCTTTGAAAAGAGGTTTCCTACTTTCTTGAGTTCCTCCAATATAACCATGTTTGAGGACTCAGATGGGGGGTTGTTCTGGAAGTGGTAAACAATCTATGCTCAAATCCTTTTCAGAAGTGAGTTTATCATAATCATTCACAAGGTGCTACTGTGGCCCTTGCTAACAAAGAAAGGTCTAATAAATAAATGTCAACATAATGCATAAACAAAAACAGAGTATTAAATGTTAAATAAACTTGTAGAAAGAAAAACTTGTGGAAATAGATGTTGCCATAAATAAATGAATGAATAAATGAAAGAAAGCATTAATGCATTTGGAAAAAAATAAAACTAATAATACATAAAAACTATAAATATCACAATTTGTAAAGATTTGTAACGTTTCTTTATATACATTTCAATATGTTTTTCACCAAAAATAAAACTCTGAATACTACTGTCATGATTTATTATTCGAATATGTTTCTTTTTTTTTTAAACATCAGTGCACTTTTCGGATTGTAGACACAGAAGCGCGTGAACCGGACTTTTATTTTGATCTGGTGTATGACGTCATAAGTCTGCTCCGCGCTCCTGCATCTGTGTTTCAGCTGAAGAAAGGTTTGTAGTCTTTACTGTTTCAACTTTGAAGTGTTTAAATTCATACCATACGTTTAGTCTGTTTTATATGGCTTACAAGCGATGTAAACGTAATAATTATTGCATGCAACATGTTAATATTTTATCTAATGATGAACGTTATTAAAGCGCATCCACACAGCGCCTGGTTTCTCTCTCTGTTAGTGCTTCAGATCAGAAACACGAATTACAAACGCTGAGAGACCTGCTGCTCAAAACAATCAATACAACGAGAAGAACAAACTCAATGACAACTTTGGCAAAAAATTGCAAATGTTGTTGTTGTTGTTGTTGTTGTTGTTGTTGTTGTTGTTGTAATGACAATCTTAAATACTACAGCATTTAGAAATATTAACGTAATATACTATAATAATGTATGTAATATACTAAATGTTATAATCATTAAATACCTGAATAGTAAAAATTTAAAGTTTTGATTGTTTGTCTAATCAGATCATTTAAGTCCATTAACTATCACTCTGATTCCCTCACTAGTGCACTGACTACTGAACTAGAGCTGATTGAGATTTTTTTTTCTTTTCTGATAATTGTCTTTTCCTTAAACAGGAAAAAGTTTCCAAACACAGAAACAAACTCCTGGTGGAGCAACAGAGATCCACGTGACACACTGTTATAAAGATGGCATTTATTAAAGAGGAGAGTGAAGACATGAAGATTGAAGAAACATTCAGAGTCAAACATGAAGATACTGAGGAACAAACAGGTTGGTTTTCATTCTCAAAGCTAAACTATCCTATTCTCATTTAATTTGTCTTTAGCAGGTGTTTTTCTAAACTGTCTACCTTCCTGCAGATTTTAGCTTAATGTTTTTCTTAAAGTTCTCTTAAAGACCTTTTTTTATTTAAAAACAGCATTTAAAGAATTGTGTCATTTGATATTTAAATGTTAATGTTCACTGCTAGGATTGAGTAATATTTTTCATGTGGTCTTGCTCTGATGTAATGATGACGTATGTGAAATAAAAGGTGCGTTCGACTTCATGCGGCGCTGCACAGACCGATCGGCGGCTGACTTAAAGTAGTGCCTGCCGCTTAGAAATTTTGTCCGACTTGAACCGACGCCACGTGACGTTCACGTGTGGCATCAAAGTAACGCGAGAGCGTTTCGAGAACAGCCGGCTTGCTCAGCCAGCGCAACATTTCAGAAGGGACTGCGCCAGGCTGTGATGACGTCACAGCTTCTCATGATTGGCCACATTCACCACATGACGATCATCACGCGTGTTTCCTGCATAACAAATCAATTTGCATGCCATTTCGTAAATAGTTTACGATCTTTTGACTACAGTACATTTTATTCCCTTAAATTCCTTGTATTGGATTTGTGCATAAATGTATTATTGTACTTTTTTCCATACAGACCACTTATAGTATTCAGCTGCATATTTAAGTAATATATTTTATGGAATAACTAAAATGTCACAGACATTTAATCTAATGTGGTCGACATTGATTGATGCTGAAATCTGTAGTTGCTGCTTCACTTGCATGTGCTGCATTTCTTCCAACAAAAAAGGTATTTCTATAGCTTCCAGTTCATCTGCAATACAGTAGGCAAACGCCACGTGATCTGCCATGTTTGAGGGAGCAACGAGATCCCCAACTTGTCCGACTTAACGGCTCCGTTTTCAGCTCCTCCCCGACTGCTTTCGGCTAATCTCGCCGATCGATCTGCGCAGTATGAGCTCGAACACACCTAAAGTCTGGTGACAGCCGTCACTTTCATTCAACTTGTTTGACTTAATTGTCAGAATCAGGTGCTTTAACTAAGAGAGGCATGCAAAATATTCAGAGTGGGTGGAGCTTGAGGACTGGTATTGAAAACCACTGGCTTAGGGCAGATAGGATGTAGTTATATGTTAGTTTTTACACTTTACATGTTTGAATGTTTTGAAATCTGTTGCTTTGTGTCATTAAACTGAGGTTAACTTGTACTTATCTTTTTTCACCTTAGACCTGATGGCACTGAAAGAGGAGAGTGAAGTACTGAATGAAATGGAAGAGAAAGATCAGGATTTCATGAATGGAGAAAAATCTTTTAGTTGTTCACAGACTGAAACGACTTCCTTAATAGAAATAAATCGAAAGACGGTAAGAAGTTATTTAACCTGCCATCAGTATGCAAAGTCTTTCAATCAAACAGAAAGAATTACAAGACACATGAGAGTTCACACAGGAGAGAAACCTTACGGCTGCCAAGAGTGTGGAAAGACGTTTAACTATAAACAACGCTTTGAAGTCCACTTACGAATTCACACTGGAGAGAAGCCTTTCACATGCAAGCAATGTGGAAAAAGTTTCACCCGAAAAGGAAACCTTGATCAACACATGAGTGTTCACAATAGAGAGAGCCTTTTCACCTGCCGACAGTGTGGAGTAAGTTTCACTCAAAAAGAAAGCTTTATCAGTCACATGAGAATTCACAATGGAGATCAGCCTTACATGTGTGATCAGTGTGGAAAGAGTTTTGGTCAAAAACAACCATTTAAAGTCCACTTGAGAATTCACTCCGGAGAGCAACCCTACACATGCCCTCAGTGCGGAAAGAGGTTTAATTATAAATACCAATTAGAAAAGCACATAAGAATTCACACTGGAGAGAAGCCTTTCACCTGCCAGCAATGTGGAAGAAGTTTCAGGCAAAAAGTTACCCTGAACACACACATGAGAGTTCACTCTAGAGAGAAGTCATTTATATGTGGTCACTGCGGAAAGAGTTTTGATCAACATCAAAACCTTGAAGTTCATATGAGAACTCACAGAGAAAAATCCTACACATGCCCTCTGTGTGGAAAGAGTTTCTCTCAAAAACAACACTTGGAAGAGCACATAAGAATTCACACTGGAGAGAAGCCTTTCACCTGCCAGCAATGTGGAAGAAGTTTCAACCTAAAAGGAAACCTTAACAGACACATGGACCTTCACACTGGAGAGAAGTAATTTGTATGTGATCACTGTGGAAAGAGTTTCAGAAATAAAGCAGCACTTCAATACCACATGAGGTTTCACACATGAGAGATTTGTATGTTTATGTTATCAGTGTGATGTGAGTTATAATAACACCAAGTGTGCAAAAGTACTTGAAGATGGAGCATTGATGGTAATATGTAATAGTAAATAGAAGCGGAATAAAGTGATAAAAATGAAAATGGTATGTGAGCAATGATTGTACATTTCAATCAAATAGGTAATAAAATATGGGTATGTGGAGTAATAACTGGGGTCCCATTAAGTGTGAAGATGGGAATAAAGGAGGAAATGTAAAAAGCTGAATACTTACAGATGACTAGAGAGTATTGTGTTCTCGCCTGAGCTCTTTTACTCATTTGATTTCATATTGGAATCTTCAATGGTAAGCAAAATGGGTAATTTTTCATCAGTAAGGTTCAGTGAAGTATCAGCACACCAGAGCAACTCATTCTCAGTGTCAGGAGCATTGTGATGCTGCACCAGAGCCGATGACTGAAGGACTGAATTACCTCTGCTCCTGCAGTTTATATCAGGACTGCCGTGATGCATTCATATTTCAAAAACTTTTGTAGCCATACGTAGAGAATAAACTGTCACTGAAGCTGATTATTGAAGCTGATAATGCTCTTTTTGAATTTTTTTATTCATTATCTGCTGAGATTTTTATAGATTTAATAATCTTTTATACTAAATATATGCAGATTATATAAACACTAATGTTCATTTTATCAAGCCATTCAAATTGAGGACTGCGGCTTAGTTTTAAATAGACTCTGAGACAATGGAGGCACCAATTTATCATCTGTAAATAAAATAAGCAGCATGTCTAAACAATAAAGCTGTTCACACCACAAGTGCTCATAGTCATTACTTGTAATGATCTATCGGCGTTATATCCTCTATTTATATCCTTCATGGAAGCCCTTCCCGTGTGCTTTACCGTGTTACCTTTTTCAGTATCTGGTTTGACCACCAGTTGCCTCACGCATGCAACACATCTCCTTCAGAGTTGATCAGGTTGTTGATTGTGGACTGAATGTTGGTCCACTCCTCTTCAATGGCTGTGCGAAGTTGCTGAATATTGGCAGGAACTGGAACACGCTGTTGAATACGCCGATCCAGACCATCCCAAACATGCTCAATGGGTGACATATCCGGTGAGTATGCTGACCATGCAATTATGCATATATGCCTGCCCACAATGTTGACATTAGCAAACTGCTCACCCAGATGATGGGCTGGTGTGGTTACACGTGGTCTGTGGTTGTGAGGCCGGTTGGATGTACTGTCAATTCTCTGAAACACCTCTGAAGACGGCTTATGGTAGAGAAATTAACATTCAGTTCACGGACAACAGCTCTGGTGGACATTCCTGCAGTCAGCGTGCCAATTGCATGCTCCCTCAAAACTTGCAACATCTGCGGCATTGTGTTGTGTGACAAAACTGCACATTTTAGAGTCGTCTTTTATTGTGGCCAACCTAAGGCACACTTGTGCAATAATCATCTTGATATGCCACACCTGTGAGGTGGATGGATCACCTCAGCAAAGGAGAAACAATGACAAATGTCTAAGATGTCGTTGTCTCATTTACAAGGTACAAAATATGCCAGAATACATCGCTGGTCTCTGCATTTTGCAAGTATTCCACCATGTTGGTCCCCACCAGTAGTAATACTATAGTAAAACTGTAGTTAAGCATGACTGTAGTAACTGTGTTTTTTTGGTGTGTTTTTTTGTTTTTGTTTTTGTTTTAAAAAACCATGGTTCTGAAACCATGGTTTTACTACGGTTATATTGTAGTAATTACTATAGTAATCCTTCTCAAAAAAAAAAAATCCTACAGGATTCCAGTTAGAATTTCTATCATATTTTGGAACCGTTCCTAAAGGATTCCATTAGGAATTGTCTTCTAGGATTTTCTTATACAAGACATAAGAATCCTGTAGCATAATTTCTACAGGATTTTAATGGGTTTTATTTTAAAGCATCTTTCAAGAATTTTGAAGAATCCTAACCTTACACTTTTTTCTTTTTTATAACACTAACTAATAGTTTAGTGTCTTGCAGTTTACTTTAACTCACCTCGATGTACATTCCAATAGAAATCCTCTACAGAATTCCAGTTAGAATTTCATTCATATTTTGGAACCGTTCCTATAGGATTTTGATAGGAATAGTGTTAGGATTCTTTTTTTTTTTTATATATAGATGCTTTAAAATGAAACAGGATCCCATTAAAATCCTGTAGAAATTATCCTACAGAATATTTATGTCTTTTCCCATAAGAAAATCTTATAAGACAATTCCTATTCCAATAACAATTGTAAGCAACATACAATGAACAACGTCTACATCAGGGTGAGGTGAGGTCAATAGTAAACTGAAAGTACTTTTTGTTAGCAAAACAAAAACAGTGGAAAAGTGCACCTTCAGATAAAAGTTTCGATAAAGACATGAACAAGCATCCAATTAGATCCCATAAAAAATCCTTTAGGACTGATCCTACAGAATATTTATGTCTTGTAAGAATATTCCTATAGAAATGGTTCCAAAATATGATAGAAATTCCAATAAGAATCCTGTACAAAATTCTTATTGGAATCCTTTAGGATTTTTTGACAAGACATACATATTCTGTCAAATGGTTTCTATGGAATTTTTATGGGATCAAATTGGATGCCTGTTAACGTCCTTTTTTCCCCTTTTTGTAATCTAAAGTGCACTTTTCCACTGTTTTTATTTTACTAACAAATAGTACTTGCAGTTTGTCGTTTACAGCACCTTGATGCAGCACACAGCTTTAGCGCGCACACACACACACACACACACACACACACACACACACACACACATACATATGTAATTAGGCAAAAAAACTGCAGTCAAAATAAGCTGGACAGCAGACGAATGTACTGCACTCGAAAGGAAATTCATTGTGAGGAAACAAGTTCCAGGGAAAATGGACTGTCAGCATTGCATTGATGTAGAAGCTCAAGTTTTAGGAAAACGAGACTTGAAGGCAGTCAAATATTTAATCAAAAACCACATTTCTTCTGTCAAAACTGTCATTCCAAACCCATAAGAAATTTGTGCATCTTTAGAACACAAATTAAGATATTTTAAAGGAAACCTGAGAGATTTCTGTCCCTTTCCTGAAAATCTGTTCATCCTAAACTTTTAAACTTCAAAAATATACATAAAATTGAAGTAGTTCATGTGGTTTAATCCCAGTTTTATGAAGTGATGTGAATTGCTTTTTATGTGCCAAAAAAAAAAAAAATTCTATGACAAAATGCCTTTACCTCCATTTAGATTTGCATTTTTACAAAACGACAACAAGAGTGTTCACAATATTCCATGAATATTTCTGAATATAACATTTCTTAGGTTTTCTAAATGACCTGAGAGTGAGTAAATAATTACAAATGTTCATTTTCAGGTGAACTAACCCTTTAAAGTTCTTTCTTAAAATATAAAAGACAAAAAAAATTGACGACAGAGGAAAATGTCTTTTTATATGTTAAGGTTGTTCTTACATTTTTATTCCAAGGAAAAAGCTGTTGATTTTTGCATTGTGATCCTTTGAGCTGGTTAAAGCATGTTCTTTGACATTAAATTGACCAAAGATGATGCACATGTAAATCTAGCTTATCCTTGATATGATGACTTGCTTGATTCTGTGCTGATTTGATGCAATAGCCTAATTAATGTGTGTGTGTGTGTGTGTGTGTGTGTGTGTGTGTGTGTGTGTGTGTGTGTGTGTGTGTGTGTGTGTGTGTGTGTGTGTGTTTGTTGTGTGTGTGTGTGTGTGTGTGTGTGTGTGTGTGTGTGTGTGTGTGTGATACACATTCATAGGTTACTCCTTTCATAAGTAATAGTAGACAAACGGCATAAACAGACAGCACACGGACTCTACAAGATTCACAGATTATTTTTTATTGAGTTTTTACTGTATGTCTAAATTTGTTATAAATGGGTTGTTTTTGTTCCAATCTCATACATTAAATGTTAAAATATCTAATACATATGGTACTGCTTATATTATTTCATCATCTGTACACCAATATAAGTAGTGAATGTGCATGTCCGTGTCGGGGTGGTAATGTGGGCTGGTGTGGCTACACTGCCAGGGCTGAATTTTTTTGTCCCAGTCCGCCCCTGCATACCAATAATATTAGGTCCAGTTATTTTTGATTGGGACGGGGAACAAAACAGGGGGGTCCACTTTCCCCTTTGTTTTTTGCCTTGGTCATAGAATCTTTGTCAATAGTTTTGAGGTGCTCCTTTGTTGGAGCAATCTAAATCGGATTTTTAGAGATGGAGCAGTTTACCCTTATCTTTGATTGGTCGAATTAATGTAGTGAAAATGAATGTTCTTTTTGTTTTTCAGATTATTCCTTTGTATTTACCGAAGAATTTTTTTCAAATGGCTTGATCAGATTATTAAAAACATTTTGTGGGGTGGTAAATCTCCCAGCATTCGAAAAACATTGCTTCATAGATGTCACCTGAGTGGTGAGCTCTCATTACCTATTTTTTTTTATTTAGTACTGGTCAGTGAATATTCATAAATTAACATTTTGTTTTAGTTTGTCCAACGCACCTTGGTGCAGATTGGAGGCCAACTCGTGTTTATCAACTTCTCTGTTGGCTTTGCTTGCTTCTCCTCTATCTTTCAATGTCTCCTCTTCTTCACTAACATGTAGTGCAGTAGTGGTAGCTACAGTTCGGATTTGGTGTCAATTCAGACCAGACAACACTTAAAATTTACCTCTGCTTCAACATTAATGCCATTACTGGAGAATCAAATGTTTCCCTCATCTCTTACGGATCCTATTTTCAAGCAGTGGCATGGAAAAGGCCTAAAAAGTTTTCAAGACCTGTATAGAGATGGCACACTTTGTAGTTACATACAGCTTTCCTCTGAAATGGGGTTGCCAGGATCTCATTTCTTTCAGGCTAGACATTGCTCTGCTTCTTTATTTTCTGGTTTTCCATCTCAGCCCCAGGTACAGGTATGGGAAGAGTTACTGCAACTTAACCCTCAACACAAGTCACAAATTTCAAAAATCTATGGTTGTATTTTAAGGCTACGTTTACATTAATCCGGATACATTTGAAAACGGAGTTTTCATTTTAAAACGGTCTCCGTCCACACTAGCATTTTCAAGCGTTTTCCAAAAGTTTCTAATCCACACAGAAACGTAGGAAAACATCAAATTCGCCTTACTGCGCATGCGTAAAGCCTCCAAAATTATACAGATGTAATAAATTTTCACGCAATTCTTCTGGCGGGATAATTTACGAAAATATCTCCAAATTCACTGACGCGTCTATATCGTCGTCATGTTTTGCAGGACAGCAACTCTGAGTAAATTTTCTGTCATCATTTTAGGACTGTAATTTGAAGAGTGTAGAAGGTAAATCTCTTTAGCAGCAGTGTGACAGTGAATAGCACAGGCACAATTTCTGGTGGAAACATAGATCTATTGGTACAATATGCATCACATGACTAAATAATATAATCGTTTTCAAAAGCCTTCGTTTCTCCCAGTTGACACGGCAACACATAACCGGCATTATCAGAAATCTCCACTTTGGCCAGAGTTTTTAGAAATAATCGTTTTCTGTGATAAAAACGGGGTTTTCGTGTAAACGAGAGGCCAAACCGCAGTAAAATATCTGTGTCTTCCCTTCGTGTAAACAGGGCCTTAAGCTTAGATGATTATTCACTTACTAAAATTAAAACAGCATGGGAGTGTGAGTTGGGAGAAAGCTTTGAAGAAGAATGGTGGCTAGGTGCACTACATAGAATACGCTCTAGTACAATTTGTGCTCGTCTTAGCCTGATACAATTTAAAGTATTTCATAGAATACATTTCTCTAAGGCCAGGTTATCTGTAATCTTTCCTAATATCGAAGACCGATGTGACAGATGTCATGCATCTCAGTGTTATTTGAGTCATATGTTTTTTACCTGTCCTATGTTGCAGAATTACTGGATTAATTATATTACTATAATGTCTAAGGTGTTACAGGTCAGTATAGATGTATGCCCTGATTTGGCCATTTTTGGGGTACCAAAGATTTGGTCTCAGTTTGATTCTAAACAACTTGATATTTTAGCCTTTACTTCATTGTTAGCTAGGCACAGTATTTTACTTCACTGGAAATCTAAAAAGCCTCCAACTACATCTCAATGGTGTTATGGTTTACATGCTGGATGGACGAGACGAGATGCGAAGTACAATTAGAACAATATATTTAATAATCTTCTGACAGGAACAAGGCAAGAACACAGAGAACTTCCACACACACTGTAAAACCCGATAAGTTCAGAGTACTCAAAACTTTTGTGGAAACTGATTACCTAAGATTTTTTAAGTAAACATACTTAAAAATTACAATTACACAAAACTTAAACATTTTTCTTTTCTTTTTTTAAAATTTTAAGTACAGTGTACTTAAAACTTAAGTGTAGCATATGTAAAGTTCTTAAATACTTCTTAAATACTGTATGTTAATAGGCAATTGTTGCGTTTGCTACTGCTAGATAAGACGTTCTTGCTTATATCTATTTTATACTTCTGTAGTTATCTATATCTCTGCCTATATATATATATATATTTATATGTATATATATATATGTATATATATCCATATGTATATGTAGACTTGGATTAATTCGTTGGTGATAGTACATTTTTACGCGGGTCTAGACGGACTGTTGTAGTTTGTTTACACAGATATTGTATTTATCTGGATTAATTCAACTGTATTTACATTAAATTACTCTCAGAAAGCAGTTATTCGTTCTGGTGCTTTGTATTGCTAGCATTTTTTGGTGTTAAAGTATAGTTTTGATTGCACTTAATCAAATTAGACTACTGAGCCATGGCCAAGGGAAGCTTTTGTTCTCACGTGGTTCCCTTTCCTGAGCGCGCTTAGATGTGCTAAGTGCGTTCAATCTTAGTTTCGATTTGAGCCATTTGAGCCATTTGCGTACGATCTATTTGGGCTGACTCAGCAGAGGGGGCGTATCTAGCGAGGAGAAGTGTTTAAATAGTGAAGTCAGCTTCAATTCTGTGGGTTAAGTGATTTCTCAGTCCTCGGGCACGGACAGAACGACAGCGCGCAAGTAAGTACTTAAATACTGTATGTTAATAGGCAATTGTTGCGTTTGCTACTGCTAGATAAGACGTTCTTGCTTATATCTATTTTATACTTCTGTAGTTATCTATATCTCTGCCTATATATATATATATATATATTTATATGTATATATATATATGTATATATATCCATATGTATATGTAGACTTGGATTAATTCGTTGGTGTTAGTACATTTTTACGCGGGTCTAGACGGACTGTTGTAGTTTGTTTACACAGATATTGTATTTATCTGGATTAATTCAATTGTATTTACATTAAATTACTCTCAGAAAGCAGTTATTCGTTCTGGTGCTTTGTATTGCTAGCATTTTTTGGTGTTAAAGTATAGTTTTGATTGCACTTAATCAAATTAGACTACTGAGCCACGGCCAAGGGAAGCTTTTGTTCTCACGTGGTTCCCTTTCCTGAGCGCGCTTAGATGTGCTAAGTGCGTTCAATCTTAGTTTCGATTTGAGCCATTTGAGCCATTTGCGTACGATCTATTTGGGCTGACTCAGCAGAGGGGGAGTACCCAGCTGTTTTCACTGAACAGTCATTTGGTGGTGTATTTAACTGCATCATAACAGCTGACGCTGAAGCGTCAGCAGAAGCGTTCAGCCTCCTCGTGTGAAGACCGACAAGGGTAAAGACAGCGACTTGTCCTGCGCGACTTAGCCGAGCAACGCAGCCGACAACGCACTTCGGTATTCTTTTCCTTCATCTCACTCCTACTTCTGCCCTCCTCTATCATGTGTTTCCAATTCATTCCGGTGCACTCTACACATCGCGCTAACATCAAACGCACACGTCGACGCAATCTTTCTAATCTGCATCCTATTCACACCTCTTCCACTGAAACTTTCTCTTTGACTGTTGGCCTCTGGAACTGTCAGTCAGCTGTCAACAAATCTGACTTCATTTCTGCCTTTTCTTTGCAATCTGGCCTGAGCATCCTAGGTTTGACTGAGACCTGGATTCGTCCAGAAAACTCAGCAACCCCAGCCGCTCTGTCTAATAACTTTTCCTTCTCCCACACCCCTCGTTACACTGGAAAGGGCGGCGGTACTGGACTGCTCATTTCTAACAACTGGAAATACTCAACCCATTCTCCTCTTGGCAATTATAACTCATTCGAATGTCATTCAGTGACTATAACAACTCCCATCAAACTCCATGTTGTAGTAATTTATCGTCCTCCTACTCAACTTGGCATTTTCCTAGAAGAGCTGGATGTGCTACTATCCTCATTTCCAGAGGATGGCACCCCATTTCTAGTCTTTGGAGACTTTAACATTCACCCTGACAAACCCTATGCGACTGACTTCCATACACTCCTAGCTTCATTTGATCTCAAACGCACTATCACTACACACACTCATAAATCTGGAAACCAACTTGATCTCATTTATACACGTAACTGTACTACAGATAACATAGCAGTCAAACCCTTACACATCTCTGACCACTTCTTCATTACTTTCGACCTACATCAAGTTACCTGTGCACCACCAACCCCTCTACCTGTTACTTTTAGACGAAACCTACGCTCTCTCTCAACTTCCCGCCTTTCGTCTTTAGTATCCTCCTCTCTTCCCTCTCAAACCCACTTCTCATCCCTGGATACTAATACAGCAACGGACACCCTGTGCTCGACTCTCACGACTTGTCTAGATGATATCTGCCCTCTCTCCTCCAGGCCAGCACGGGCTGCTCCCTCAAACCCTTGGTTATCCGAGGTTCTTCGTGAGCAGCGCTCCAAACTTAGGGCAGCTGAGAGGAAATGGCACAAATCTAAGGATCCGTCTGACTTGAGTATGTATCAGTCTCTGCTGTCATCATTCTCTACCCAAGTCCACACTGCCAAATCTTCATACTTCCACAATAAGATCAACAATGCTCCAGACACACGAAGCCTCTTCAAAACTTTCAATTCACTGCTTTGCCCCCCTCCACCACCTCCCACCACTACTATAACAGCTGAGGACTTCGCCACATTCTTCACAGACAAAACTGCATCTATCAGCAATCAGTTCTCAGCTCCACACATACAGGAACTAAAATTGATCTCACCCGCATCTGGAACTCCCCTCTTCTCCTTCAGTCCCCACTCTGAGGCTGAAGTTAGCAAACTCCTCCTCTCCAGCCATCCGACGACATGTCCTTTAGATCCTATCCCCTCGCACTTTCTCCAAGAAATCGCTCCCACAATCCTACCGGCGCTCACACACATCATCAACTCATCTCTTCTCACAGGCACCTTCCCTACTACATTTAAGCAGGCCCGGGTAACCCCACTGCTCAAAAAACCCACTCTAAACACTTCACTTGTAGACAACTACAGACCTGTCTCTCTCCTTCCATTCATAGCAAAAACGCTGGAACGAGCTGTTTTCAACCAGCTATCTTCATTTCTTGTGCAGAACAATCTATTGGATACCAACCAGTCAGGCTTCAGGAGTGGCCATTCAACTGAGACTGCTCTACTGTCTGTCACTGAAGCCTTACGGATTGCAAAAGCTGATTCCAAATCATCGGTTCTCATTTTGCTGGACCTATCTGCTGCTTTCGACACAGTGAATCATCAGATCCTTTTGTCCACCCTCTCATCGCTGGGCATCACAGGAACTTCACTTCACTGGTTCAAATCCTACCTCACTGATAGGTCTTTCAGGGTGGCCTGGGGTGGTGAGGTATCCAAAACTCAACAACTGGTTACTGGGGTTCCTCAGGGATCAGTTCTTGGACCCCTCCTCTTCTCCATATACACTACATCTCTAGGCCCCATCATACAAGCACATGGCTTCTCCTACCATTGCTATGCTGATGACACACAGCTCTATCTCTCATTCAAACCAGATGATCCATCGGTAGCTGCACGAATCTCAGGCTGCCTGGCGGATATCTCTGCATGGATGAAGGAACACCATCTCCAACTCAATCTAGCAAAGACTGAGCTCCTTGTTTTCCCTGCCACGCCGACTCTACAACATGACTTCTCAATCCAGTTAGGTTCATCAACAGTTACCCCTTCAATTTCAGCCAGAAATCTTGGTGTAATGTTTGATGACCAATTGACTTTTAAAGACCACATAGCTAAAACTGCTCGATCTTGCAGGTTTGCACTGCACAACATCAGAAAGATCAGGCCCTTCCTAACAGAGCATGCTGCACAACTCCTCGTCCAGGCCCCTGGTCATTTCCAGGCTGGACTACTGCAATGCTCTACTAGCTGGTCTTCCAGCATGTACAATCAGGCCTCTTACAAATGATTCAGAATGCAGCAGCACGCCTGGTCCTTCAATGAACCAAAAAAGGCCCATGTCACACCTCTCTTCATATCCCTTCACTGGCTACCAGTGGCGGCTCGCATTAAGTTCAAGACACTGATGCTGGCATATAGGACAGCCACCGGCTCATCACCTGCATACCTACGTTCACTACTACGAGTTTACACTCCCTCTAGAATCTCTGAGATCCTCTAATGAAAGACGCCTCGTTGTACCACCACAGAGAGGCATGAAATCACTTTCCAGAACATTCTCGTTCAATAGTCCTGCCTGGTGGAATGACCTTCCTCCCATATCCGGAATGCACATTCCGTAACTGCCTTCAAGCGACTTCTGAAAACCCATCTCTTTCGACAATATTTGACTCAATAAAAAAAAAAAAAAAAAAAAAAAAAACCTTCTCTCTTTTCTTGATCTTCCCTTTCTATCCAGTACTTATCCAACAATGCCGATATATGGTATTTTTGAGCACTTCCCTAGGTTGACCTGCCTCCTTAGGACGAATCACTTGTTGCATCCCCAATTGTAAGTCGCTTTGGATAAAAGCGTCTGCTAAATGAATAAATGTAAATGTAAATGTAAAGTTTTTAGTTTTTAATACTTACTGTTTTTTAATTAATTACCACTTATATAAAATACTTTATTCAAGAAATAAACTCCTTCTGAATAACTCTTAGCCTGATACATATTTGAGTTCAAAATACTAAAAAAACACACACACAGAACTGTTGACATAATTAAAGGGTTTTTATTTACTATTAAAATTCTGTATATTTTTTGTACAACTGTTAAACATTTAACAAATCCAATTAGAAACCGTTTAAAACATTACAAGTTTTTACACCCATGGTATTACTTTGCACATGGCAAATAAAAAAAAATATAAATAAAAAATATATAAAATAAAGCTACTCCAAAAAGAAATGTTAAAAAATATATATAAATTATAGGAAAATAAAAACAATAAATGAAGTCAAAACACAAACAATAATACATACCTGATTTCAAAAACAAGTATTTTTTGCATTAAATGTGCAACAGAGATAGATTGTACAAAACGCTTTAAACTACATGTTCCATTGTGTAAAGTGCAACTGAGGTAGATCTAACAACTTACCAAATGTTTAAACTACACTGTTAAACAACATACACTTGTAAACAACCTTAAAATAAACAAAATCTGATTACAAAAATCAAGTTTCTGTTGTAAGAGTGCAACTGGGGTAGATCTGGTGCAGAAGACAACCTACCAAATGTAAAAATGCTGCAAACTACATGTTTAGCTTATAAAACTTATAAAATTGAGACAAACAAAGTGACAATATTAAAGTAACACCTACCAAATGTTTAAACTACATGTTTAACAATATACACTAGTAAAACACCTTAGAATAAAAAAATCTGATTGCAAAATTTGTTTTAGAAGTGCAACTGAGGTAGATTTGTTGCAGAAGACAACATCCCAATGTAAAAATGCTGTAAACTACATTTTTAGCTTATAAAACAAATTGAGATAAACAAAGGAAGTGACAATATTAAAGTAACAACCTACCAAATGTTTAAACTACATGTTTAACAATATACACTTGTAAAACACATTAGAATAAAAAAAAAAAAAATATCTGATTGCAAAATGTTTGTTTTAGAAGTGCAACTGAGGTAGATTTGTTGCAGAAGACAACATTCCAAATGTAAAATTGCTTTAAACTACATTTCTACAACATACGCTTACCAAACTACTTAGCAGGAACTAACAAACCCAGAGTGCAATCAAGATAGATTTGGTGGCCAGGACACAACCTACCCAATGAAAACATCCAAGCACTTAAAACAGCACTTGTAGACAAGATGGCATTTGCCTACAAAGTAAGTAATAGTTCATTTTTGAGATTGAGTAAGCAGGGTTTCAGAGGTTTACCATCATCAAGCCCCATCAGCATTTTCTGGATGAATGTGAAGGTGTGAATCAATTTTCTTGGGTAATCCAAATGCAATGCATACATTAACCCAAAGAGTAACACAAAGGCCTCAGGAAACGTGGGGATGTCGCTCAGCACAAACTCATCTTCGATCACAACAGCAGTCCTTGCCGGATTGAAACAGACAGGAACAGTGGTCTGAGTGACTTCCATCACAAGGGAAGAGGGGTACCAGTGATGTCTGGCT
>NC_133364.1:47741735-47864509 GCF_049309525.1 Garra rufa | reverse complement strand
AATAAAACATTTATTTTAAAACTAGGCTACAACCATACTTTTAAAACTATTTTTAATTTAAATTTATATTACATACTCTGTTTATTTGTATTATTTATATTTTTATTATATATCATTTTTATGCATTCTTCATATTTTTTATTGCTGCCTAATAAAAAAAATATATTTTAAAACTAAGCTACAACCATACTTTTAAAACTAATTTTTTTTATTAAATTCAAATTTTTATTATATACTTAGTTTATTTGTATTTTTTATATATTTCTATCAGATATACTTTTTTATATATTTTTTAATTTATATTTTTTATATTTTTTTGTTACTTCCCAATAAAACATTTTGAACATAAGCTACAACCATGCTTTTAAAACTAAGCATTTAACACGAAGAGTTTAAAACCAAGCGTCTAAAACTATGTTAAACCTAAGCTAAAACTAAGTGTTTAAAACTAAGCTAAATATATATATATATATAATTATATCTGACTATATAATTAAAGTTAAAATTTATTTGTTTTTTAAAGTTTTGTTTAAAAAGCATAGTTTTACATGCTTAGTTTGGCTGTAGCTTAGTTTTAAAATAAATAAATGAAGCAATAAAAAATATATTAATTATTGTTATTATAATTATTTTTATATTAATTAATATTAAAAAATATTAAATATGATATCTAATACAAATATAAAAACAAATACGAACAAACTGAGTAGGCTATATACTAAAATAATAATTTAATACATTAAATAAAAAAACTTTTTAAAAAATTGCTATCTAATAAAAAATTTAGGAAGCAATAAAAATGTAAAGGAAATATATATATATATATATATAAATATCTAAAAAAAAAAAAATTTATACAAATAAACTGAGTATATAATAAAAATTGTATTAGTTTTAAAGGCATGGTTGTAGCTTAGTTTTAAAATGTTTCATTCACAGTTCTCAAGGTTAATTAAACCTAAACCTAGTGGGAGTAGCAACAAACCCCTGACACCTAGGCAGAGGTGGCTTCTCAGGGTCATGAATTTTATAAAAAAAAAAACATATTGTTCCCCGTCCACTGTAAGTTTACAAACACATTTCACTGTATACACAATGTACAGATTGGAAACATTCCTATTTTAGTAAATATATATTTTGATTTACATCTTTATCTGTGCTTTTAATGCATTAAAATGTCATCAGTTTTATTGTGTGCAAATACCTACATATATAAAACTCAATGTCCTTAAAATTATATTTAAAAGTGCCATGTTCAGTTCTATATAATGCATACTTTACTAGCTTGATTTGCCGCCCATTGACCAGGATAACACAGAAGACCCAGGAGACTATGATCTTGATGATAGTACAGAATCCCTCAATGAGTTGCAGACACTGTCTAGACCTAATACACCAACACCTACATCACAGACCTCCTCCCCTGTTGAATGTTTAGATTCCCCATCAACTGACAGCACAAATGCAGGGGTAGAGTCAAGCACAAGGGGAATAAAACGCAAAGCCAGGGTCTCTGACATTGAGCTGCAGAAGCTAGCTGTTTTGAGTTGAGGTCGACCCAACACTGGATACATTCACTACTTTTGGAAACCAGGTAGCAGCTGAATTAAGGCAATTTCAAGACACAGCTATTGTTACCAGATTGAAAAGGAACATTATGAACATGATATATGATGCTCAAGACACTGAAAGAAATAGATCCTCTTCCTCATGTTCACCATCGGCACCATACACATTCCACCCCATTGTTACACCTTTGCCCCCGCTACAGGCCTACACACAACACATGCCCCTTCAGGGTGCTCGACCGCAAAGTTTTTTGCAAACATTGCCACCATATGATGGCACTGAAAGTCTGTGAAAAGCTGTCCTTTTGATTTACTTTGTTTTATTTTATTTTTTTTATATTATAAATATTATTTTATTATTGTTGTACTTTTACTTAATAGTAAATTGGTTACTCTGTTGCTGCTTTGTGTTAACACAAATTTATTTTACTGTTCTAAAAGTAATGTTAACTTTTCAGTGTTCAAAAATAAGTTTTTTGTGCAGTAATGCTTAGGGCTGCGTTTCCCAAAAGCATCGTAAGCCTAAGAAGTTCATAAAAATGATCGTACGACTGATCTTAATATTACGGTCTGTTTCCCAAAAACATCGTAACTTATGTAGCACTTGAAAATCTTCCTAGATCTACGAGTGCTCTGGTGTAATCGTAAAGCCTTAAAGGTCCACTGAAGCGCCTTGAAACACGCTTTATTCTATGTGGTGACGTTCTTTTAACTGAAACAAAAACATATCGCCCAGCCCCGCCCACTAATTTTGAATAGCCAATAGCGTTCCATTTATATCTGCACCGGCCAGAGCCGTTGAGCTCAGTAAAGCGGCATTTGTAAGCTTGTGACAGCCACAGACTAATAAATCACCCACAGATTCAATATGAAACTCTTGCTAAAACGAAATAGTGATCATTATCATGCTGAGGCTGTGTAGTTTAATACATGCCGACCGCACATATGAGCGCATATGATCTCCTCCGCGTCTCTGTGTAGGATGCGGGACACTACGGACTCTAGAGAGCATTTGATTGGACAGAACGTTTGATGAGAAACTGAAGTGCACGGTGATATCATCCAAATCCTTGATTCATATTGGCGGAAGTGACGAGACTGCAAGTTTTGAATGCTCATATCTTGTAAACGCAAATGTTGTCATTGTTTTTAAGCACACTAGCTTATAGATAATCTTAAAGCTAATATATTCATACTAAAAGCCAAAAAACTTTAATTTTGATTTCAGGGGGACTTTAAGTGCATGGTAAGGAGACAGAGTTATGAGGGCACCTGCTGGACAACCGGCAAATTGCTCCTAAAATTTACTTCTATTTATTTTTAATTTTATTTGTACTTATATTTTTATTCATATCTATTATCTACTCATTACACAATTCAATATATAAATAATAATGAATAAAGAAATAAAATAAAAATGACAAAATAAATGTTAGAATGAAAAAAAAAATTGAAGTTTTTCAGGCTGTGATAATTTTCACGTCACTCACTTGTCATACAGTATATTTTACTAATTGCAGAAGGCCCCACTTGAAGAAACTGAATCACTGATTTTAGAAATTGCATTAATTACCTCTTCCCTGAAATTATTCTCTTGTTAGGTTGATAATGGTCAAAGGTTGTGCTTTTGTAAATGTACTGTATATGGAGAGTACATTTATTTAAAACAGTGCTGATAAAGAATGTGCACATTAAACATTTTTCTGCACCTATATGGATTTGTTTCGTCTCAAGATGGACCCCAGTAAAGTTTTTTTCTAAGCACATTTATAAAAAATTATAATTGAGCTAGATTTCAAGATGGTAAGTGTCTGTCAATAGAAGGTGAACCTGATTGCTCTTGCGGACATGATGTTTTTGTAGCTCCACCTCCATTAAAATAATATTTGAAAAATGTATTTTCTTTGTTTTTACTTATATTAAATGTAGCTTATTTATTTATTAAGATGTGAAATAAGCAATTGTTGATAAAGAAATTGATAAATAATTCTACTTAAATAATTAAGCTTTCATAAAAATATCGAAAATGATGCTGATGTCTTTTCCGGCAAGGACTGTTAGAATTAGTTTTATGCCAGATTGGAGCAAGACATTGTTTTTTACAGTTCAACATTTCCAGTTAATTTATGTTAACTTTTTTGTTATTCGAGTTGAATACACATTCACACATTCACACAAGTAGAAGAAGAATCAGAAATCAAAAATTATATGGATTGCTATAACAGCATGTGCAACAATGAGGAGCCATTCTACAGCGTGACGTTTCAGCACTTGACCAACGGACAGCGACTCCTAAGTAGCACTTAACCCTTTAGAACGTACGATCACACCGGTGTGATTTGTCTTGGCTGGTCCCTTACGGTGTGTTCACACGGGGCGCAAGCGTCAACGCTTCCCATTGACTTTGAATGGGTGATGTCAAGCTTTGCCGAAAGGAATTGTGGATCCGTCGGCGGCGCTTCACTCGCGTTGCTCGCGACAGAAGTTGAGAAATTTTCAACTTCTGCCGCGAGCAACGCCAGTGAAGCGCCGCGTCAGCCAATCAGATCGCTCTATGCAAACACAGTGGCCAGGAGGCAGCCAATCACGTTCATCCTGTTCAAGAGCAGCATTTCACTGGCTGACGCTGCTATGACCATAAACGTCAGCCACGCCTTCCGTTAAGCGTTGACGCTTGCGCCCCGTGTGAACACACCGTTATGCGTATGATCACACCGGTGTGATTCAAACGTTCGCCGCATCACGTGATCAGCTGCTGAATTCAAATCTGTTTTGGCGCTTTTGCTGGCTCTGAGCCAGATCGGAGGCGCTGAGTGCTTGTCATATTATCACAACTATTCAGTGTTTTCAACCATATAATGCTTATTTTAGGTTTCAGACATTTAAATAGACATAAGTACTAGCAAAACCATACATTTATAGTTTGTAAAATACACACTGATGTCTATGGAAGCAGCAATAATGATCCTACAAATATATTCTGACAGCATCATTTATTGATATCATATACAGATTATGCAGGTAACTATAAAGTTCACTCTCCTCTTCTTCCAGCTCACCAGAGACTTACTTTGGATGCATTTGCGTGTGTTAAATCCCACAGCTCGGATTCAGCGCGAACAAACATGGCGGCGCCCATCACCCGGTATAGATTAACTAACGCGGTCATAATAAAAGTATTTGGATTTTTAAATACATTTACTTGCACATATTTCGAAATCGGAATATCATATATTTCAAAATATAGCGAGCATGCTTATGAATATCAATAATAAAAAAGGGAAAACGAAATAAAGCGATCCATGTGTCTTACGGTGCTGTTGTTGCTGCGGTGTGTCACATGACGCGTCGCCATGGAAACAGTAATGCCAAACATTCCAAAATAACGGTCGCCTAAAAAAACTCACTCTTTGGGGTTAGATAGAATATTTTAAACTCACGTGTGAAAAGGTTAAAGCAGGGCTACGTGCAATTGTGTTAAGTGCATTTTTGGGAAACGCACGTGAAACAATAACGAACGTTCGCAAAGTGACTCGTAGAAAACACTCTTAAGTGCTAAGATCAATCGTTGTCGGGAAACGCAGCCCAGGACTTTATTGAAAAGCATAGCACTTATATGGTTTGCACTTTATCAATAAATGTTTGACAGAAAAAAAAAGTCAGAGTTTGTACATGCTATTTGAAACAGTGATGTAAAACTATACACAGGTTATATGGTCTGTAGATATAGTATATAAAAAGGATTATGTGCCCAATGCCTAAGATCAATAACAGAACCACCATGTTTTTTTAATTACAAAAAGCACTTTTCTTAAAAAATAAAGAACAATCTGCTACAGTATGAAATCTGACAGAACAAAACAATCAGTGTTTTCTCCACTGCAAAAATTATACTCTGACATCCTTACAACAATAAATGTGTTTTTCCTGCCAAGGAACACAACCTGCAGGTATAGTCACATAGAAGGTTTCGTTGCATTTTTGCCACAACAGATGCATTGCGTTGCCCTCTATGACCCACTGGTTGGAAAGACCCTGTTCCATGAATCCTCCAGTTTCCTTCAACTATGCTGTGGTCATTGATCTCCCAGTCTGCAAGGGCTGGAGGTGTGTAGGCCTCAGATCTGCGCTCACGGAGGAAATTGTGGATGCATAGGGAGACCATAGTCATTTTAACTACCTTGTCTGGCTCCAAGCATATGGTGCTCCTAAAAACTCGTAGCCTGTTGGCAAGAGTGCCGAAGGCATTTTCTACCACTCGCCGTGCTATTGACAGACGGTAGTTCAAGACCCGTTGACTGTGGTCCATTTGTCTGTCAAGTCAAGTCACCTTTATTTATATAGCGCTTGTTACAATACAGATTGTGTCAAAGCAACTGCACAGTATTTAAAACAGAACAATAATGTGTAAGTAACGCATTATTGAAGATAATCAATTTTCAGTTAAAGGCAGTTCATCAATGAATTCAGTGATATCATCGTCAGTTCAGTTCAAATAGTACACGATTTCGCTGGAAAATGTCCCCAACTAAGCAAGCCAGAGGCGACAGCGGCAAGGAACCAAAACTCCACAGGTGACAGAAATGGAGAAAAAAAACCTTGGGAGAAACCAGGCTCAGTCGGGGGACCAGTTCTCCTCTGGCCAGACGGAATCAGCAGTTTGTACCAATGTCCGATTGTAAAGAACTCATCAGGTTCCTGTGGTGTAGTACCGATGGCTATCTAGGTTGGCGAGGTCTTCATTGATGATCGATCTCTGGAGCTCATCTGGTTGACATCCACGGCTATTGAAGTCATCTCCAGGTGGTGATCCATGATCTAAGCTGGGTACGGACTGGATCCGGGGGACTGGAGTGACCATCTGATCCAGATACAGGCTGGGTCTGGTGGCTACGGTGACCTCTGAATAAGAATGAAACAGACTAATATTAGCGTAGATGCCATTCTTTTTACGATGCAACGAGTGCATCAGATGTTATGGGAGGTGTCTTCGGTTCCGGTTGACCTAATTAATGCAGCCTAACAATCCTTTAACGGATTTGAATTATAGAAATGTGTTAATGTTTTATGTGTTACCGTAATTTCACATTCATATTCACAGACTCCTAAAGCTAAATACATTCATTTTAAAGCGTAAATGCCATTTATCTTTCTGATCCACACAATGGAAACAGGGACAGGAAAACCAAATATGGGCATTAGAGAACACCAGAACAAACAAGGACAAGGAGCACATTGTAAAAAAAAAAAAAACACACACACAAGGACAGTTCATAGGTGTGACAATCAATACTGCAAAAGACACAATTATATTGGTTGAAATAAAATTATTGCTTAGGAAATTAAGCAGAAATATTGAGTTGTAAATGAATCTATTTTGCTTTAGGTGTGTGTGAATACAAATGTGAAGTGAGACTGTCATCTTTTGTCTGTTATACTCTCTGTGTTTCTGCCTCTTTAATTATTGTGATTGTTAATTCTAATGAACACTTGAGTTGTGTGTGAATGTGTCTTTCCCTGATCTCTGTGATTCCTAATAAACTGTTTATTGTGTCTTGTATTTATTACCCAAACTTTTCACTGTTAATAAAAGAAGATATGAAGTGAACTGAATATTTTGGCATATTTTTGCCAATTAACGAAATTTTATGATGTTTTTAACTTTAGAAAAGCATCATCATATGGGTACGAAATTCTATTCTATATACAACATTTCTATGATATATTTGTGCTTCTAGAGAGCAGCGCACCAATGGGACTTTTATTTTGCTCTAATGATGTGACGTCATAAAGCTGCGCCTCGCTCCTCATCTGTCTATGGTTGTAATTCGCCTGAAGAAAGGTTTGTGGTTTTAAAGTTTTAAACTAATGGATAGTGATGGGAAAATGAAGCTTTTCGAAGCACCGAGGCTTTCCCCTCAACTGTATCGTAAAAAGGTTCGTTACTCGAAGCTTTTCAACATGGTGCACACTAATGACATCTTGTGGACAAAGGTGGGAAAAGTTGCTTTCGCGTCCCAGATCTTAAAGCGATTTTGGACAGTTTCATTAAACACATCTATTTGTGCTATGTCAGAAAAACAGTAATTTTACTCGAATTGATCTGTAAATAAACGTTTTAATAAAATTATACAAGTATAAGCATGGTTCATGTAGGCATATATGTTCAAAGTAAATTAAGAATAATTTTGACTAATATTAGTGTTAATTAGAAGTGCTTGTGAAGCAAGGATAACTACAAAATGAATATGCACAAAACTACACATGTACATATTTATTCGTATTATGATTTATTCTTAACAAAAAGTGAATGACACTTGATACTTGCACAAGGGGTTCGCGTTATTTGAATCAGAATATGAAGCAGTCACGTGGTTGTGTGCGAAAACGAAGCTTCGGACGTCACAGGTCACGTGGTTATGGACAAAACGAATCAAGCTCCGGTACAGTGGCTGCGTTCGAAACCGCATACTCAATGAGTAGGTACTTAATTTCAATAAGTACTTACTTAACGAGCGCTAAAAGAGTACGTACTCTACAGCCAAATCTCGTTGAGTATGGATGTGATCTGCACGTCTTCCGCCATGTTGACGTTATCATGTGACCAACGACGTTATAACAAGTGCAACAACTTAACATATAGCGACAGGTTTAATTCATCTTTCTATAAATATTTTGATATTGATGACATTTGTTCATTTTGTGGTCATGTTGAAGAAACAGCTGTTCTTTTATTGTGATTGTAGTATAACGGATACGTTTTGGGTTCATTTAGGTTTTTCTGTTTTTTAAATCTTAAAGAAATAATTTTTGTTAGGAAAACCCAAATTCTTTATTTTTGCAAAAGTTATTACTTTTGTTTTATGTTCAAAATTGTTTATCCACACGCAAAACTATAGCTTAAATTACTGTTAAATTTCTCTTTTCATCCCTGAGGCTTATCAGTAACAAAAACAAATCCAATTTTTGATAAACTATGATGTGAATATTTGGATTATTCAGAGATATTTAATCATATTTCCCTGTGTATATAATCACATACTATGATGTAAGCAAGCCTAATAGTTATGTTTTTAGGTTTTCTCATTATGATTGTTCATTGTTAAAGATAAATACCATCTTTCCCTGAGCCTGTAATAAGTTATGTAGTAATAATAATAAAAACAAAATAAGCACAACAGGTGCTCAAACACCTCATAGCATCAGTAACACAACAACCCTACCTAGTACATCTTCCTCCATGTTTGCAATATCTGCACAAAGGAGACGTGGATCCGCTTCTCCAAGGTCTTGTGTTTGGAGAAGACAGTTGATTTTACACTCAAAAAATGTAAGTATTACTACTTAGAAATTAGGATTACCTCAGAATGCACTGATCAATAATAATCATAAATGCTGACCTATAATTAATTATATTTTTTATTAAAACAAGCATGTTTTTTTTTTTCAATCAAGTAATTAATTAATGCATATGTTAATGAAACTTATGTTTTATTTACTGATAACAACATGGATATATGAGTAAAATAATAAAGTAACCATGAACATAAATAAAGACACATGGAACAAAGCTTTATTCAGACATATTGGTATTTTAGTCTTTCTCTAGAGATGCTCTCGCTGGCTCTTTGGTCTCTGAGGATGAAGAGACCACAGCAACATCTGGTCCAGATGAGACAAAGGGCAGGTGGAGTGGTGGAGGGTCTCATCCATGCCACTTGACCATTTCCAGGATGCTGCATTTTCTCACTGCACACACCAGTCTGCAGCAGATATTTCAGATCATACAAAGATGCACAAATATAATACAAAAGTTGATCTTTTTATTATTGCATTAAAAACCTATACATAATAATGGCATAATCTGTATATTGTGTTTTTGCTATTTTGCACTTTGCACTTTGTCTTGTGTACTTGTATATTGTTATTCTTTGTAATCTATGTTTTGTCTTGTCACTGTCACTTTGTTGCACTGCGGAGCTGCTGTCACTAAAACAAATTCCTAGTATGTGTAAACATACCTGGCAATAAAGCTCATTCTGATTCTGATTCTGATTCTGAAGATCTCTGTATTAGAAGTAACAAAATTACCAAACTTTATATTAAGTTTCGGATTTTGTTTTTCCCCAAAAATGCTGCTGTCACCTTTCCTTTCAGGTCCTGCTCCACCGCAAAATATCTGCAACAAAGGCACAGAAATCTAGAATCAGAAAAGTGCTTAAAGTTTTTTTTTAATATTATTAAGAAACTGCAACTTAAGGTTTAAATAGATGTGTGTAGCAGTGGCGATTTCTTTAAGACTGCAAGGGAAGCTCAGCTTCCCCTATAATGTCACAAAATTAATGGTCAAATTACGTACTATTGTATTAATATTTTATTGACTAAAAATGCGTTAGAAAACGTTCATCTCAAAGACGAGTTCGTTCAGAATCAGTTAGATATAGCAGGTCTGCTGACTTGATTTTCTTCTCATACATTCCCGTAGCGTCACCGTCACAGTGCATTTCCCCATTGAAGCCCAGCGTCCATTGACTTCAATGGGGCTGCTTTGAACGTTTTTTTTCAGTGCTTTGAAACTAGACGGTCATTGGATAAACGCTGCGATTATGTCCCGCCCACGGACGCTCAGCGTCTCTGGGGGTGAATGAGGAGTGGGCTGGCCTGGACGCTGAGCTTCTGCGTGATGATTGGAGGGTCTGTCGAAAGATTCCATCTCCTTTTGACTGACAGCGATTTTGTACTATAAGGAATCACTGAAGCTATTCGCGCTCAGTCCCATCGTGGATTTCTCAAGTTCAGTCGAAATAAAAACTGCTGCAACCTATTTCTTTATATTTGCTTGGCGAAATTGCTTGATTTTCATCATACATTTCACACAATTATACACCACATTCCTTGTTTCACTTTTACAGAGTTTTTTTTTTTTTTTTAGATCGTTCATTCATTCATTCATATAGTAGGCTAGTTGGTACGACAGGGTCACAGACCATTTTCTTGAAAAGGAACGTAGGGCAGAATTTACTTTTAAATAAATAGACAATTTTATGATGTAGGCCGAAAATGAGCTTCCCCTATTTGACAGACCAGTAGCCGCCACTGGTGTGTAGTGTACTCACTCAAAGCCTTTGATGGCAGCACTGCTTCATCAATCACTCTTCACCAGACAAACACACTTGTCTCATCTGTCCCTGTAACATCCACACAAGATTCAGCTCCCTCTGATTCCTGTGCTCAATACTACATTTATGAGCTAGCTGTTGTGTTCATTGGTTTATCATCAAATTCAAATGCTCCTGAATTTATCAACAGTACTATTAGACAAATGAAATAGATAACTCATGTTTAGTTACTATATGTACATGTGTTTATTTACATTAATGTAAAGCAGTGTTGACAACAGTGAACTCTACATAAACTCACATAACGTCCATCACTCATTTAGATGTCTGTTTCGTGTTGTGATGTGCTCATTTAATTCTCTTAGAACATGTTCCTGTCAGTTGTTAAACATTTAGTAATCATCTTTAAGATGCTACGGTCGCTATACGTAATAAAACGTGTTTTACAGCGAAATCACAAATATACTTTAACGTTACACGTCTTGACACCTTATGCAAATCAGCAGTTTACGATACAGTAGCTCAACAAATACGATTTTCAGACAGAGAACCGTGTTTTGGTTTGTAATACTCAGATTTGTAAACACTCTCGTTGCGGTTCTCAATCACGTTCGATGATGACGTTTTGGCCTCCTGTGGCCTCCTGGGATTGAAAAGTATCCATCAGATGAACACTTCAGGATCTGGGCTGAAGCAGTAGGACATCCGAGGATTTCTCGCCTACTCTTTTATGAATACTGAGGTTTCGAACGTACTTCTTTCTTCACGTCCTCATTTTCCCTACTATATAGTAGGTAAGTAGGCATATTCGAACGCACTTTAAGTAGACGTTAGTCCGAATCTCGCGGGAATTAGTGCACTCGCCTACTCATTCTCGCCTACTCTTTTATGAATACTTAAGATTCAAACATACTTATTCACTCGCCTACTGCTTTTTGCCTACTATATAGTATGGAAGTATGCGGTTTCGAACGCAGCCAGTGCTTCACTGTGAGATGTTTCGTTTTTTTGATACAAGCTTCGAAGCTTCGGTGTCAAACGTCACATCACTACTAATGGATATTTTGGCACCAATTAAAGCGTTTTTACAAGCTATGTAAAATAAATCATCCTTATTAAATACAACGTTGTAATGCTTTAGGGTTAGTGAAGACGTTATCATTAGTAACAGAGAAAGTGCGTCTCATTTCTCTCTCTATATTTGTGAAATGATTCAGTGATTCGATTCAGCGGCACGCGGACTACAAACGACAACAACAAACACAAACGAGTGAAATCACAACCGAGAATGATTTCATTAAAGAGTGTATTAGATATGATGTACAAATAATTGAATACCAGTTATAAATTAAAAGTAGCCTGCCTAAATATGAACTTTCTTGGTAGTTTGTGTATTTTATACATTTTATATATAAGTCTATTAAGTTTCTGACTGTCTTACTAGTGCACTGACTACTGAACTAGGAGCTGATTGAGACACAGATAGAGATTCTGTTTGAATTGATTTTTCTTTCTATTAATTACTCTCATCTTAAACAGGACAAAGTGTACAAACACACAGAAAAACTCCTGGAGAATCAACAGAGATCCATGTGACACACTATTATAAAGATGGCGTTTATTAAAGTGGAGATTGAAGACATGACGATTGAAGAAACATTGAAACATGAAGATACTGAGGAACAAACAAAGATGGTGTTTATTAAAGAGGAGAATGAAGACATGAGTGAAGAAGCATTCAGAGTCAAACATGAAGATACTGAAGAACAAACAGGTTGGTTTTTATTCTCAAAGCTGAAGTCACTACAGAAATATCACACGAGTGTAGAAATGTTTTGACATTTGACAGAAGTGTTGAGATCACACGGAACTTGATGGAACTTATGCCGCGTTCCAGACAAACCCGTAACCCGTGTTTTTCCAACCTTCTACCAGTGAAAGTGCACTGGAACGGCAGTCAAACCCGTGACTTGCCACTCGTGAACTTGTACTAGATTGATGTACTCCCAGTTACGCGTTCTAACGTAACATGCAGGTAGTGCACTCACTGTGGAAAAATAGAGCCTAGGACAATATAACGTTGCAATCAAATTAATAATAACATAAAAATAATAATAATTCATATATGTGACCCTGGACCACAAAACCAGTCATAAGGTTAAATTAGTCAAAACTGAGATTTATACATCATATGAAAGCTCAATAAATAAGCTTTTTATTGATGTATGGTTTGTTAGGATAGGACAATATTTGGCCGAGATACATCTGTTTGAAATCGGAAATCTGAGGATGCAAAAAAATCAAAAAGACTGAGAAAATCACCTTGAAAGTTGTCCAAATTAGGTTCTTAACAATGCATATGACAAATCAAAAATTACATTTTGATATGTTTATAGTAGGAATTTTACAAAAAATCTTCATGGAACATGAACTTTACTTAATTTCTTAATGATTTTTGGCATAAAAGAAAAATCTAAAATTTTGACCCATGCAATGTATTTCAGGCTACTGCTACAAATATACCCCAGCGACTTAAGACTGGTTTTGTGGTCCAGGGTCACATATGTGACCAGGCAGTTTGGCGTGACTTGCCTGGAACGCTACAAAGTCGTGAGTCGTGCTTTTAAGTGGTGATTTACCAGTTAAAAAACCTGCCTGGAATGCAGCATTATGGTCGCAGGTCAGTCGGTGTCATGTTAAGCCCGCCCACCGACTCGTGATTGGCCCGGTATGTCTTGGATTTTTTGAAATCTTAAGTGAATTGAGAGTAACTAGATGACCTTGGAAGCAAATGTAACTTGCTGCCGCTAGGGGCGCGTCTAGATTCTAGGCTAGTCTATCAAGTGCAGCTGAGAAGATCCTGCTTTCACACTGGCCATTTGTTATTATGAGATCATGCATTTAAGTTGTAACAATAATATGGAATTAGCCTTAACAAAAAATATATATTTATATATTTTTGTCTGTAACATTAAACCTTATATCTGCCTCTAATATTAAAAACATTGATTTCTAGCATTTTGGCTAATTATGCAGAAGTACTAAGAAAATGCACAAAGCAAACCTTCAAATGTGAGTCATTACATTTAGCTACTGCTGAAAACAGTGCTGTAAATATAAAGCAAGTCTGACAGTAAAACAACAAACAAAAAATAAGCCAAAACAACAGCATTAACATTGAAGTTAACTCTGATGTTATGATGTGAGGTGTAAGATTGTAATGTACAAGTTGTACAACTCTATATCTTGTTTATATATGTTTAAAGTTAAAAAAGGGAAAAAGGATATATATATAAATAAATAAAATATACAAGATAAATAACCAGATAAAGAGGAAATGAAGAAAATAATTCAAATAGGAACAATATTATCATATAAATAAATAGATGACCACTGTTCAGGAGACATAGGTCAAACTTACACCAAGGGACTGTATTTTAACACGAGAACGGTATAAACCAGTGGTTCTCAAACTGGGGTACGTGAGGTGATGGAGGGGTACGGAAAACAAAAGGCTGAGCTTTGGCATTCATTTAATTCTATCCCAACGTAAGGTTAAGGTGATGAGTTGGCATAAGTTGGGCTGAGGTTGTTGTGCTTTGGTGTTTCCCATACATTGATTTATTTGTGGCAACTCACCACAATATTAAAACTGACCGCCACAACTAGATTTTCTAAAAGGCTTTGACTTTGTTGAACAAACGTGAGCACTGTACATGTACATGTTCAATATTTTATATCACTGTATCTCTGAAGGAAACCTTTGGAAGTTTAGAACCTTCTTCAGAAAAATTTTAATGTTAATTATAGGGTCAGGAAAAGTGTGTGGGTCCCCCTCTCATCTCTGAGAGTTAAGTCCTCTCCTCCATGGACCTTCGTGAGGCAGTCATACCAGGTGTATTAGGCCTTTCCTAAATGGCCTCCCGGATGACTGCCTCTGTGCTCTTTATAGGGTCAATTATGAGCATGCTGCTCTCTGGAGCTCCCATCATGTTTTCTTTAATCATGTTTTAGGTCCTCTTTGCCTTCAAATGGAAACGTATTAGTGTGGATATTTTATTGACCAATTATTTTACTTTGTTTTGTATATTTCGATCAGATAACATTTTAAGCTGTCATTTAGTGATGTTACAATGTGCTCCTCACATGTTACATTGTATCCCACCCGCTTGGCATGTTGTCACACTTCACTTTGTTTCTTTTGAGGTAAATAACAAAAAAAAAAAAAACTTATTATTATGAAACAAAGCGACATATTTGTACTAGACAAACAACATTTACACAAACTGAGAAATGTAAAAAGTGTTACGTTGTGCTCCCCTGATCATAAAGCTGCACATGAATGAAATAAAACTCAGCCAAAGCAGCTTTTTATCGATGCAAAAAAATATAAATAAAAGGAAAAAAAAATTCTGCCGTAAAACATTTTGAAATTTTCTGGCTATTTTTTTTTAATACACCATGCTTGCACCCAAACTGAATAATTAAAAACACATTTATATCTTCTGTAGCCGATTCTTGTTAAACTCACAAGACATGCATATTATATGTGAATTTTAAGCTTGTTCTATGCATTTTATAGAACTTTTTTTTGTGCGAAATTATATTTATTTTGGCCATCAAAAGTGTACTGTCCCTTTATTTGAGCATGTCCCTTCTTCTTGACACTCACGCGCTGTTCCTGCTGCCGGTGTGAATTCACCCATTTGTTTGCCAAAAAAAAATATGCACTGCTCACGCTTGCAGTGTGAAACGGGCCTAAAAGTTAGAATGGGAAATTACTTTCTGGGTACATCTTAACACTTATTGGTTTGAACTACTGTTATATTTATTTTTTTCTAAAACGTTTAATGTTTATTTTCTCACATATTTCTCATTGCATAGCGTGTGACGTATAAAGCACACAGGCTCTTCATCAGATCGTCTGCATGCTTAAAACATCACATTGCTATGCAAATTATTTAAAAAAAATGTTTGATACTTTTTGGAGCCTTGGCTGATATAGCTGATGAAACTGATGAGAATATTGCTTGTGAATAAATTACTTCAACAAAAAAATAAAAACAAATCTTACATACAACTAAGGCCTTGTCCACACAGAGATTAGCTGTATGTGCATACATTTTATATTTTTATTTTCTTAAGCAGTCCTTAATGTCAATTATACATCAAATTGATCCACCATGCCAAATATATTTACATTTGAGATGTTGTGGTTTCCTCAGGTTATATTCTTCATAAGAATATGTAAATGTTAGAAAGTCATACAAACATCCATTTTGTTGTCAGGAGTGGACAAGGTTCACACAAGTAAACAAGCGCTGACACAATATAATAGTAGTTTAGTAATTCTGAGGAAAACAGGACTCAGCTTAGCCTGATGATTAGCCTTCCTCGGGCCAGGTTAGTTTAACAGCATTAGTTGCCCAGTCCTCCGGCTGCATATGCCTGTTGTGTATATGTGGCACATAGTCTTAGTGTTTGTATTTGGCTAACTAGGGCCCAGGTCAGGAAGCAGACAGACTGGCTAAACCAACCATCTGCTAGCTGCCTCACGTCACAGAAATCAGTTCATTCTCTGCACATAGAGATCCTTTTACCTAGATATCACACTTTAGAGAATGTGTCTGTTCCCCCAGTTAGAAAATACAAAAAACACCCAAACCAAATTAAGAGTATCAATTAACTTGATGTTCGACAAATAAAAAATGTATATAATACAGAGAAACAAGTGATAAAGCTTGACTTATTGAATATCAGGTCCCTTTCTATGAAAGCACTTTTTGAAAATGATATGATCACTGATCATAACCTAGATGCACGCTGTAAATTCAGCTCTTTGCTACAAGTACAGTAGAAACCATCATCTGAACTGAACTCTACTTTTCTGAATTGCTCAGCATATCCAATAATTCAGAAAACTCGATGTAATAGAAACTATGGACTCTCTCTTTTCATGTTAGATACGGTTGCTCCAGTGCGCTTAAGAATGATTAAGAAAAACAGTGCGACACGATGGTATAACGATCACACTCACTCTCTAAAGAGAGCAGCACGAAAAATGGAATGCAGCTGGAGGAAAACAAAACTACAGGTTTTTCGTACTGCTTGGCATGAATGTAATTTATCTTATAGAAAACCATTAAAAACTGCCAGATTGGACTACTTTGTCTCTTTTAGAAGAAAACAAACATAACCCTAGGTATCTATTCAATACAGTGGTAAATTAATGAAAAATAAAGCAGCAACAGATGCAGACATTTCCCAACAGCACAGCAGTAATGACTTTATGAACTACTTTACTTCCAAGATTGACACTATTAGAGATAAAATTGTAGCCATACAGCCGCCTGCTACAGTATCACATCAGGTATGCTATAGATCTCCTGAGGAACATTTCAATGCATTCTCTATTATAGGAGAGGAAGAATTGTATAAATTTGTTAAATCATCTAAACCTACAACATGCATGTTAGACCTTATTCCATCTGATCTACTAAAAGAGGTGCTTCCAGAAGTTATAGATCCTCTTCTGAATATAATTAATTCATCATTATCATTAGGATATGTCCCCAAAACCTTCAAACTGGCTGTTATTAAGCCACTCATTAAAAACCAAAACTTGGTCCCACCTAATTAATTAATTACAGGCCAATTTCGAATCACCCTTTTCAGTCAAAGATACTAGAAAAGGCAGTATCCTCACAATTACGTTCCTTCATACAGAAAAATGGTATCTGTGAGGATTTCATCAGGACCACAACATTCTTTTAAATAGACTTGAAAACTATGTAGGCATTAATGGTAGTGCACTGGAATGGTTCAAATCGTACTTATCTGACCGCCATCAGTTTGTGGCAATAAATGAAGAGGTATCACTAGTGCAGTATGGAGTACCACAAGGCTCAGTACTAGGGCCATTACTTTTTATGCTTTACATGTTGCTCTTGGAAGATATCGTCAGGAAACATGGTGTTAGCTTTCACTGTTATGCTGATGATACTCAGCCCTATATTTATTTGCAGCCTGGCGAAACATACCAGTTTGAAAAACTAACAGAATACATAGCTGATATAAAAACTGGATGGCGAGTAATTTCTTACTGCTAAATTCTTAAAAAACAGAGGTGTTAATTATTGGACCTAAAACCTCCACAAGTAATAACCTAAAACACTGTCTAATACTAGATGGCTGCTCTGTCAATTCTTCATCATCAGTTAGGAACCTAGGTGTGCTATTCGATAGCAATCTTTCCTTCGAAAGCCACATTTCTAGTGTTTGCAAAACTGCATTTTTCCACCTCAAAAACATAGAAATTACGACCTATGCTGTCAGTGTCAAATGCAGAAACGTTAATTCATGCGTTCATAACCTCAATGATAGATTATTGTAATGCTTTATTGGGTGGTTGTTCTGCACCATAGACTGTAAAAAAAGATGGACGACGCTTCTCCGCTTCATTTCACTATATAAAAATGGAGCTAATGCGTCTCAATATGGCCGCTGCCATCTTGGGGGAAATGACATAATTTGGAGCCAGAGTCTGCGCAGTAGAGATTCGTTTGGAGCCAGAGTTTGCGCAGTTGAGTTTTGTTTGGAGCCAGTGTCTGTGCAGTAGTGTTGCGAGGCCCAAACTCTCACAGACCCAATCGCAAGATCACTATCATGACACCACACCCCGTTTTATAGCGTTAAATAACTACCTAAAAGCGAACTTATTAGAAAAATTAACAATTGAACATGAATAAGCAGTATAAGAACTACCTTGCATGATGGAATGCATTTTTGGGAAAAAAATATTTGAAGTGTAATTCGATTATTTAGTTTGGCTCATGTCCCATTAAATTACATGGAGAGGGTGGGTTTATGACCTATACTGCAGCCAGCCACCGGTATGGCAATCAAAAACTTTTGGCTTTACTTTTCGGGACTCGTACAGCACACTTGTTCTGCACGCTTAATATACAAACTCCAGTTGGTCCAAAATGCAGCAGCTAGATTTCTTACTAGAACCAGAAAGTATGACCATATTAGCCTGGTTCTGTCAACACTGCACTGGCTCCCTATTAAACATTGTATAAATTTTAAAATCTTGCTAATTACTTATAAAGCCCTCAATGGTTTAGCTCCTCAGTACTTGGGTGATTTCTTATCACATTATAGTCCTTCACGTCTGCTGCACTCTCAAAATTCTGGCAATTTGATAATACCTACAATATCAAAATCAACTGCGGGCGGCAGATCATTTTCTTATTTAGCGCCTAAACTCTGGAACAATCTACCTAACACTGTTCGGGAGGCAGACACAATCTGTCAGTTTAAATCTAGATTAGAGACACATCAATTTATTATTTACAATACTGCATTATTGACACACTATTGACCTGTTTAATACTGTGAAGTTGCTTTGACACAATCTGTATTGTTAAAAGCGCTATATAAATAAAGGTGACTTGACTTGACTTGTGTGCACTTTGATGGATTAAATAAGGAGCATAATTTACCATACTTGGCAGTTGGCACATGTCACTTCACTTTCACTTTTTCACTTTCAATTGGTGCAAAAATATTGCTTGTTTTCTTTTAAAGGAAGTCTAATTTTAGCATTTTTTATATTATGTTTCCAGAGGTGTAATTACAATATTACTAATGTTTTTGACAGAAATATTTAAAATTGAGTGATTTTAAAAAATTATTTTAATTTTAATTAGATTTTTGAGAGATTAATGACTGTTTTCCACCATTTCCCATCCTCTGACAGTCAGTTTTGGTGTTTTCCTTTTAAAAGGTCAAGTGTAACAGCCAACATTTATGATTGGCTAACATAATTGCCCCCATAATAAAACCTCAAAAGGAATTATTGCGTGATGAATTTTTCATTTGCTGGTTGAGTGGGGAGTTTGTCCCCTTTCTTTTTTCCTAGTCTCTCTCTAAATTTGTTTAATTTTATACCCTAGGAGACATAAAATGGTATATATAATTGAGATCAGTCTATATAGATTTCCTAGATTTAATTAATTGTATAACAGCCAACTTAATCTCTGTAGGGTACCGGACAACCAGGATCAAGTTTGGACGCCCTGGTATAGGATCTAGCATACATACATTACTTATCTACATGTTGCGATGTTAATTGCTTTGTGCCATTAAACTGGGGTTAACTTTTATCTCTTTGTTTTTCCACCTTAGACCTAACATCGCTGAAAGAGGAGAGAGAAGTACTGAATGAAACTGAAGAGAAAGATCAGTTTAAAAATCTTAATAATTTTGTATCTGGAGAAAAGGATTTTTGTTTCTTAGAGTCTGAAAAGACTTCTAAACAAAAAAGAGCTCAAAAGACAGGAACTATCAGTAATTTCACTTGCTGTCAGTGTGGAAAGAGTTCCAAAGAACAAGGACACCTTAAAAGGCAAATGAGAATTCACACTGGAGAGAAGCCTTACTCATGCAAACAGTGTGGAAAGAGTTTCCAACAAGGACACCTTACAAGGCACATGAGAATTCACACTGGAGAGAAGCCTTACACATGCATACAGTGTGGAAAAGGTTTCATTCGTAAAGGATGCCTTAACAGACACATGAGATTTCACACTGGAGAAAAGCCTTACTCATGCGAACAGTGTGGAAAGAGTTTCACTCAAAAGGGAAGCCTTGACAGGCACATGAGATTTCACACTGAAGAGAAGCCTTACACATGCAAACAGTGTGGAAAGAGTTTCACTCGTAAAGAAGGCCTTAACATTCACATGAGAGTTCACACTGGAGAGAAGCCTTACACATGCAAACAGTGTGGAAAAAGTTTCAATCGTACAGGACGCCTTAACAGACACATGAAATTTCACACTGGAGAGAAGCCTTACACATGCATGCAGTGTGGAAAGAGTTTCACTGAAAAAGGAAACCTTAACAGACACATGAGATTTCACACTGGAGAGAAGCCTCACAGATGCAAACAGTGTGGAAAGGGTTTTACTCGTAAAGAATGCCTTAACAGACATATGAGATTGGAGAGAAGCCTCACAGATGCAAACAGTGTGGAAAGAGTTTCACTCGTAAAGAATGCCTTAACAGACATATGAGATTGGAGAGAAGCCTCACAGATGCAAACAGTGTGGAAAGGGTTTCACTCGTAAAGAACGCCTTAACATTCACATGAGAGTTCACACTGGAGAGAAGCCTTACACATGCAAACAGTGTGGAAACAAGTACATGAAGATTCACAATAAAGGGAAGCCTAACAGATCCCCTTAGCATGGACAGAGTTTCAAAAATCTAATTCACATGGTTTTAATTTGCTCACTTCTACCACCAACATTGCCGGCTTTGTGGAAGGCTGTAATAATCATATTTTAGAACCATTCCTTAAGGATTGTATTAGGAATTGTCTTATAGGACAAGGCATAAATATGCTGTATGATCATTTCTACAGGAGTTTAATAGGATCCGATTTTCATCATTTTGAAGAATTCTTATTCATTGCATCTATTACTAACCAATAGTTTTTGCAGTTGATTTTGTAGCATAGCCACATAAGGGGAAGTTTATTTATAGGATTGCTTGCCAATAAGAAGGCTGTGTATGTTTATTGCTTTACCCTGTGTGCTGTTATCTTTGCGTTGTGTATATATATGGAATCGGCGTTCAGGAGAGGCATCGCTCAAAAAGTTTAGAAACAGTACCTGGCGATTGATCCTGTGGATTACTTCTTTTGTTGGCTGTTTTTTCTCCCCCTTGGACTGAGTCTTCTTGTGGAGTATACTTTTTTGTTTTAGGATACTTACCTTGAAGGACAATTAAACAACCTGTGCTTTGTGGATTTGCACTCTCGAAAGATAAAAGACTACCGGTGAGACCGATATGAACTCTTGTATATACTGTGCAGTTGGGACGCTGAGAGACTACACACACACACACACACACCATTGTATTGCACTAATTCAACTTGCTCTGACACTTTGTAATTATTACTTGTATAATACATTTGGTTTGGAAATGGTGGCTGTCTGTGAGTTTACTACGTTCATACATTTATTCATAAAAAAAAGAAAAAATCTCCCGTTCCAAGTAGTGTGAATTCCATGCTCTGTAGGGAAATTGTTACAACTTAAACTCATCTAGTAAGTTTAGTGCAAAACAAATGTTCTGTTTTAATTTCAATAGTGTTTTAGTTTAGGCTGTTCGGGAGAGGGCTCCAAGCTTGGTAGTAATTCCCAAGCCCGGGGCATTTCCCTTGGCCGGGTGGAGGGGTCAGAGCTCTGCATTTAGCCTGAACCCTATAATCACTACTTTAACCCCCTTAAACTGAAGGTGAGGAGACGGGGTGGTGGAAGGGTGCTTAAAAACTTGAGATGAAGGAAGGGCTGCTTTGGTTATTTATAGGGAGTCTTTCTCATGCTGATTGGATAGGGAGTGTGATTACTGATGGTGATCACAAGTTCACTCTTATGGATAATAAACTGAGCTAAAGTTTAGGCATATCTGGCGTGCTGTCCGGGAGAGGTCTTAGAGCTTGGTAGTAATTCCCGAGCCTGGGGCACTTCCCTTGCCCAGGGGAAGGGGTCTGAGCTCGGCATTTGACCCAAATCCAATAAACGCTCCCTCAAAAGTCTAATAATCGCAAGGCAGCAGCCAGATTACCCCCAAAAATTGCCTAGCTTGAGCTGAAGGGATGCTGGACGTTGGTTGTAATAGCGGCCATGCACAAAAATAAAGGAGGAGCTCCTGCGGGAGCAGAACTGTTGTGGCAGTTGGGAATTATGAATAAGGCTCCTGCGAGGGCTGGCACTGATGTGGTAGTGTGAGGGGAAAAAGGCTAGAGGCTCTTGCGGGAGCGGGTACTGCAGCGGCAGTAGGGAGATTAGGAAGTGGCTCCAGTGGGAGCGGGTACTGCTGCGGAAGTGGGGAACTATAAAAGGCACCTGCGGAAGCGAAAAACTGTTGCGGCAGTTGGGAGATAAGGCTCCTGCAGGAGCGGGCACTGCTGCGGCAGTGAGGGGGTGGAAGAGGCTCTGGTGGGAGAGGGCGTTGCTGCGGCCATGGGGAAAGGAGAGGGCTACGGGCATGAACTGAGGGAGGATGCGGGGTGAGGTGTCAAGGGGTGCTGATGTGGGGGTTATAGGGATGGATTGTGCAAAACAGATTTACTGATTAGGGTTTGGTGGGCTTCCTTGATGTGGGAATGGTATGATCAGATGCATCTCTTAAAACCAGCAGCCGAGTGTTTGGATTTGATGTTGATGCTCTTGTAAATAAACTACCGGTGCTTTTTCTAAGTTCTCAATGCCTCGTTTTAAATGTCAGGGCCCTTGGAAGTCTACCAATGAAGTGTGGAGCTACTTTGTGCCTCGCAAATGGCGTAAAACAGTGATTTATTTACATGGCTATTCCGATGCCCTGTTGACTGTCACTGACAACCTGTTGTGAGCATCGGCTAACTGACCCCAGATTTCGGACAGCTGGACACAAACCGAGATGAGATATGCAAGGTACGTTCACACTCGGTATCATGATTCAATACACTTCAGGTCAAAATCACACCGGAGTTCTCCTTTAAGGTGCATTACCGCCTCACGCCGTCCGGTTGAAGTATGTTATTTTTATTTACCCGCCACGGTGGTCGGTGGGTGAAGCGAGTTTACCCGCCACAACACAAAATCCCCCGCATTTGGCTGGTGTCGGGTGCTAATTTCCATCCCTGGTAGAGATGTTATATTGGGTGAAAGTGAGCCATACAGAAGTATATGGAAAAAATTGGATCCCACTTAGGTACCCTTTGATTGAACTGATTTGGAGGTTTTTGATGATGTTGAGGTAACCCATGTGAAATTAAAGCATACTTGATTGCACTAAAAAAATACTTAGATACAAGGAAGTACATTAGTAGTACAATCTTATATTTTGTGTTAAATAAAATTGTAAAAATGATATGTTTGGATTTGGATAATAATACTGCTATTTACCTGTTTCAAAGTTATGTTATCTGCTTATTTTAAGGTGATGCCAGATGCTTTGAGATAAGAATGCTTGCAATTGCAAAGTTTGCTTTGTAAGAATGAGTAAGAAACAACTGTGTAAAGACATGCTGATGAGTTATTGCTGTGTAATCAACCACAAAGGTTAACAAGAGGGTACACAGGGGTGAAGAGAGCATGTTGCTACCCCAAGCAGAGTTGAAGCAGATGAAGACCTTGGAGAGGAAACAGAAGAGTGCTAGACGCAGACAGCAACTTAAGAGACAAAGGAAAGACCACCGTCTCATTAAGAATGAGTTGCAGAGACTGCATTAAGCGTAGAGGATACCTGATACCCTAACGAGGGATGCTTAACAGCATCTTCAATAATGCTGTTGAAAAGTTTGATTATATAACGAATAGCTAAGCTGATTTTTTATTTTATTTTTGCATTAAACTGCTTTGTATTGTAACCAAAGAATAATAGTTTTATTGTTACTAGTGCCTCTCGTGATATTTTACTTATAACTATAAAATAAACCTCGACCAAGAACAACCACAAGGGGAGTCTTCTACGTCATTCCTGAGGGACTGCAACCTGCGGGCAGGTGAGTACCTTTTGGTTTAGGCAAGATTTTAGTGCAATTGTGAAAGTATACTAAATACAACTGATGTTTAAATAGATTTTTAGTACATAGCAACAAAGTGTACTACTGCAGAAATACACATAAATAGTATATTAGTTTATTTTATAATAAAGAGTTTATTATTATATTTCTTAAAAGTATGTTTTGAATGCTTTAAAAAATAGTTCAATGTTAGTACACTTGTAGATAGTTACCCTAAGTTTAAATTAAATAGATTTTATTTAAGATATATTAGTAATGTAATCGTTAAAATTACTTTTTCCCAAACCTTCTACTTAAGTAGACTTAATATTAATACACTAATTAGTACTACACTTACATTCCTAGGTGAAAAGTGCAGTAAAATACAATTTATTTAAGTACACTTCCCTAATGTACTTAAAGTGCTCTGTTTTCATGCACTATATTTGTACTTAATATACTAAAAGTTATTCTTTAGTACTTCTCAAGATAAACTTAAGATCATCTAAGTGTAGTCAACTGTGCTATTTTGAGACACCATGAAGATGAACTGAAATGTGCTTTGAACCAGAGGTGGAAAGAGTAATAAAATATGCTACTCAAGTAAAAGTACTGTTACTTCAATGAAATTTTACTTAAGTACAAGTAAAAGTACTGGTCAAAAATCTACTCAAGTAAAAATAAGAAGTAACTCATTTAAAGTTGTACTCTGAGTAAAATTTACTGAGTAAGTTTTTTATTTATTTTATTTTTTCAACAGCAGGGGTGGGTGGGGGATTCTAGTGTTATTCAGAAATAGACAAGGGGATATAAATCTTAACCTGGTTGTTTTTAATTGAGGAAACTTTCAATAAAAAAATAATAAATAAATAAGATACAATAAAAATTAAATAACCATATAAAACATTTAGGGAAATTTTAGTGCAAATGATCCCATAAAACATTCAACATCACAGCCACTAAATGTGGCATAAACTGTGAATTCAGTAGAGCAGGGGTTCCCAACCTTTTTTATTCAGTAAATTTTACTCTCTCCGCTCAATTTTTTTATTTATTTATTTACTTCTGCAGTAAAGAGAAAAATATTTATTTTTAAATCTTTTTTATTAACCAAAACATTTGTTTTGGCTTATTATTCTTCTACTGCATGTTATAAAAAATGTAAAATTCAAACAAACTTTAAACCGAAACTTTAAATATACCTTATAAACTTTAAAGAAAACCTCTGTTAAATTCTCATTTTTTTTTAAATTATATACAGATTTAAAGCTCCTAAAATTCCTAAATTCAGACATTCTTTACAACTTCAGAGTACTTTTTCTTTTCAGCATCTAAAGAAATCACTAACACACGAATTAAGAGTTCTGTCAATAAAAAAGTAATCAATCCAGGAATAAGAATGGTGCATAAATGGTTTCATAAAATCTGAAAATATTTTAGACATAGATGATTGAGTCAGATTACGAGGATTAGATCGATCCAAGATTGGATCAAAAACCCAATTCAGATCTCCACCGAGGATCAGCAGATGAGTATTTAAGAATGGGAATGTTACTCATCATCAAAATTCGGGGCATATACATTTACCAACAAAACCTTTTTATTGCATTAGTGTACCAGCAACAATGATGTATCTACCATTCCTGTCAGCGATAACATTGATTGGTGAGAATTGAACTTTCTTATTAATGAGAATGGCAACTTCTCTAGCTTTCGAATTAAAGTTTGAGTGAAAGACCTGTCCTACCCAAGGGCAATATAACCTATAATGATCTATAATGCGAAGGTGAGTCTCCTGTAAAAATACTAAATCAGAATTTAGACGTTTTAGGTTTGGTTAAATGTAACTCTTTGACTGAAAGGAAACATGTTTAATAGCTAATGCATTTAAAGCTGGAAAATATGCCCATTATCACACACTAATTTAGGCTGTTAAATGGCATATTCCTGTTTTTGACCTGCAGGTGTCACCAGCGCTTTATTTATTTAGACATAATTTTAAATTGACTAGTACGAAATAAAAATGTGTATACACTATGTACATTATCTACAATACAATAACTGTTGTAATATATTCTACATTAGTTAATGGTATGTAATTAATTAACACTTATACAGAATTATAATGTATTTGTTGAAATAAGTTATTACAATTAAATATTTATGTTAAAAAAAGGGTAAGAGAGAGGGGGAGGAAAGAGAGAACATTATAATGACTAGTGATTCAATGTTTAAATTGGAATTGATTAATGATCCTATTTATGTTTAACATATTTGTAGCATTAAGATCATAGCAGCACTAAACATTTGTGTTTATGTTAGAGAGGCGATAAACACATCAGACTTAATGGTTGTTTTCTGTGGGTCCCGTAAATCACCAACAGAACGCAGATGGTCTTCAGATAGATATCAACTGCCAATTAGCCCACTGCACACAAACACACTTTCAACGGGTATTAATATATGAGCTCTTTTCCAAAACGCTATAAATCCATTTGAATAGTTTTCATGAAAATGAATTTTTTTTTTACCTAGACCCATACATTTAGTTAATATTCAATTTATCCTGTTAAATTGGTCTGTTGGCTCAGTCTGAACATGTTAAACAATGATTGTTAAATTAAACAACAATATTGTCGATTATAAATTCAAAGTTTTTTTTCTTTTTTTCAAAACGCTACAAATCCTTTTTTTTTTCAAGAAATTGTTGGTTTATGTAAAAAAAAAAAAAAAAAAAGAGAGAACATGCAGCATATGACATCAGGGACTATAAATTACTATAAAATTAATATAAATCAAATATATACAAATGCATGAAATAAATAACAGCCAAATAAATAATAACATAAACTAAATAGTAAAATAAACTAAATATTTTATAATTTCATGTTTCACCACATAAAACAAATCATTTTAAAAGAACACACATACAAATACCATTAGATAATAAAAATACAATGTTAACATTACATTCAAATAATTTAGAAACACATTTAGGCTAATAAGTCATTCAGTGCCGAACCTGTAAAAAGTAATTACAAAATTCAATAGGCAAGTTATTTAGTAATACATTCAAAGTCTTTTTTTTTTAGTAAAGTGTCAAACCTGTAACAAGTAGGACCAATTTGTCCACTACATATGCTTAAAAAAAAAAAACGAATTATTAAAAATATTCAATAATGATAACGATATTCAATAGGCAAGTCATTCAGTAATACACTGGCATTCAGCAGAGTGTCAAACCCATAAACAGTAGGACCATTGTCTGCTATACCTAAAACAAATCACATAGTGTGTGTGTGAGATGTGCTTTGAGTGTGTCAGAGGAGAGTGAGAGTGAGTGTGTGCGTGTATGTGTCTGAGAGAGAGAGTGTGTGCGTGTGTGTGTGAGTATGGATCACGCTGCATCTTCCTCACTATGGCCTGCATTGTCAGTCACCTGATACAGTGCATCATCATAAAAAGCCCTCACCACATCAGACACACCTATTGCTCCTAACAGTGCCAGCACATCGTGCTTCTTTGCAGCCTTCACGGAGGTCCGCTTTGGAAGTAACTCTGGTTTCAGGTCAGCCCACCACTTGCCCAGCTTTAATACACTATGGAAACAATACTCCCCATTGTAAGCCATCTTTAAACCAACCTTGTTGGTACTCAAATCAAGCATGCGTGCTTCACTGATTTTAAAGCTCTTCTGAGCTTTAACACACTCTTTTGTGGCTGACCTGTAATCAAACGCTTCCCAGTCTGTCCCATAAATGTGAACGTGGCCGAATTGCTGGAGGATGGTATGGTATTCCTGTGGAAGCAGAAATGGTCAATTTTCCTGATCTTCTGCTCAATTCTGCCAAAGACTCGATCTGCTGGGAGAAAACTGTGGCCCCTTACTGGAAAGGTGTGCTCTATGCGAAGGTTGGGAAAAAACTGACGAAGTTCCATGAGCATGGACACCATGTTCATGTTTTTGTTTTGCCCAAAACAAGAGTCGCTGAACAGCCGAAGCCCCGTGGATCTGCTGACTTTGTCCTGAAGTCGAACCTTGAGGCAGTCACTCAGCGCAGAAGCAATCATATTGCTGTCTTTGCTACTCTCATTCTCCTGCCACACGTAGAGATGGACATCATCTTTTTTCTGGTGACTGTTCTCACCATGGTGCACAACAACACCAAACGAGTACAGATACATCCGCCGTGAGTAATAGGCTTTTCCTATTGGGGTTTTTGGAAGGACCATGTGTTGCATCATATCAAAACAGAGGGTCACATGACTTTCAGCAACCCTGCCTAACAAGTCATAAAACATGCGTGCTCTGCGACGATGCAAGATGAATGATGCAGATTCCATCTTCTTCTCTGTCTCAGTTAGGTTTGGATCTGTGATCCTAATCTTGTGCTTGGCACAATCAGAGCATGCATCTGTAGCTGGATGACCGAAGCCAAGATTGAAATCCTTGGAGAACACAGAGTAATAGAGAGAGTAGCTGGTCTGAGCATGGTTCTGAGCCTCAAAGAGTTCATGCATCTTGTGCACATTCAGGTCACTGGGGAGATACTTGCGGCCTGGTGCTCCTCTGCGCCCATAATGGCTGGCCCTGCAGGTGAAAGACTGGATGTGCTCAACAATGAGTTGCCTTCTCCTGTTGTGCTCCTCACTGTGCCGTGCACCGCCTCTTCTCTCTGGGCGAGCCTCTGCAGTCTCCGCATAATATTTAGCCACCCGGGACACACGGTCTTTGCTGATGCCTGTGAAAGTAAATAGTTTAGATTGTCATACATTGATCAAATCCAGTATGAAATAAACAGAGTTACACACAACTAACTTGCTATAGTTAATGTTAGTATCTGCACTTCCGTTAGGAAGAAAATTTTATGTTAAAAGTATCACATTCTCACTGATATGTGATAATAATGAATTTCTCTGAATTAATTCAGTTCCACTTCCTGTAATTGCAATTCAATTCAAAATTTAATTCACTGAACAGGGCTCTACGCTAAGTAATCCAAACATCGGATAAAAAATTAGCCTTCCCATTACAAGGTGAAATGTGACTCCTTAAGCCCCATTCACACTACACGCGACATGCAGCGACTAAGCGACGCGATCCCATTCATTTCAATGGAGAGCCGGCGATTTCCGGCGACTAGAGTGACAGCGGCCGTCAGCGACCGGATGTGGGCGTGTCCAGCGACGCGACAAAGTTCAGAATCTCTAAACTTTATGCAAATGAAGAGCGACTTTCAATAGGAAAGAAGACGATAGTGCTCGTGATCATTCTCCTTTCAGCTCCAGCAGTGATTGTCCTGTTTTATATGACATGTCCATGCCCACATACAAAAATAATGTCAACTGCATTGAAATGAATTGTAACCTGCTTGTCTTTGTTTCTAAAGTTGCTTTGGATAAAAACATCTGTTAAATGACGTTACTAAGCAACCAGTAATGAGAACGCCCACTAGCGACCTCATCGCCAGCCTCTGGCGACATGCAGCGATAGAAGTCGCGTCTAGTGTGAACGGGGCTTTAAGGTGATTTACAGGCGATTTATCCTTTGTTTTTACCTTTTCGTGTTTAATCAGGCTCAGAGGTGACATGAGTGCAATCAAATTCATAAATTCATGTTGAGATTAATGTTTAAATATAGTTTTAGATGTGACTTGTTTTACTGTTGACGACGAAACCAGCCAATAGTGTTATAGTCAGACAATGTAAGTCACGTAATAATAACTTTGTGTTTATTTAACTGCTGTATTAAATTAATATCTCATTTACAAACTCCCTTAAAATTATTGTTTCGCAATATCACAAAGCTCTATTATAATCAACAAAGTTCTCTGTACTGCATAATCGATCTCTTATTTACACTCTGTTTATGAAAGGATTCGTGAGATATGTTCGTGATACATTACTCAAAAACATATAGAAACACAAATATGCTGATCGGGTCAGTTGCACAGGGTGCTCCTAAATATTTTTTTCATAGTTGCACGTAGTAATTTTCAGTCGCAAATGCGAGTGATATGGTCGCACTGTAGAGCCCTGAATGAACTGAATAAAATTCTGAATGTTGCATCAGTAGGCTAGTATTATTATCAATACTTTCCATGTCAGGTTAGCATGCTTGTTTACAGCCAAATATCTTTGCCGCAAGGAAGAAACCCACCGAACGGTATTAAACTAGGCAATACTGAAACGAAAGTTGTACTCACCAAACACTTTAATGAGGGTCACCCTCTCTGGGTGACTGCTGCACAAAAGACTGTACTTGACTGATATATTTTGGTCTTTTTGTTTGTTTACGTCAAGTACTTTAAGACGCTGCCTTTTCACCCGTGTTATGTCCAGGAGATGGAGAATGGCTCTGTCCTGGTCAACCTTGTTTGGTCTTTCATAAAACTCATCATCAGGTAGTCCGGTGACAGTTTCTCAGCCTGACAGAAATCGGTCCCACCAGCCTTGTGTTTACATCCCACTGAGGGTATTAACGCGCCCCCTGAGTGACGGACCTTCTTCTTTTGTTGTTTTTTATGATTTTCTTTGTCCAGTCGGCGTTTTCTACCCCCATGTGTAGGTCTTACTGGCTCATCTAGGCCATCAAAAGTGTTATTATAGTTTAAAGAACTCATTTTAATGTCTGAGGGCAAACAAAAATCTCTCGCTTCAGAGCGCGCCTTGATTGATTGTGTCGAACGCTCAATTCTGATTGGTCGAGAGGACAAATCGCATTTTGGCTAAAAACAGGTTCGGCGCTTATAGCGTTTTGGAAAAAAACTGCATCTTGCAGTACATTTTAAACAAGGAAATAAAGCGATTTGGCATGAAACATTTATGGAGAAGTAAATAGGTTCAGTACACTGCAAAATGGCATAATTAACTCATTTTTTTTAAATTTGGCGTTTATCGCGTTTTGGAAAAGAGCTCTTCATATACTTTATAACTATTAAATAATCCGTACCAAATGGACACGATGTCCTGACAGGCTGGAGTTTGTGCAGCCTCCATAAACACAATAATTTACATGCCACTGAACCAAACAGAACTCACATATTTAGCTGATTATTGCTGCTGTAAAAATAACTACCGAAAACACACAAACTCAAGACTGCTCCTACTGAATAGCAACAGAGCTTGGCGAACGACTCCCTCTCGTGACGTCATATGACGCAGTGTGAAAAAAAAAGTTGTTTTTGAGAGCGGTCAAGGAAACCGTCACTTTGTCTTCTAAATTTGTGCCCTTAGGTCTTGTAAAATATGTTCAAATAGTGCATTAACGGTTCGTATAGTATTTTCATTCACGAATATGTTTATCTCGAATTTTTTCTAACCTGCAATATGCACTTTAAGTTAGAGCAAGATGAGACAGTTAATAAAGTAAAACCATGGTTCATTTTGTAAGCGGATGTCTTGTCATTGTGTAACTGTAACATGATAATAAATAAATGTTTCTTTGTTGAACCCAAAAGTATGCGAGATGCTGCTGGGGTGTGAAGTCTTTGAGTCGGTGCTCTTTGGTCACGGGAATCTTGACATACTGTATCTTCAAAAAACTCATCAAACCAAGGTACTCAAAAATCTTCTTAGTGTAAAAAGCCTCTATTCACATGGTTTTATAATTTATCTTATATGTTGGAGAGCATTTAAATTGTTTTTCCTCATCTCATTGCTGTTTCAATCTTATTATTATTTTTTTTTTAATAAATCCTTTCTTCACAGGAGCACACTTTACAAAGCAGTGAAAGGAGATTTGCCTGATCAAGATGTGCTTACAGTTGCAGAAATTTACAAGGACGTTTCACCAGACATTGCACCACTCATCACAAAAATGTGTATAAATGCAGACGCACCATTAGTTGATTCTGCTCTTGGAAAAGTTCAAGAAGGAAGTCCCATCTCCTTTCACCATCCACTGCCACTGAGCCAGACAGTAATTTTCCACCCAGACACCCCTCCTCCACCACTTCTACCTTTAGACGGCTACAGGCTTGAGCCCACCAGCTGCCAATTTGTTTGCAGTCACCAACTGCATCTGCAGTCACTGAAGACTATCCTGTACATGGCCAGGAGAATTGAAGCTACCACAAGGGAACAGACAACCTGCTTGAAATAAAGTGCCCAAATGCTAAATGCAATGTTGATTGCAGCTATTTAAAGTTACACAGTGGTACCATGCAACTGAAATCACAACACAGCTAATACTGGCAGGTCCAAGGCCAGCTCTTGATTACTGGAATGGCATGGTGTTACTTTGTTATTTTTGAAGTAGCCAGAATACTTAGAGAGAAAGCCAATTACTTCTTTTTTATTTTTACATGTGTTTGATTTAGGGTTAGAGCCAAAGTCTGAAGGAAAGTACCTCTCTAGGACCAGGGCTGCTCTCTTCACCCTCAACAGAATAACTAGTATCAAGGTGTATCTGTGTTCAATACTCTCTGCTGTGTGTGCACTTAGATGGGTTAAATGCAGAGCACCAATTTTTAGTGTGTTTTACAAGACCTCACAATCTTTTCTCACACACACACACACACACACACACACACACACACACTCAGATTACATAATTTACACTGCAAAATTAAAAGTGCAATAAAAGATGTTATGAGATTAACATATTTTATTACCTATTTGATTGCAACTTAGAATCATTGCTCGCATACATTTTTACATTTTCGTTTGTATCACTTTATTCCCCTGCTCTTTATTATTACATATTACCATCAATCCTCCATCTTCAAGTACTTTTGCACACTTGATCTCATCTGCTTGTTTCAACTCATTTATTAATGCAATTACACTTTTAACTTTTGTCTTGTTTCAGCAAGTTCTCTCTGGTGTTATTACATGACTCACATCACACTGATAACATAAAAATACAGATCTCTTATGTGTGAAACCTCATGTGGTATTGAAGTGATTCTTTACATCTGAAACTCTTACCGCAGTGACCACATATAAATGGTTTCTCTCCAGTGTGAACTCGCATGTGTCTGTTAAGAGTTCCTTTTAAGTTGAAACTTCTTCCACATTGCTGGCAGGTGAAAGGTTTCTCTCCTGTGTGAACTCTTATGTGATCTTCAAGGCTTTGTTTATAATTAAACCTCTTTCCGCACTGAGGGCATGTGTAGGGTTGCTCTCCAGAGTGAGTTCTCGTGTGGTCTTTAAAGTTATGTTTTTGACCAAAACTCTTTCCACACTCAGAGCATGTGTAGGGTTTCTCTCTGTGAGTTCTCTTGTGGACTTCTAGGTTTTCATGTTGATCAAAACTCATTCCACACTGATCACACGAGTAAGACTGCTCTCCATTGTGAACTCTCATGTGTCTATTAAAGCTTTCTTTTTGAGTGAAGCTTACTCCACACTGTTGGCAGGTGTAAGGCTTCTCTCCAGAGTGAACTCTCATGTGTCTGTTAAGGGATCCTTTTTGGTTGAAACTTCTTCCACATTGCTGGCAGGTGAAAGGCTTCTCTCCAGTGTGAACTCTTATGTGGTCTTCAAAGCGTACTTTATAATTAAACTTCTTTCCGCACTGAGGGCATGTGTAGGGTTGCTCAGTGTGAATACTCATATGGTCTTCAAAGTGTTGTTTTTGATGGAAACACTTTCCAGACTGTTGACAGGTGAAATAACTTCTAGTCTTTTGAGTCCTTTTCCTTTTCTTCTCAATCTGTGAACAACTAAAAGATTTTTCTTCATTTATGAAATCATGATCTTTCTCTTCCATTTCATTTAGTACTTGACTCTCCTCTTTCAGTGCCCTCAGGTCTAAGGTGAAAAAAGACAAAAGTTAACCGCAGTTTAATGGCACAAAACAACAGACATCAAAACATTCAAACATGTAAAGTGTCAAAACTAACATACAACTACAGTCTATATCCACTAAGCAACTGTAAGAGGTGTTGAGTCTCACTGTACTGTTTCCCTTTTAGCAACAGAGGGAGCTCACAAACAAGAAATCAGTTATACGAGTTATATGAAATGTATGACAAATGCGGATGCAGAATATAAACAAAAGCACATGGAGGACACAAAACTGAAAACAAATAAATGCTTGATTTTAATCATATATTATTTAAGTTCTTCATCAAGCAGTCTTTAGCATTGTGTGTAATACAAATCTTCCTAGACCATAATCCCATCGGGTCGCAATCGTACGTTAATTCAGACGTTAATTTGCTGGTGTCTGAAAATGAGTTTTGCCATTAAAACTGTTTTAAATGTCTGAAATGTTGATGGTAGTTGATAGCTTGATATGAAAATGTTGGAAATAAACAGCGGTGCTGACGTCTCGGATAAACTCCACTTTTGTTCCCTTAGCCCCACTTGGCCCAAGATATTTAAATGATAATTCATATTTGAGGTTGATGAATGATAGGCAAATGTATTTATTTTCTGCCCGATATACCGTTATTAAGCCGACCTCAAGGACCAGCTGTTAACAATCTGTTCAATAATGACATGGACCATTTTTACTGTGACTGACTAAACAACAAAATTTTAGTCGACTAATCCTCTTCTCGACGACTAACATTCAGTAAACTATTAAGGGGGCAGCCCTAGTCGAGTGAAAGTGATGGCTGTCACCAGACCTTATTTTGCATATGTCTCAATTACATCAGAGCAAGTTAGACCACATGCAAAATTTTTATTAAACTATTTCATATGAAAAATGTTACTCAATCCTAGCGGTGCACCTTAACATTTACATATTAAATGAGACACAAGTCTACAAATGCTGTTTTTAAATCAGAGCTGAACTTTAAGAAAAACATTAAGCTGAAATTCTTTCAAAAAAGAAAGCTGCAGGAGGGCAAACAGAGCAGAAAAACACCTGCCAAAGACAAATGAATTGAGAAGATGTGCAGGACAGTTCATAGAGTAGTCCAGATTTGAGAATGAAAACCAACCTGTTTGTTCCTCAGTGTCTTCATGTTTGACTCTGAATGTTTCTTCAATCTTCATGTCTTCACTCTCCTCTTTAATAAACGCCATCTTGATAATAGTGTCACGTGGATCTCAGTTGCTCCACCAGGAGTTTTTTCTGTTTGGAAACGTTGCCCTGTTTAAGATGAGAGTAATTAACAGAAATATAAAAAAAGAAAATAAATAAATCTCTGTGTGCATCTCAATCAGCCCTAGTTCAGTAGTCAGTGCACTAGTAAGGGAATCAGAGTAATAGTTAATGGACTTAAATGATTTGATTTCACAAACACTCAAACCTTTTAACTTACTATAACATTTTGATTAACATTTAATGATTAGTATATTACATTTAATCGATTACACACTTTAAAATTGCTATTGTTTGTAAAGGTTGTCATTTCTCATGTTTGAGTTTGTTCTCGTTGTATTTCCACTGTTTTGAGCAGCTGGTCTCTCAGCGAGCGGTGATTCGAAACAGTGAATCATTTTGTGAATCAACCGATTCAATTGACTCGGAGTTTGTAATTCGTGTTTCTGATCTGAATCACTAACAGAGAGAGAAATCAGACTCATCTGTGGATGAGCTTTACTCTCTCAAAATAACGTTCATTATTAGATCAAATATTACAATATTACACGCAATAATCATAAAGTTTAAATCGCCTGTAAACCATATAAAATAGACTGAACGCGCATGAATTTAAACACTTTAAATGATTAAGACTACAGTACAAACCTTTCTTCAACTGAAAGCATTCACTGATGCAGGAGCGCGCCGCAGCCTTATGACGTCACATCACCAGATCAAAAAATAAAAGTCCCGTTCACGCGCTTCTGTGTCTATAATCCAAAGAGTGCACTGATATTTACAGGGAAACACATATGAACTATAAAACTTATGCCAATGGTATTAAGAGTTTTTTTCTTGGTGAAATACACATTAAAATATATATAAAGAATTAAATGATAAAAATATTATTTTACACAAATTTACAAATGGTGATATTTATAATTTTAATTACTTATTTATTAATTATTGTATTTTTCCAAAATGCATTCATTCATACTTTCATTTATTCATTTATGTATTTCTGACAATGTTCATGTCCACAATTTTTTCTTTCCATGTTCATTTAATATTTACTTAATTTTGTATTTATTTCTGCATACATGTCTACATTTATTTACTCATTTACTAAGACATTTATTTATTTAGACCTTTCTTTGTCAGCAAGGGAGTATCTCTGAGGCCACAGTGTGACGCACCCAAAAAAAATTATTTATTTTTTGTACCAAAAAGGCTTAGATAAAGATAAAGATAAATGACTGAAAATGTGAAGCATGTGAAAACACACTCCCTAAGAGGATTCCAGGATGTTTTTTTTTTTTGTTTTGTTTTTTTTACCACTTCCAAAACAACCCCCTTTCAAAAATTTGGGGGCATCTGAATCCTCAAACATGCAATTAATATGATATGAAACATTTATAAAAAAAACATTTATATTTTCATTTCAAAGGTGAAGAAACAAATGACTTCATTAAGTAATATCATGACAACGATGTTGAAAAACTGATTTAAACTGAAGTGTAAAAAAATTGATAAATGTATGTTCCAATTTTATTACACTTTTGTCTAGTAAAAAAAATTACTCTTATAGCTTTTTACTTAAGTATTTTTTTTTAAGTCATCAATTTGTTAAATAAACTAGATTTTACCTTTATTGTGGATATTTCTATACGTCTATTAATTATTCAACAAGACTTTACAGCTTGACACATCAGTAAAGGAACTGTTGATAGAAGATGAGAAGTATCCAAATGAACTGAAGATCAAGAAAACTGCATGTTAGATGAATCTGATCAGGAAGCAGGACCAGTTAAAAAATTGTCTGGGACTGATCAAACTGATACTTACAATTAAAAGAGTGCTTTTCTAACTACAAAAACCCAACCAAAAAAAACACAGAAACAGAGACAATCTGAAAAACAGAGATGTCAGCATTCATTCAAAATGCCAGTGTAAGGCAATCTTCTGCTGATCATTCAGAAATTAGCAACTAATATCAAATGGAAATGGTAGAAAATGACTGAGATTTCTTTGTTACCTCCTTGACCTCTGACAAACCCAACACTTTCATATCCAATCTATAAATTTTGACAAAAACATATTTCACCTATTATCGTAAATAGTAATAGTAAGTGTCAGCTTAGAATAGAAAATAGATCTTCACAAAACTAAAAATAAGGCCATAACAAATCATTAACGCTCATTTAATTTCCAGCTCAAACTATTATGAATATAATCTTTTTTTTAACAGAGACATACAGAGAAATACACAGCAATATCTAGAATCTATTCTCATTCATCATCACAGTTTCACTGAAGATCTAATAAATGCATAAACCCAGGATAGAGCGTCTGAGTGAATGTGGTGTGTTCTGTGTGGATGAGGCTCATTGTGTCAGAGACGCTGGAGAAGGACAGAGTTCACTCTCATCCACATACACTCCTATTCTATGGCTGGACAGGGGTTAAAATTTGGCCCTGGACAAATCCAGCCAATCCGGCCCACAAGTTCCACATGAAAGTTGTCTTTGGTTCCCTGGTGAAAAAACAAACAAACAAACAAACAAAAAAAAAAAAAGCTAAAACCAGCCTGTGCTTTTCCAGCTTGGTCAGGCTGGTCAGGCTGGGAAACCACCAACTAAAAGACCAGCTAAAACCAGCTACTTCCAGCTTAAACCAGCCAAGACCAGCCAACCAACCTAGGCTGGTTTTAGCTGTTTATTTGAGCAGGGTTATATGGTCTTTAATTGGAGTACATGAATGAATAAAACAGGAGAGAAACATATAATGATAAATACTGCTGAATTCAAATGCAACTGACTTAATTGCATTTTTGCCACAGAGAAATGCATGCAGTAAAGCATTGATTTTGAGCTAGAATGCAGGAAATTAGTTGCTCATAAATTCTGCAATAAAAAAAAAAAAAAAAAAAACATTCAGTAATAAAAATCCTCACACTCATGTCGTTCCAAAACTGTATGACTTACTTTCTTCTGTGGAACAAAAAAGATATTTTAGGAAAGTATCTTCCTTTATGTTCCACAAAAGAAAAAAGTTAATACAGGATTGAAATTACATGATGTTGAGTAAATGATGACAATTTTTATTTTTGGGTGAACTACCCTGGTGAAAAAAACAGCTGGTCAACCAGCCTGGTTTTAGCTGGTCATAGCTGGTCAGTAGGCTGGTTTTAGAGGGGTTTTGGCTAATTTTGCCAGCCTAGGCTGGTATTAGCTGTTTTTTTCAGGATGGTGTCCCTTTAAGAACTTTATTATGTAGGCTATAGTAAAGACCTAATTTATATACGACCCATATTGAATTGTTTAATCAGGCTCTTATTTAATTAATATTTTAGTCCAATTAAATGAATTACAACTAAACATTTAAAAGAAAGAAGTTATTGCTTAGAATATTAGTATAAGTATAAAAGTTGACTTCTTTGCAGCGGATGACTTGTGAAGTGTGTACGTACGAGCGCTGCAAGAGCGAGCAGAAAGAAAGAGCAGTTCTGTTTTTTTGGCCACAGGTGTCAGTCGTGAGTTTAAATTTCAGAAAATTGCATATAGCCCCTTTAATGTTCTCATATCACATGACTGTATAACACAATTCTGTGTGTTATCTGAACGAATCAAGCAACTTGCGCTGTTTATCACTGTACATCGTGGGAGAAGCGCAGCGCGCGTTTATCAGCTCTGTGCGGGTGACTGATCCCACTGCTTCACACTTTTCGGCTATTTGCGGTTTTGAATGCGCTATAATTTTAAAATAGCGCCTAATATGGGGGAGGTCTCCCTCGCTACGGTGATTGGCTCACCGGAAATATCCGGTGCTCCTGATGACCAGTAGGCTACACCCCTGGTTCATATACAGTAGGCTATCATGAAATACCTGTCCGTGATCGCAGGGGTTTCGTACCCTTCATATTTCGGACTTATCTCAAACTCCGGTCGAACTCTAAATAGCAGATTTTGTCAAGGGGAGATGAGGGCTGGACAGGAGGGAAGCAGGGCGTGGCCTGAGATTTCATTGGACTAGCTCAATGTCTTTTAAGACTCGTAAGATTTGTATCTCAGATACTCTACCGATATATATATATATATATATAACTGATGACAGCCCCAGCCCAAAAATGTGCGTCGGCCCGGTGGGCATTGCCCGGTGTGCCCTATGGTCAGTCCAGGCCTGCTGGACACTACAGACAGTTCAGCCCGTCTGTTATTATGAACAAATTAGTATCTAGAGGGAGAGCAGAACAAACTCCAGGATCATTACGTCCAAACACACATTCATCACCCTTTCCTTTCCTGCTGATGCTCTTATATGAGACTGATATCTCCACACCAAACATCCCACTCCACTCAATCTCCCAGAAACAGCATCCACAGACTCTCTCTCTACAAAACACCTGAAGATTACATCCAAGTAACTTACTGTATAACCCAGTGTTTCCCAACTCCAGATACAAAATATGCGGTGGGCTGAGGACAACCAGCACATCACAAGAACGCATCTGTTTACAGAATAATCCAGATAATCCATCTGATTAATTACAGGTGATCTAATATGAACCAGTCTTGACTGCGCTTATTTCACTCCTTCCCTCATTTCAGCGGTCTTCTCTCACCTATATTTCAGTCGAGGCGCATCTCAAAGCGAGATCAAAGACGGATATCACATTATCACTCTCACGGTGTTGCTAATAAACATGATATAATTTCAGCTGTTTTTATATGAAAAAAAAAAATGTAGAATACCACATGGCATTTTACACTTGCGTCTCTCTTGTCTTTCTTTCTTCAATTATTCTGCTTATACTACGCTTACCACACCTCAAGACATCAATCAGATGATATATTTCAAGACATTCGTCCAGTTTTTGTCCTTAAAATGGTATTGTGAGTACGATTAATTTCTTACGCAGCTCATCCAATTCATTCGTTACTAATTCCAAAACGTCATTTTAGACCTAGCAACGACGCTTGAGCGTTTGAGAGCAAACTAATGCAGTTAATAATGAGGTTTAGACAGAGAGACAGACAAGCAAGACAGATGGCAAGAGAGGGGGAGAGAGATATAAAACTTGTGAGTTACGTTACCTCTCTAAATCTGTGCTTCTCTCAAAAGCGACCGGGAGCATTGTCTCTACTAATAGTTAACTTTAAGTTCATTTTCTTTAAGACCATGCCGATACCTCGCATGTGAGAACTGTCATGTCGTTTTAAAGTTGTTAATCGTCAGATCAGAGCTAACAATATTAGCGTGTATGCTAACGTGTGAGTAAACTGTATGTGTGTGCATCTGTGAGGAAGAGAGAGTGGGAGAAATAGAGTACGTGCTTTCCGAACATAATAAATCGTAATTTTGTGGCAAAAACATGGACATAATCTGTCGTTTTTATCCTATTGTTTACTGTATTTATTTGTTTGGCCAGTGTCATTATGGGTTTTGGTTATTTTGTAAGGACCTTTGAAATATCTGAAATCGTGTGACAAAGTGATATAGACGTACTGCAGTCAAGACCTGCCTGAAAATATGTTCGCCGTGCATTTCTCTGAAAATAATACACAACATTAGAACGTTCGTCAGATTCAAGCATTCGGCCCTGTAGTATAAATATATATGTATATACACACACACACACACAAAAGTGGAAGCCTGCCGTAGACTGCATTAATAACTGCCCCTTACATAATCAGGCTGGTTTTGAAAGGAAATGTGACTTTGTTGAAGCCCTGAACTTTCAGCAACAGCTCCAGTTTCTTGCAGCAAGTGCTCGAAGAAACTCACACATTTACATTACATTTACATTTATTCATTTAGCCGACGCTTTTATCCAAAGCGACTTACAATTGGGAATACAACAAGTGATTCATCCTAAGGAGGCAGATCAACATAGGAAGTGTTCAAAAATACCATATATCAGGCGTTGTTAGAAGAGTGCAGGCTAGAAGGAGAAGATCAAGAAAGAGAAGAAGGAGAAGATCAAGAAAGAGAGGAAAAACAGGCTAGAAGGGAGGATTTTTTTTTTTTTTTTTTTTTTTTTTATTGAGTCAGATAGTGTCGAAAAAGATGGGTTTTCAGCAGTCGTTTGAAAGCTGTTAAGGAGTCTGCATTCCGGATAGGGTTGGGAAGATCATTCCACCAGGCAGGAACGTTGAACGAGAATGTTCTGGACAGTGATTTAATACCTCTCTGTGGTGGTACAATGAGGCGTCTTTCACTAGAGGATCTCAGTCTTCTGGAAGGAGTGTAGATGTGTAGTAGTGAATGGAGGTAGGCAGGTGATGATCCGGTGGCTGTCCTATAGGCCAGCATCAGTGTCTTGAATTTGATGCGTGCTGTAACCGGTAGCCAGTGCAGGGATATGAAGAGAGGTGTGACATGGGCCTTTTTGGGCTCGTTGAAGACCAGTCGTGCTGCTGCATTCTGAATCATTTGTAGAGGCTTGATTGTACATGCTGGAAGACCAGCTAAAAGAGCATTGCAGTAGTCCAGCCTGGAAATGACCAGGGCCTGGACGAGGAGTTGTGTAGCATGCTCTGTTAGGAAGGGCCTGATCTTTCTGATGTTGTACAATGCAAACCTGCAAGATCGAGCGGTCTTAGCAATGTGATCTTTGAAAGTCAGTTGGTTGTCAAAGATAACACCCAGATTTCTGGCTGAAGTTGATGGGGTAATTGTTGATGAACCTAACTGGATGGAGAAGTCATGCTGTAGAGATGGAGTGGCAGGAAAGATAAGGAGTTCCGTCTTTGCTAGATTGAGCTGTAGATGGTGTTCCTTCATCCATGCAGAGATATCCGCCAGGCAACCTGAGATCCGTGCAGCTACCGATGGATCGTCTGGTTTGAAAGAAAGAAAGAGCTGTGTGTCATCAGCATAGCAATGGTAGGAGAAGCCATGTGCCTGTATGATGGGGCCCAGAGATGTAGTGTATATGGAGAAGAGGAGAGGTCCAAGAACTGAACCCTGAGGAACCCCAGTGACCAATTGATGAGTTTTGGATACCTCGCCTCCCCAGGCCACTCTGAAAGACCTACCAGAGAGGTAGGATTTGAACCAGCGAAGTGAAGTCCCTGTAATACCCAGCATTGAGAGGGTGGACAGGAGGATCTGGTGATTCACTGGTGATTTGGACTCAGCTTTTGCCGTCCGCAAGGCTTCAGTGACAGACAGTAGCGCAGTGTCAGTTGAATGGCCGCTTCTGAACCCTGATTGGTTAGAGTCCAGTAGATTGTTCTGTGAGAGGAATAAGGATAGCTGGTTGAAAACAGCCCGTTCCAGTGTTTTTGCTATGAATGGAAGGAGGGAGACAGGTCTGTAGTTGTCTATGAGTGAGGAGTTAAGTGTAGGTTTTTTGAGCAGTGGGGTTACCCGGGCCTGCTTAAATGTAGTAGAAAAAGTGCCTGTGAGAAGAGATGTGTTGATGATGTGTGTGAGCGCCGGTAGGATTGTAGGGGAGATTGCTTGGAGAAGGTGTGAGGGGATAGGATCTAAAGGACACGTCGTCGGATGGCTGGAGAGGAAAAGTTTGGTTACTTCTGCCTCCGAGCAAGGACAGAAGGAGAAGTGGGGGGTTCCAGCCGTGATTGTGGTCAATTTTAGTTCCTGTATGTGTGGAGCTGAGAACTTATTATTGATCGATGTAGTTTTGTCTGTAAAAAATGTGGCGAAATCATCAGCTGTTATAGAAGTTGTGGGAGGTGGTGGAGGGGGACAAAGCAGTGTATTAAATGTTTTGAAAAGGTTGCGTGCGTCCGGGGAATTGTTGATCCTGTTGTGGAAGTATGAAGATTTGGCTGTATGTACTTGGGTAGCGAAAGATGAGAGCATAGACCGATACTTACTGAGGTCGGATGGATCCTTAGATTTGTGCCATTTTCTCTCAGCTGCCCTAAGTTTGGAACGATGCTCGCGAAGAACATCGGATAACCAAGGGGTTGTCGGAGCAGATCGTGCTGGCCTGGAGGAGAGAGGGCATATAACATCTAGACAGGAGGTAAGAGTGGAGCATAAGGTGTCAGTTGCTGCATTAGTGTCCAGGGATGAGAAGTGAGTAGGAGAGGGAAGGGAGGAGGATACTAAAGAAGAAAGATGGGAGTGTGAGAGAGAGCGTAGGTTTCTTCTAAAAGTAACAGGTAGAGGGGTTGGTAGTGCACAAGTAGCAAGATGTAGGTCAAATGTAATGAAGAAGTGGTCAGAGATGTGTAGGGGTTTGACCACAATGTTGTCTGAAATACAATTTCGCATGTAGATGAGATCAAGTTGGTTGCCAGATTTATGAGTGCATGTAGTGATAACACGTTGTAGATCAAATGAAGCTAGAAGTGAATTGAAGTCAGCAGCATAGGGTTTGTCAAGGTGAATGTTGAGGTCCCCAAAGACTAGAAGTGGGCTGCCATCCTCTGGAAACGAGGACAGCAGCCCATCCAGCTCTTCTAAGAAGATGCCAAGTTGAGTAGGAGGGCGGTAGATTACCACAATGTGGAGTTCGATAGGAGATGTTACAGTGATTGTATGAGATTCAAAAGAACTATAATTGCATAGAGGAGAATGGGTTGAGTATTTCCAGTTGTTAGAAATAAGAAGTCCCGTCCCCCCACCCCTTCCAGTGTGACGAGGGGTGTGAGAGAAGGAAAAGTTATTAGAAAGAGCAGCTGGGGTTGCAGAGTCTTCTGGACGAATCCAGGTCTCAGTCAAGCCTAGAATGCTCAAACCAGATTGCACAGAAAATGCTGAAATGAAGTCAGTTTTGTTGACAGCTGATTGACAGTTCCAGAGTCCAACCGTGAAAGAGAAAGGTTCAGTGGAAGAAGTGTCGATAGGACGCAGGTTAGATATATTGCGTCGGCGTGTGCGTGTGATATTAGTGCGGTGTGAAGAGACCACCGGAATGAGTTGGAAACACATGATAGAGGAGGACAGAAAGAAGAGTGAAATAAAGGAAAGGAGTACTTAAGTGCGTTGTCGGTGTCGTTGCTCGGAGAAGTCGCGCAGGAAAAGTCGCAAGTCTTTACTCTCGTCGGTCTTCACGCGAGGAGGCTGAACGCTTCCGCTGACGCTTCAGCGTCAGCTGTTCTGACGCAGTTAAATAGACAACCAAACAGTGCTTCAATGATAAAAGCTAGGGACGCCTCCTAGGCTCAGTGAGCCGCAAATGTCTCGCCCGCACGCAAAATGGCTCAATCGAAACTCAAAAAACAACAGCTTCGCACTTGTAATAGCTTCAGAAGGGAACGATATGACAAAAACAAAAGCTTCCCTTGGCCGTACGCTCAGTTATCAATTTTAATGATTGCAATAAAAACTAGAATTTAAAGCAAAAACAATCGCAGGACAAATAACAGAAGAACACTCCTTTTCTAACAGTGAATAGATGTAAATAAAACAAACAAATAACTAAATAGAACAACGGAGTACTTTGAGAAGCAGCTCAAATTTAATATTAACCAATAAGTAAATAGAAACTACAGAGTGCGTTTTAGAAGCAGCTCAAATTTAATATTAACCAATAAGTGAATAGAAACTACAGAGTGCGTTTTAGAAGCAGCTCAAATTTAATATTAACCAATAAGTGAATAGAAACTACAGAGTGCGTTCACACCATGGAGAGGACAAGACAAACAGTAGATTATCCGAGCCAGTGTGAAAAGGAGCGCTGTAAGGCACAGTAAGGATGATTCAAAGGGCGGGTGATGAATGGGGGCCCTCCAAGCGATCACGATTTCTAGTGAGGGTGATGTGTTTGTTAATGTTGTTTAAGACAGGTGTGCCAAACATGGTCCTGGAGGACCTGTGTCCTGCAGAGTTCAGCTCCAACCCCAATTAGGGTGTTCTCACACTAGGCACGGTTGTCGTGAACCAGGCCCGAGTACGATTGCCCCCCCTCCCCCTCTGGCCTGCACTCACATAGGGTTTCAGCATTCGTGCCGGAGCACGCTTACGTCATTATGTTGCGATGGTTTCAGGATAAACAGGAAGAGCAACGCTCTCGCTGAACGCGAAATAGTTTACTTCGTGGATAATTATTTTAAATCGTTTGGTCCGCGGTGGTCCTCTCACAGCCTGTTGTTAAACAGGTCTATCGCCTTTGTGGCACGGAAATTTTCACGCAATCATGCTGCTCGTGTGCAGAGGTTTTCAATTACCTGCTGAAGCTCAGAAATGACTTTGCAGCTTTGATTACGGACTACAAAAACGTGATTTACCTCGCAAAAGCGTGACATCCCGCGTCCTGTTCCATGCTCCAGCACGGTTAGCACTCACACTAGTCAAACGAACCGCGCTTTGGTGGCCAAACGCACTCAGGCACGGTTCAAACTGCCTAGTGTGAGTACACCCTTAGACACACCTGAACTGGTGAATCAAGGTCTTACTAGGCATGCTAGAAACTTCCAGATAGGTGTGTTGAGGCAAGTTGGAGCTAAACTCTGCAGGTCACTGGCCCTCCAGGACCGGGTTTGGGCACCCCTGCTTTAAGAGCACTCATAAAAATATTTTTATAACAATTTAGAATAGAAATTGAGTATTTTTTTAGAGCTATCTCTCTCAAAGAGGCAAAAAAGTCACCTCAGGAGACACTTCAGTCACTGCAAGAGGAGGACACGGAGTTGAAGAAACTTGTGCCTTGATACTGGTAACAGCTTGTGCCTTGGTACTGGGATACTGACACCACTGGTTTGCGCCTCATCAACCCAGTGAGCATGGCACACGTGTAGAAGGTACAGCAGAAATACTTGCCCTGAATTTAAGGTCCACCCGGTGTTCAGCTTTACACAAAACCTGGCTTCGGGTTCCAGAAGGGTGACAAGATTCTGGACGAGGTTGTCACAGTTCATGGGTTCACGCACTCATTCCTGCATTGTGTCTGTCACTTGCTGTGAGTTGTGTGTGTGGTGGGCATGTCGGGCTGCTGCTCACGAGCTGATTGTTTCCAGCTGCGGCTTATTAGCTCAGCTTTTTAATGCCTGTTCTATTTGCCGTGTGTTGTCAGATCGTTGGTTTTCCTGGCCTTTCCTCATGTTTTCTCCCCGCTCTCATCTCATATGGATTCTGGGATTGCAGATGAAAAGAAGGATTGGATAGGGATATGATTGGATCCCCAAAAGGGAATTCCTAAAGGTTAATAATGAAAAAAAAAACTTAATAATTAGTTAAACAGAACTTTATTACATTAATTTAACACCATACACAACAGCCTACTTGCTGCACAGTCTGCAACTTTTGTTAGGGCACCTTTTTTTGAGACATATTATTGATATTTAACACATCTATTTCTTTCTCTCCCTGACCTTGTCTTTCTGCTTGAGCAGCACTAGTTGAAAATATTGTAAACAATAACATAACTAATTACACTGGTCGGACTAAGCTCTGTTTTAGACTGATACCTCTGGTTCAAGATGGTCCTCATCACGTGCCTTTTTCAGTCGCGGAAAATACTTTTCAATAGTCATCTGGATTGAAGCAGCAAACATTCAGTGTAAGAGTAAAGAAACAACATAATTTATAATAGGTTTATTTGATTCACAGCTGCTGCATAAAGTGTTTTGACCTCGACAACCCAACTAGGCTAGCCTACATTTTACCGCAAACTTGCGACTAGTTAACTTTCTAAAGAAGACGCAATCGCGTTTGCTAAGGGTCGGGACTTACGGTAAGATCAACACACTGAAACTATTGTATTCCGAATATAAAATATTTTATAGCACTTTTTAATCTGTGATTGTGTGTTAAAAGTGTTCACGAGATACCAAACTTTCGCCAGCCGTCTTCTCTACACAGATGATCCAGACAGATGTGGTGTGCACGGAGGGGAGGGGCTGTGTGCAGGGGCGTAGCAACCGGGGGGAGGATGGGGGGGACACGTCCCCCTCACTTTTAGAAACAGGTGTTTCTGTCCCCCGCACTTTTTTTGACCTAGCGCCAATATTCCCGCCCCTGGTCTCTGATTTGTTACTTAGATTTGAGTGAAGTAACATTTAGCCAATCACAGCACGAATCTCTTGTGCGTCTGCCATGAGCTTCAAATCTTGTTGCTCTTGTAAACAGAATGAATGTACTGTATGAACATCACCTTTGGGTCACATGACCATACTGTCCCCCCCCACTTTTAAATTGGCTGCTACGACCCTGGCTGTGTGTGTGTGTGTGTTTGAGGGAGAGACGCAAGTGACAGAGAGATGAAGAGAGTATGGAAAGGAAATGCAGTTGAACGAATTCGCTGTGTGTTTTAAATAGCGTACAAAAGAATAACGAAATGCAATATGTGACGGTAGGTATTGATTGATTTTTTTTTTTTTGGTCGGTGTTGAATCTGTGGCAGTCGGAATTTAATCTGTGGCGCACCGCCACAGATTCGTCTATGTGTGGGAAACACTGAACTGTATATGGTGGTGTTGTATGTCATAATGTATATGTAGGAATGTATAGATATTTTATAAACATGATATATTGTGTGGCTGTAACATTTGTTATTTGTTAGAATATGATGTAAATATTTTATATGTTGTGTAGTATGTTTTCTTAAGGACTCCCAGGCTATGACTCCAGCTGTAGGGGCTGGGCCAAGAGCTGAGCCATAGGCCACTATGCCACGGCTGTCCAAACTGTCTACTCTGCCACGGCTTTCCAAACTCCATGATCCACCAAGACTTCCGGAACTGTCTGCTCCGCCATTGCTTTCCAAACTCCATGATCAACATTGGCTCCCTGATCTGTCTGGATTACCCTTTGTGGATTTTATAAAAAAAATAAATAAAAAAAAAATTGTTTAATTCTCGTCTCGTTGCACACACACAGTCGTGACACTATGAAGGTAAAAGTGATATAAGGCTATAAAAGTTTTAAAGTACTGTGTGTGACTTTGATAGTGCAAACTGTGAAGAGTTTTACCCCCGTCTGAGGAGTGTATAGTTAAAAATGACCGAATTGTGTAATTTAGCAACAGAAAAAATGCTGTATTATTATTAGTAGTAATATTTTGATTCAGAGAAATCAACACATGGAATTGAGTGAAATACTCTACATAGATTTGAAACTACAGTAAAGCAAATGGTCTGGTATGACCTCAGAAGTACAAAAACAAAACAAAAAAAGCCTTATGGTGAAATAAAAAGAGATGACGGATGCATGAAGGTGATCAGATGTAGCCCACATTCAGCTCCGGTGTGAACATAGACTTGATTTCACACACCTTTTTCCTCAGTACACTCTTGAACAAAATACACAGACAAAGTCTTACATTTACATGATTGTTCTGTAAGTGTGATGAAAAACAATGTTTCAGTACTTAATTGAATGTATTTCAAAATGAGTGTGTAGATGATCGTAGAAATTGGTGCTTTTTCTAAACCTCTTCTTGCATTGAAGAAAACAGCAGACTCTTTCCAGAATGAGTTTGCAAATGACATATCAGGCTGCTTTGACGTGTGAAACCCTTCTCACACTGAAGACACTTGTACGGTTTCTCTCCAGTGTGAACTGTCATGTGAATCTTAAGGTTTCCTTTACGAGCAAATCTCTTTCCACAATGTTCACAGGTGAAAGGTTTCTCTCCAGTGTGAATGCTCAAATGAATCTTAAGGCTTGCTTTATATGTGAAACTCTTTCCACACTGAGGGCAGATAAAAGGCTTCTCTCCAGTGTGAGTTTTCATGTGAATCTTAAGAACTCCACTTCGTGTGAAACTCTTCCCACACTGTTTGCAGGAGTAAGGTTTCTCTCCAGTATGATTTCTCATGTGGATATTAAGATGATATTTTAGAGTAAAACTCTTTCCACATTGATCACATTGGAATTGATTCTCTTCAGAGTGACTTCTCATGTGAATCTTAAGTTTTCCATTACATGTGAAACTCCTTCCACACAGTTTGCAGATGAAAGGCTTCTCTCCGGTGTGAATTCTCATGTGGACAGTAAGGTAATGTTTGTTTGTAAAACTCTTCCCACAAAATTGGCAGATGAAAGGCTTCTCTCCAGTGTGAACTCTCATGTGGACAGTAAGGTTTTTTTTCCATGTATAACTCTTTTCACACTGAGGGCAGGTAAAAGGCTTCTTTTCAATGTGAATTTTCATGTGACTCTTCAGATCTCCATTTCGTGAGAAACTCTTCCCACACTGTTGGCAGCTGTAAGGTCTCTCTTCAGTGTGAATTCTCAAGTTAGAATTAAGGTTTATTTCAAGTGATGAAGTATTTTTATTCTGTGAGCAACTAATTGATTTTTGTTCAGTTTTGAAATCATGTTTCTCATTTTGATCTTTCTCCTCTGTTTCATTGAGATCTTGACTCTCCTCTTTCAGTGCCATCAGGTCTGAGGTTAAAAATTAAAAACATAAGTTAACAACAGTTTAATGGCACAAAGCAACCGACATCAAAACATTTAGACTAGTGCTGTCAATTAATTAAAAACTAACTAAACGCTCACAGTGCACTTTTCGTTCCATTGACTTCCATTCATACGCATGCGAATGCGTTAGACCGGAAACGCAAGCCCGTGCGTAACATTTCGCATTTCGCTGCGTTTGAAAGTTCAAGCTTGGTGAACTCTAACCTGCGAAATTGTATCACGTGACTCAGTGTGACCAACAGGAGATCGATACGTCACAGCTTGACCTCTAGCTGAATGAAAATAACCTTAAATTTAAACATTTAAAACTCCAGTACTGCAGTAAAGTGTAGTAGATTGCATATTTTTACATTTAAAATGTACAATTAGTTGCTGAATTTAACTTTTTAAAAAGACTGCATAGCATGACGTCATATCACGACCGTTGCAGCAGCATCCGAGGGAATTTCGCATGATCAAAGTCTAGTGTGACCGCGGCTTAATTTGACAATAAACAATTTCGCATTAAATCTCCAATTTAAACAATGTAAATGGAATGTAAAACAACATAAAGATTGTACATTTAAAATATGTAGCTTATTGGCATATTTTACCACGTAGCCTATTGTTAATGAAGATCAGTCTCATTAATACAAATACTGCAACTGATCAGTCTCTATTAAAGGGATAGTTCATCCAAAAATGAAAATGTGATGTTTATCTGCTTACCCCCAGGGTATCCAAGATGTAGGTGACTTTGTTTTCCTCAGTAGAACACAAACCAAGATTTTTAACTCAAGCCGGTGCAGTCTGTTAGTGATTTAATGGGAGTGGACGGACATCAGACTTTTAAAAGTAAACAAAAACATGCACAGACAAATCCAAATTACATCCGGCTCGTTACACGTGTATGCGCTCTGGTGTAGTATACGCGAACGCCGTAAGGGGAAATCTGTGATAAAAAACAGTCCCGGATGAGTTTTCTCAAGCAAACGTAATCTTTTAGCTTTAAATCTGTTTGAACACTCAGGAGAAGCCAAAGTATTTACCATTTTGAATAGCTGCTATACCCACAATCTCTGTGCACTGTGTGAACAATGAGTGTCGTACACACTTGACAGATTACTTCCGGTGATTTTTTATTACTTTCAAAGGTTTGGTGCCCATCCACTGCCATTAAATCACTAACAGACTGCACCGGTTTTAGTTAAAAATCTTGGTATGTGTTCTGCTGAAGAAACAAAGTCACCTACATCTTGGATGCCCTGGGGGTAAGCAGATAAACATCACATTTTCATTTTTGGGTGAACTATCCCTTTAAGTGCATTTCCTTCCAATTTTAGCCATTAATTACAGTCTTAACTAAAAACAATTATTTGTATGTATTGTTGTGCTTTTATTACAACTACCATATAATTATAAAAATAAAAATAAAAACATAACCTGTCATGCTTATCTTCACGCTAGAGAATTTAAAAGCAGGTTTTAAGTAAATCTTCTAATTAAACCGACAGAAGTTACGATGAGTGATTTTTGGCTTCTTTTTTATTGTTTGGCTAAAGAGTTGGAGAGTAACAAAGTACTGTACATGTTACATCATCTCATATTTAAAATACAAAATGAGTAACTATTATGGTAAACTATTAGGAAACATGTTACCTGTTTCTGATGCAGAAAAGTTAGTTCGTGCATTCATGACGTCAGACTAGACTATTGTAATGCACTACTAGCTGCAAACACAGAACGTTCCCCTAACGTTCCCATTTGGTTATTTTTTTCAGGAACCAAATGAGAACATTCCCAGAACATTCCCTGCAAGTTATTTTTATATTTATTTTTTAACCTACAGAGAACGTTCCCAGAACATTCCCTGCAGGTTATTTTTAGTAGACATTACCATATTACCAGATTACTCTGATTTTTCTAATGCTGAAATGGCATATATTTTTTTCATCATAAACAAACTATAATCTAATGTCCAAAATAAGCTTTTAATAAATGACAACAAAATGGTCAAATCGCATTATAATGATAATATAATTTAAATTTTATAGCTAAACTAAGCCAAGGTTAACTGTCTGAAAATCATACTATAAAGTTTATTTCTTAACTCCAGCACACACTTTTTTCCATCACGCGCTTTCTCCTGTCTTCAAGATAAAGCGGCGCGCTCTCGTAATTTAAAAAATAACGGACATTTCGTTTTACTGACTGAATAACGTTTGTTGATTGATCTCTTTAATGGATAATTACTTTTAACTAATACATATACGAGAGTAAATATTGTTATTTTAGGGAGATTAGACAAGTCTTATTGAAGAAAACATAATGATAACCGAGACGTTTTCATTTAGTGACCAAAAGAGGGAAGCACATAATCGTTAATTCAGTGGTAAGAAACGAATGTAATGTTATCCTAGTTAAAGTCAAATAAATGTTATTTGTTTTAATGTCCGTAAAAAATAAAAAATACACATTTTTAAAATCGAATATTTTTTTATGTGTTTTTTCGAACGGGTTGACAGTACCCTTTTCCAGCCAGTATTAGGGCAATTCAAGTAATTGTTAGATTAATATTAAAATAATGATTTGGATGGTATTTTTCCCAGTAAGTAGTTTCAAAGAAATTATACAGATAATTACATCATACAGAGCCTGGTAAACTGGCCAGTTATTAGCACACCATACAAGTAACTAGTACATTGGCATTTTTTGAACAGGTTATATATTCATCTCTATTTCCCCCCCCCCAGAAAACTGAATTGAAACCATAAAGTTAAGCAAAAAAATATTTTGTTATATGATTTACAATAAGCAGTATCTTTTAGGCATAAATGGTTAATAAACTTGCATAAATTCAATATACATTGGTAACAAATGGTCAAAACATAGAGCACCATATATAATTTTGATTTATATTGTTAACATATATTGAAACAGAGGGGGTTCGTTGGGGTATTAAATTTGGGGTGTGAAACACAGTAGGCAGTCTGTCAGAACTGTGTGAGATGGTCCCTTAAATGAAGAGAAGCAGTCAATGGAGTTTGTTGATGTCTTATTTACTGAAGACCTTTTTTGGGTATACATGTGTGTGGTTTTTCTGAAATGAATTACAGGAAAAATAAACTTAATGATATGAATATACAATTTCACACAGAAAACATATACTAAACACTGAACTGCACACAGTATAAATAGCAATACAATATTCCTATATAACATGGGCGATTATGCTCTAGATGTCCACAAGAGGGCGCAATCCGCACGTGAATGCAGCATGAAGGCAGATTAATATGCCTGGACATGTGCCAAATGTATGAGCATTACGTGCAAAGCCGTCGCATAACGCGCACACACATTGATAAGACTAATATGCATTAATAATACAATTTACAGCATATACGTATGAGTATTTCACAACAAAGCCAACACAGGAATACTCGTGAATGCACTGAATCGAGCAGGTAGTGCTATGTTAATTGGCTACCTCTTAATCGGCACGATCAACAACGAAACAACGGCTGATCGCTTAACAATAACAAATATATAGACAGTGATAACTTACTTCACATGTACGCACACTGTAACCCAGTATAACTCGAAGTCAATGATTATAAAGTAGCACTTAGTGAACTACAATACAGCTGCTGAACTCTCCGTCTTCTCACGTGAACTGCGTCTCTCTCTAACCTGCGATTTTGCTCCGCCTACCATAATGACATCGCAGCTACACTGAACACTCTGATTGGTCAGAATCATCCGGTACTTAGTAGCAGCTGAGCCTTTTGTACATATATGATCATATCATATAATACAATATACAATTTTAATATATATTCTAAACTTATATGGTCATAACATGCAATACCATATAAAAGTTACTATATACATGCTTACAATATATGTTTATATACAAATTGTACTATGGGAAATTCATATATGTTATAAACATATATCAACATATATCCAGAAGATAGATATATGTGATAATAATATATTGCACTATATTTAAAGAACCATTTCTTGCTTCCCTTTTTTAAATCTGAACAACCTTATTTGCCACAAAGCACCTTTTGTGAAACAAAATGTTTAATCAGAAGTTAAAGGTTCTTTATGGAACCATTTAGACAAAAAGGTTCTTCTATTGCACATTGTAGATGTACAGATTTTAAAAAAAATTCTAGAATTACTTTTCGTAAACCTTGTTTGGCCATCTGCTCCCTGGAACCATACAGGATTACTCCTGTGATGTAATGACTTAGTTGGTATAACTGAGAATTCAGTCCCTTAGTATTAAGAATGGCTCGGATGTAACACTCCATAGCCTAAGGAGAAAATTTACAATATATAAACTGAAATAACCCTGATTCTGTGCTAAATGCTATATTTTCTTGTATATATAGTAAAAAAAAATTATTGTCATGATGAACATACCTCTCCAAATAACCATTCATGAGGCTTCAGTGTTTGGAAAGCACTGTGATGGAGCACCTACTCGTTTTTTTCTTTTGGGTCCCGGAGAATGGCTACTATGAGCTCTGTTGTTCTATTAGTCCACAACATATCGACCTACAATGAAAAACTTTAATCAATTCTTCTAAATTAAATATCCATTTAAAATAAAAATAAATATAAATAAATAAAATAAAATAATTTTACCCAAAATAAATGAGAAAATAATAAGAAGAAGCTTTCTGCCCAACTGTTTATAGTGCTTTTTGGGTAATTTTTATTGTATATAATATTAATATTCTTACTTCTTTCTCTTAAACCAACACTCCTGAAGGAACATTGGAGGGATCACATGTTTCTTTGTCCCTTTCTCTTTGGTTTTGGTGAAACCGAAATGTTGTGCCTCTTTTTTCCGGGAACCGGTACTTTTTTGGGCACTGAGTAGAATTTAGATTTTTTTGCCAGGAACCTTGTCTTCCTTTTCCTCATCCAAGATTCCTGGGGCCTCATGTACAAAGACTTGCGTTGAATTAATACTAAAACATTGCGTACGGACAAAGCTGTAAATGTGCGTACGCAGTAAAAAAATCAGATGTACGAAACACTGCGTACGCGGAATTCCACGCATAATCTCTTTGTACATCTGAATTAACGTGAAATTGAGCGCACGTGCACGAGCGCAAAACCCCTCCCTGCCTCCTCCCCCGTATAAATATAGTAATGACTCCAATTTGGCAAAACCAAAGGAAAAAGCAATGGCAAAAGCAAGCGAGAAGAGAAACTTCACAGAATGTGAATTGGAGGTGCTTCTATCGGAGGTAGAACGCAGAAAAACTGTGTTATTTGCAAGTTTGTCCTCCGGAATTAATAACAAAAAAAAAAATAGAGTGGGAGAGTTTAGCTGACGCGGTTAACGCAGTGGGGTCTGAACATCGCACTGTGACCGAATTAAAAAAGAAATGGTCCGACGTTAAGGTGCAGGTTAAGAGGAGAACAGTGGCGCACCGTCAAAGTGTGGACCGAACAGGTGGGGGAACAGGGGATGCTGAACTAACACCCTTTGAGGAGAGAGTTGCCTCAATTGTGGGCGACACTTTACTTTCTGGAGTAGTATCCGTGTCTGTGGGAGACACGGATGTATTAGAAGAACCCCACGAAGGTAACTTCTCATTTTATGTCTTAACTTTGGTAAACATACCAGTTTACATTTAAGTTTCCAATACATGCAATGTAGCGGTACATAGGAGACTTTAATTTATGTATCCGTTGCATTTATAAATATGCGTGTACCCATAAAAAAATGGACTCAAATATCAGTTAACGTGCTTGTTTTTATTTAGACTTAGATGGTGCAGGAACATCCACTGGCACGCACTCGGAGTCATTGCCTCCTCAGCAGCCAGGACCCAGTGTCTCCGGCATTTCCAGCGCTCCCCCCAGTGCTGAGGCTCGTCCGTCAAGCCGCGTCTTGACGCATGCTGTTCTGGAGTCACAACAGCAAATTGTTAGGGCCATTGGAGAAGTTAACAGTCACCTAAAAAATATAACTGATGCACTCACAGACATAAGCCAGTCATTAAAGGAATTGGTCAAAAAATAAATGTTGTCTCTGATTACCTTTTATATTGCCCCAACCACACGTTGGCGGGCTTGAATGGCTTCTTGGTTGGGCTGTATGAACGCTGGTCCTGGGTCTGGGTCATCTGGCGGTGCCACTTCCTCACCAAGAGGTATGCCATGTCTGTGCGCGACATTGTGCAGCACACCACAGGCCAGCACGATGTGGCACATTTTATTAGGGCGGTATAGCAGCACCCCTCCACTCTTATCAAGGCAGCGCCACCGGCATTTCAGCTGCCCAATCGCCCGCTCTACAACTGACCGAGTGCGAGAATGGGCATCATTGTATCTGCGCTCTTGGTCAGTTTCTGGGTTGTTGAGGGGGGTTAACAGCCACGTCTTTAATGGATAACCGCGGTCTCCTGATATGCAGTTAAATAATTACTCTCATTAAATTAAAATAAAACTCAGCTGGAATAATTTCTTTAAATACCTCACTCACCAAGAAGCCACCCATCTCGCACCCTGCCACCTTGGAGCCTCATCCCAACCATGCTGTTTGTGAGGATGAATGAATCATGGGTTGACCCAGGCCACCTTGCCACAATATTTGTTAGGCGCATTTGAGCATCACATATTATTTGCACATTTATTGAATGGAAATGTTTCCGATTCACGTATGCAAATTCGTCTTCAGATGGCGCCTTTATAGCAATGTGCGTGCAGTCGATCGCTCCGATTACATTAGGAAAACCAGCGATCGCTGCAAATTGCGCTTTAATGTTTGGCTGGTCAACTGCATGGTATGGAAACCTTATATACCTGCTAGACATGCGGATGATCCCGTCCCATACAGCTGGCATTGCACGACTCAAAGACGACTGGCTTAACCCCGAGCGATCTGCCAGTTCCCTTTGGAAAGAACCAGTTGCCAGGAAACCAAGCGTTGTCAGTACCTGTAAGGGAACGGGTAATGTGTGGCTCCTCGCTGTCTCTCTTTCCAAATTTGGACCCAACTCAGCACAGAGCTCCAAGAGGATAGCTCTTGGAAATCTGAAACGGCTAATAAGCCAGTCATCGTCGTGGGCCAGAAAATCACTGTGATCCCTAAAAACGCATTCCCTTCGGATTTGGCCATTGACAATGTCCTCCAATAAGGCCAACACTGCCATTGCCATAGACTAAGGGATGTATTCATTTGCAAATGCTTTTATATGTTCTAAATCACATAATTGGTAGAAAAATATTGTCTCAATTAACCCATTTTATCAATTATAAATTAATAGCAATGTTTTCCACATGTGTTGGTGCGATACTTTGTAGTGTGCAATTTAAAATAATTGCCTCTAGGAGTCGCCAAGGGAAATAAAACAAACACACGCACAAAAAATACACGTACGCCAGACATGGAGTTGGCGTGGATCAACACACATTCTCACGTTAATTTCATCGTTAGTAAATCCAAACGTGAGCGTGAAATCTGGCATACGCAAAGTTTTTGTGCGTACGCAGCGTTGATACATGAGGCCCCTGGGGATCTTCAATGTCTACTGGTGGCGCAGGCTTGAGCAGTAAACTTTGGGACAGCTTGTTCTCAATTATATGCTCTCTGTAGCGGCCTTGCAGGGATGTGAACATTTTCTGATAAATGTTCCTGGTGTCATTTTTTTCATTTTGGCCATGATAGATTGTCTGACAATGCTGAACCACTTCTCTACATGACAGTTGGTGTCCCGTGTCTTTTCTGCCTCAGCATGAGAAAGGTTTGAGGCATGTCTTTTAAGATCCCCCAGGAGCAATCCACTCCACATTGGAAAAATTCCAATATATGTGTCAAATAGAATGGTGATGATCCCTGGACAGAAGTAAGGATTGTTATCTTCAGAGATGTCATGTGTTGCCTGTTCCCCAGCCTCTTCCAACACCCTCCGAAAATAAGAGGAGAAGCTTGAACTGCCCATGATTGTGTTTGCATGTTTTTTTTCTTCCAAGTCCCATTCTTTGTTTTCCTCCAGTTCTGTTGTTTCTTCAGTGTGTTTGTCTTTTGATTTTGTGATCAGGGAACCCAAAGCACAAACACTTTCTTGAACAAGTTTTGCATATTGATTTGTTGTGAAAACTATACACATCAACCTGAAGATCTGTGTGGCCTCAGGCATTGTGCTTGCATTCTGCAATCTGGCAAAGCAAAATGTGGCAAACTCTACCAGTCCCTTATCATCTGTCTCCCTGAGCATTGCCTGACGAACAGCTTTTAAGACATGGGCAGAGCAGATGTGCAGAACAGTGAATCCTTTTGGTTCCTCAAATAAATGTTGGCCCTGACAAATGGCATATGCTCTGTCAAGAAATGACAGCACATTCTCTTTATTAAATGCAAGCAAAAAACTTTGCATTAACGCCCAATCAGTTTCCACTTGCTGGATGCGGATTTGTGTATAACTTAATAAATGGCGCATAAACTGCATTAGCCAGAACGTAATGGGGGGCACTGAATGTTCATTGGATAGCAATTCAGTGACTGGGAGTGGTGGTGCATCCCGTCCACCTCCTGGGAGCGTAAGGGAGTAGTACTGCACGTTTTTCTGCTGATCAGGAATTTTTGAAACCAGTCCCCCTGTGGCGTCAAGATAGAGGGTGATGGGAGACTTGTTTCTTAAAGGGATAGTTCACCCAAAAATGAAAATTTGATGTTTATCTGCTTACCCCCAATGCATCCAAGATGTAGTTTACTTTGTTTCCTCAGAAAAACACAAACGAAGATTTTTAACGAAAACCGGCGCAGTCTGCCAGCCTTATCATGGACGTGAATGGGCACCAGACCTTTAAAAGTAAACAAAAACATGCACAGACAAATCCAAATTACACCCTGCGACTCGTGATGATACATTGATGTCCTAAGACACGAAACGATCGGTTTTTGTGAGAAACTGAACAGTATTTATATCATTTTTTACCTTTGATACACAGCCACGTCCATCTCTCCTGAGCACGCGTGTTCGGCATCAGTCACGTCACATGTGCACGCGCTTCTGGTGTAGAATACGCAAACGCCGGAAGCGATCTGTCCCATGTATACGACACTCATTGTTTACACTTTACACAGAGCACAGAGATTGTGGGTATAGCGGCTATTCAAAATGGTAAATACTTGCGCGTATCCTGATTGTTTAAACCGATTTAAAGCTAAAAGATTACATTAGTTTGCGCAAACTCATCCGGGACTTTTCACTGATTTCCCCTTACGGCGTTTGCGTATTCTACGCTAGAGCGCGTGCTCATGTGACGTGACTGATGCACATGACAGATGGACGTGGCTGTGTATCAAAGGTAAAAAATGATATAAATACTGTTCAGTTTCTCTCAAAAACCGATCGTTTCGTGTCTTAAGACATCAATGTATCATCACGAGTCGCAGGGTGTAATTTGGATTTGTCTGTGCATGTTTTTGTTTAGTTTTAAAGGTCTGGTGCCCATTCACGTCCATGATAAGGCTGGCAGACTGCACCCGTTTTCGTTAAAAATCTTCGTTTGTGTTTTTCTGAGGAAACAAAGTAACCTACACCTTGGATGCATTGGGGGTAAGTAGATAAACATCAAATTTTCATTTTTGGGTGAACTATCCCTTTAAGTGTTCAACAAGTATGCTGATCCCCATTTCTGTAAATAAATGGACACCAAAAGGGTCCATACTAAAATGTTGGACGTAGCCAGGTATCCTGTAATACATTGTATAACACTGTCTTAACGTCGTCTGTGTGATGTGCACATCAATGAGTACGTCACTGTGCAAGTTGTAGTTTCTATTGACCTCTGACCTTATTTCTTTAAGGACATTTTTGTTGAGACAGCTGGTCATATTTCCAGCTAACAGCTCTTCTGTGGGTATTGAACGTAGCTTTCTGTAAAAATACTGGCTGGGCCCATGGATCAGCGATCGTGCGATTTTCCCTCTTTTTATGTGACTAGCAGGCCTACATTTTTTCTCACTCATTTTGTGTTGAATTTTGCCTTTCTGTGTGACAAAGATCCTCACATTATTGATGGATTTGGAAGGATTTGATTTCATTTTAAAGATATATTGGGCAGTGCAGGATTTAAATGTGCAGACAGCCACAATGTGCATGAATGGAGAATTCTTTTTCCTACTCCACAAGTGTTTGATGTGTTGATATTTAAATGAGAGGGTGCAGCAAGGATTTTTTTGCTTGAAGGCTTCATATAGATGATGGCTCCATGGCTGCCTTAGCTTTGTAGAACCCAGTAATGGACATATTGTATTCTAGGGGTGGGCGATATCTCGATATTTAAAATATATTGAGATATTTTTTAAACTCGATATGAATTTTGATATATCGTATATATCGATATAATGTTTGTATTAAATTTTCGCCACTTTGCTTGTTTGCCTTCCCTGTGCTGTGCTCGCCTCTGCCTCATTACTTTTGTTCCCCCTCCCCTCGTCTGTCGTCTCATTCAACACGGTGGCGCCCGCAACCAGCCCGGAGGCTACAGAACTCGTCGCAAAAAAAAAAGGACAACTGGCTCCATTATATGGAGCTTCTAGCACCACGAACCGAGATTTTCGGGCGATCGTTAAAACGAAACCAAAGTAAAACACGCAAGCGCATTCAAAAGCAATTTTAATACCCCACGTTTAAAGAGCGAGTCCCCAAAGCACGCAAATTAGGCTACATAAAATATCTAGGCTGTTATTAGTATTTGGGATATAATAACTTGTGTAGCTGTGTAGATAGCTCTGTATCATGCTTGAAAAATTCGGTCTCTATTTGCACTTTGAAAATTAAAAGAGTAGTACTTTGATCGTGACAGATTTATGGACCGGCACAGCAATGGAACCATAAGGAGCAGTTCACATGTCGCGCCTAAAAGCGCGTGGAAAACGCTAAGGGGGCTTGACAAATCATAAAGTTCAGGAAATCCCTGGACCACAATGATGAGCTGCTCCTCCATGTTTCTGCTGAGGTTTCAATGTAACGGAAAAACGTGAGGAAGCCGATTGGTTAGTTCATGTCACATGACCTGCGGTGCGCTTGCTACATTCTGAAATGTTGAGATGTTTTTAAATCGATGCGGCGCGGACCCGCAAGCCGCGCATCTCCATTTGAAATAAGGAACTTGCGCGCGCAAAAGACGCTTCATGTGAACATCCCCTAAATGAGCATGACGATCCATTAACCCCTTAACTGTTACTCCCATTTTTGAACAGAGACGTGAAAATGAAGAATTGAATCTTAAATCTTAAAATGCAATGTCTGATTTTAAAATGGCTTTCAAATGAAGAATTTTGAAATTTTAAGTTTTCATCTGGTATATAATTTCTTATTATTTAAAAAGTGTAATAGGGAAAAAGGCAACAAGGATGTCTGTGAAAAAGTTCAAAACTCCTGTTATGAAGTAGATTTTTAAAGTGCACTCTACAAGTTGTAACACAACAAAATGTCAAATATCTATTTAGGAGCCTTAGACCTTTCCAGCGTTATATGGTTTGTCATGATTAGATTAGGATTTATTTGTAAAATGGTGAAGTAAACTTGGGCATCACACAGAGAGGACGGTGATAGCCATAAAATGTTGACAGGCAAGTGTTTTTAGCTAAGAATCTTTAAATCGCTTTTCTCGGACATAATAACTTTGTATGTTTGTTTTTTTATGTTTAATGGTGTTTTTTTCATTACATTATTACATTATTTTTCATTAAATTTCTTTAAATTTAAAGCCAAGTTTATTATGTCTTAATTTATTGCTATGTTACAGCTGTTTGATAACCTAATGTTCAGGGGTAAATCCTTAAAATAAAGTTCTCCAGAATCGTGATCTTTATTCTAAGCCAAAAAATCGTGATTCTCATTTTATTCAGAATCGTGCAGCTCTAATATGTATACAGGGATTTTTAAAAGAAAATTTGCAGAAGCACTTTGTTCTAACCTGCCTACCTCTAATTTTCAATAGAAAAAGACTTTGAAATTTGGAATATTTGTTTTTGCAGTAGTTTTTGGGGGGTTATTTATCCTGTAAAGATATCAAGATATATATCGTATATCGAGATACAGCAAAATATATCGATATATATTTTTTGCTCCATATCACCCAGCCCTACTTGTGCCTCAGAAGTCACTCATATTGTGAGCATGCTACTGCCTTTGGCACAAGCTACAGCACCAGCTCCTTTCCTTCCCATTTGTCAGGTGCAGATATTGAACTTTTTTCCCCTGCCATCTCCTATTTCTCCTTCATTCTCAGATCACAAAATCAATTGTGGAGAATTATCAGTATCCCTTAAAAACTCAGCTCACGACCCATCCTGCAGTCTGCAGCTCCATCTCCCACTCCACTATCACCTGCCCCTTTATAAACCCACCTATTCCCCCCTGCCCTGAACCTTCCCAGCCCAAATCTACCAGCTATGTCCCACACCTAATGGATACCCCTGACACCCCCACTCCCTCACCCCCTCTCCTAGAAGCTTTTCTTAATTTCATCCTTCAAGCCATCTCCCCGAGGACCCTTCAGTCTTACCCAACAGCATGGAATGTTTTAAAACATTTCACTCCGCTTACAACCTGTCGTTCCCTGATTTTTCCCTGCTATTGATTACCACGTTCATCTCTTACCTCAACATCATCAAAAACCTCCAAATTGGCTCAATCAAAGGGGCTTAAGCAGGATCCAATTTTTTCCAGGAATCCAAAAAACCCATCCCACTGTCCCGGACACCCGCCAACCTATAACCCTAAAAATTCTAAACATTTGCATCTCCACTCTCTGTAAAGTCTACCAGTCCATTCACATCGCCTGTACCCTAGATGCCATGCTTATCCTGGCTTTCGGTTTCGAGATTTTTGGGAAGAGCTCACACGATAATTAACACAGCCAATTCATCATCAGTGATCACACTCCCTATCCAATCGGCACGAGAAAGAATCCCTGTAAATAACCAAAGCAGACCAACCTTCTTCATCTCCCATTTTTCAGCACCACACCACATCCACCACACCATCTCCTCACCTTCAGCCTGGGCTCGGGAATTACTGCCGAGCTCAGAGCCCTCTCCTGGACAGCATGCCAGATACACCTAGTTTATGATCCATAAGACTGAACTTGTAAAAGAAAGACTAAATTAAGTCACTATTGAAATTAAAACAGAACATTTGTTGATTAGTCTTTTGTTTCATCAATCTTATAAGTCTCTTTGAAATTCTTGCACTTAACTCAGTCAAGGTGAGTTTAAGTAAACTGCAAAAATATTGTTTAGTAATAGATGCACTGAATAAGTACAATCCTTCAAAAATTAAGATGAAATTGGATCCCATTAAAATCCTGTAGAAATGATCATGCAGCATATTTATGCCTTGTTCTATAAGACAATCCTATAAGACAATTCCTAATTGGTTCCAAAACATGATTATTACAGTCTTCCACAAAGATGTGTGCAAATTAAATCCATGTACACTGATGTTAAAATGCTAACAGTGTCCTTTATTGTGCTTCAATCAAAAAAATCAATCCCTTCTCCCTTCAATTCATGATATACAAATGTGAAGTTCTACATCGTAGACAGAGCAAACACATTGTCTATAGTCCATATTATTCCTTGCATGTTTATGCATTAAGCTCAGTCCAACGCAATATAGCTAGTTGACATGGTAAAGTGTACCATAGACAACACATATTGCTTTAAAATGTGAATCAGAATTACTATCATTGCAGGAGCCCTGTATAGGATTCTTATCCTTTAGGATTGTTTTGACAAGGGAACATTTAGCAGATTCTGAAAGGGGGATGTAAACTTTTGATCACAACTGTAATTGTGGTTGCAACAATGTGGTTGCCGAGAAACAAAGGTGTATGTTTGTGTAGTAATTTACAACAGCTTTGACTGTGGCCAATCAGAATCAAGGACCGGATCTGTCCATTCTAGACATTTTGTTTGAAACTCTGTCCATGGTAAGGGGATCTGTTAGACTTGTCTCTATTGTGAATCTTCATGTGCTTGTTAAGGCTTCCTTTTTGACTGAAACGGTTTCCACACTGTTTGCATGTGTAAGGCTTCTCTCCAGTGTGAACTCTCATGTGAATGTTAAGGTATCTTTTATGAGTGAAACTCTTTCCACACTGTTGGCAGGTAAAAAGGCTCCCTGTAATGTCAATATTCTGGTGAACTTTAAGGTTTCCACTTTCACTCAAACTCTTTCCAGACTGGGGGGATCTGTAAGGCTTTTCTCTATTGCACATTTTCATGTGACTTTTAAGTTGTCCTTGTTGACTGAAACTCTTTCCACACTGTTTGCATGAGTAAGGCTTCTCTCTTGTGTGAATTTGTATGTGTCTGTTAAGGCATCCTTTACGAATGAAACTTTTTCCACACTGGTTGCACGTGTAAGGCTTCTCTCCAGTGTGAATTCTCATGTGCATTTTTAGGTATCCTTGTTGTTTGAAACTCTTTCCACACTGACAGCAAGTGGAAATACTCCTAGTTCCAGTCTTTCGATCACTTTTTTGTTTTGAAGTCTTTTCAGACTCTATGGAACAAAAAGACTTTTCTCCAGATACGAAATTATGAAGATTTTCAAACTGATCTTTCTTTTCAGTTTCATTCAGTACTTCTCTCTCCTCTTTCAGCTCTGTTAGGTGAAGGTAAGGTGGAAAAACAAAGAGATAAAAGTTAACCTCAGTTTAATGGCACAAAGCAATTAACATCACAACATGTAGAAATGTAATGCATGTATGCTAGATCCTATACCAGGGTGTCCAAAGTTTAAGTTGTCTGTTATACAATTAATTAAATCTAGGAAATCTATATAGACTGATCTCAATTATTATATACTATTTTATGTCTCCTAGGGGATAAAATTCAACAAATTTAGAGGGACTAGGAAAAAAGGAAGGGGACAAACTCCCTAATCAACCATCAGATGAAAAATTCATCACACAATAATTCTTTCTGAGGTATTATTAAGCCAATCCTACAAGTGGGCTGTTACACTGACCTTTTAAGTTGAAAACACCCCGAAACTGACTGTCAGAGGATAAGAATCGGTAGGAAAAGGTCATTAATCGCTCAAAAATCTTGTTTAAAATTTTTTAATCACCCAATTTGAAATGTTTCTGTCAAAAACATTAGTAAAATTATAATTACACCTCTGGAAACACAATATAAAAATACTTTAAAAGAAAACAGCCAATATTTTCACACCAATTGAAAGTGAAAAAGTGAAAGTGAAGTGACACGTGCCAACTGCCGAGTATGTTGAATTGTGCTCTGTGTTGAATTCATCAAAGCACACACACACCAGGAACATGCAGCCGGAGCACTGGGCAACTAATGCTGTTAAACTAAACTGGTCCGAGGAAGGCTAACTTTCAGGCTAAGCTGAATCCTGAAACACTTACCACTGACTCTCTCATACACAATTATTTTGACTTTAGTATCAGTCCAAACATAAACGTATATAGACATTTTTTTCCACAAATAATAAATAAAATTAATAAAAGCTTAGGCTGCGACCAACTGTATTGTGCCCAAGATTTAATTACGTTGTTTTTAAAATATGAAAATATGAGTTGCTACTTGCACATTCAGTTGATCAGAAGTTTCTAGCCATGCAGCCTTTCTCTCTGGGTTTATGACAGCAGTACCTTTTATCTCTAGTCTTTAAACCACTAAATTAAAAATGAAATAACAGAAAACAGCCTACATTTTAACTGATGACTCTTGAGAGCGAGACTTGGCTCTCAGACTGAGAGAACTCACCTGCTCCATCTGAGACTGTTAGCTTTATCAGGCATTACATGCAGACAAAATGAAAAGTACAGTCGTGGCCAAACGTTTTGAGAATGACACAAATATTAGTTTTCACAAAGTTTGCTGCTAAACTGCTTTTAGATCTTTGTTTCAGTTGTTTCTGTGATGTACTGAAATATGATTACAAGCACTTCATACGTTTCAAAGGCTTTTATCGACAATTACATGACATTTATGCAAAGAGTCAGTATTTGCAGTGTTGGCCCTTCTTTTTCAGGACCTCTCCAATTGGACTGGGCATGTTCTCAATCAACTTCTGGGCCAAATCCTGACTGATAGCAACCCATTCTTTCATAATCACTTCTTGGAGTTTATCAGAATTAGTGGGTTTTTGTTTGTCCACCCGCCTCTTGAGGATTGACCACAAGTTTTAAGATTTGGGGAGTTTCCAGGCCATGGACCCAAAATGTCAACGTTTTGGTCCTCGACCCACATAGTTATCACTTTTGCCTTATGGCACGGTGCTCCATCGTGCTGGAAAATGCACATCTCGACGGTGGGAGCTTATTTTAACAAGCTGTATAGTTTCTTTTGTTAGATTAATTGTGAACAGAATCGCTTTTAATTAATCATTGTCACGTTGTAGTGCTTCACATGAGGAAATGCATTCGTTCGTCGCGTCTTTCTCTTTGAAAATGAACATTAGTGGTTCCATGTATTGTGCAAATTGCCCTAACGCTAACATAATCTCTGATGTTTAAGATTTTCTTGCCTTTTTAGCTATCGCTATTTTACAATATTCGCTATGTGTAGCCTATAACAACAGTATCTTTATTTTACTCTTGCAGCTTTGACTGGAAGACACTCCTGAAGCGCTTGTGGCAGTTACTGACAGGAGACAAACGAGAGACTTCATCTCACGACCCTCACCATCACTTGTATGCAGATGAAAATATGTTAATAAAACGATTAATACTTGATTGAGGTTGTCAAATACCACATTTTTTTTATTATTTAAAGTACAAACTTTATAAATCATTAACAACTTTTCACTCAAGGAACTATTAAAATGTTAAAATGACTGTATTGTGATTGTTTACCTCTTTTTTTTTTTACCTTTTTGAGTTTTTATGTAATTGTTAATAGCAGGTTTAATAAATTGTGTTTAAACTATACATTAGTTTGCAGTGTCTTTATTGCATACAACATTTGTTAAAAAATAACACATACTTGACACAAATTGTGTGTTTATAACACAATAGTGTGTAGAAAAAAACAACACATTTTCTGTGTTAGCTGGAATAACACACTGGTTGAGTTAAAACTAACACAAAATGTGTTGTCCTTAACTAGACACAAAGGTGTGTTAAGAAACAACACAGGCTGTGTTGTTTTTAACACATCCTTTTTAAGAGTGTATATATATATATATATATATATATATATTGGTTTAGGCTAATTCCTTATTGTTACTGTTGTTGTTAAAGGCAGCGTTAGTATGTGATCTCAACACTTCTGTCAAATGTCAAAACATTTCTACACCTGTGTGACATTATTCATAAATATAAATATTATTCATTTCTGTAATGAGGTTTGAGAATAAAAACCAACCTGTTTGTTCCTCAGTATCTTCATGTTTGACTCTGAACGTCTCTTCAATCTTCATGTCTTCACTCTCCTCTTTAATAAACTCCATCTTTGTTTGTTCCTCAGTATCTTCATGTTTCAATGTTTCTTCAATCTTCACGTCTTCATTCTCCTCTTTAATAAACTCCATCTTAGTTTGTTCTTCAGTACCTTCATGTTTGACTCTGAACGTCTCTTCAATCTTCATGTCTTCACTCTCCTCTTTAATAAACACCATCTTTATAACAGTGTGTCACGTGGATCTCAGTTGACTCAGGAGGGTTTTTCTGTGTGTTTGAACACTTTTGTTTAAGAAAAGAGTAATAAACAGAAAGCTAATTATTTTCTAAAATAAATGCAAACTAGATCTCTATGTGCTCACTACAGCGGTCAGTTCACTGGTAAGGGACTCAGAGTAATAGTTAATGAGAACTGACCAGACTAAAATATATATAACAAAAATAAATTTAATATTAGGCATTTATTATATAGTTTTGGCATTCAATTATTTGTACATAACATTTAATAGATTTCACTTTCATGAAAACATTTGCAGTTTGTGAAAGTTAGCATTACACATGTTTGTGTTTGTTCTAGTTTGTTGTCACTGAATGAGTCGATTCAAACTATTCGAATCACTGAATCATTTCACCACTGATTCGGTTCAGATGATTGGGATTCGCATTTTCTCAGACTTTCTACTTGAACCATGCATTGATTCACATGTAAGGAGCAAAAAGAGTCGCACATTTTCTGTTATTAATATGAGAGTGCACTTTACTCGCAAAAATAACAAAGCATTACAATGTTATATTTAAGATTGACTCGTTTATTTTGCATAGATTGTAAAAACGTTTAAATTGACAACAGTTTGCATTGATTAAAAAACTTAAAAAGCACAAACCTTTCTTCAGGCGAGTCACAACAAATGCAGGGCTAGGGGCTCCGCTTTATGACGTCACCAGACCAAAATAAAAGTCCCCTTTACACACTGATGTGTTTTATGTGCATTTACACAATTATTAGCATGGAAACTATTATATTTTCGTTTTTTAAATTAATGTACATTTACAAACCTATACTTTGTGTTTTCTTATCTTGCCATTTATACATAAAACACTACTGCAAGTGTTTCTGTACAAAAGCTGAGGGAGTGACTGTAAATCACTCTTTTGACTAATCAACCTATTGTTATTTATTTACTTTTTCCCATTATTTGGAAAGTCTCTGAAACACTATCATGGATTTTTTTTCTTTTGCTATTGTGGCGAATGAAAACACAAGAATTTATTTGCTGCAGTTTACTTTACATAACTATTATGACTTTCACTTCTGAGAGCCCTGGAAATGTGACTAATTCATGAGTGTTTATAACTGCGCATGCATACAATGACCTTAACATGATTAATGCATCATTTTGTTTCATTATTACAATACTATGACCAATAATCCACAATAATGATCTTTTTTCCCCCTTTTTGTAGTATTGAAGCTTGTAGCTACTCTGTAGTAAATTTAATAATTTAATAGTTTTTAATGTAATAATTTGTATATTTTTTGTAAACGTTTTAGGGTTTGTTGAATGTAATTATTTGACTGAAAGGACAACATATTTAATAGGTAATTATAAAAATGCATTTAAAGTTGGAAAATTTGCCCAGGAAAATATGCCTGTCATTATCACACACTAATTTAAGCTGTTAAATGGCATATTCTTGTTTTTAACCAGCAGGTGTCACCATTGCTTTCATTTATTTAGAAATAATTTTAAATTGACAAGTACGAAATAAAAAATGTGTGTAAATGTACTATGTAAACACATTCTCTATATAGGTATTATGTACATTTACAATAGCTGTTGTAATGTATTCAACATTATTAATTGTTATCTAATGAATTACTGTATTAACACACATACACAATTATATACATCAAGAGAATGCCAAGAGTGTGCAAAGCAGTAATCAAAGCAAAAGGTGGCTACTTTGAAGAACCTAGAATATAACATATTTTCAGTTGCTTCACACTTTTTTTGTTATGTATATAATTCCACATGTGTCATAGTTTTGATGCCTTCAGTGTGATTCTACAATTTTCATTTTCATAGTCATGAACATAAAGAAAACTCTTTGAATGAGAAGGTGTGTCCAAACTTTTGGTCTGTACTATATATATATATATATATATATATATATATATATATATATATATATATATAAATTTGATCCCCTGCTGATTTTGTACATTTGCCCACTGACAAAGAATTGATCAGTCTATAATTTTAATGGTAGGTTTATTTGAACAATGAGAGACAAAATAACAAAAATGCATTTCAAAAGAGTTTTTGATTTTGCATTTTAATGAGTGAAATTATTTGACCCCTTCACAAAACATGACTTAGTACTTGATAGCAAATTCCTTGCTGTCAATCACAGAGGTCAGACATTTCTTGTAGTTGACCAGCAAGTTTGCACACTTGTGCGGGAATGTGTGTAAATATCAGCACAAAACTCAACACTGAGCATGCTTATACAGAGAATCTAGTGAGAGAATGGTGATACAACAAAAATAAAGTGCCGTTGTTTGTTTCCCATGCTCTTTAATTGCAAATACCCAATAATTTCATATTTCAAGCTAGATATTTACACAATTAGTCTGAAAAGCTATAAAAGACAGCTGGGAAGTCATTTGAAATTCAATTCAAATTTATTTGTATAGCGCTTTTCACAATACAAATCATTGTAAAGCAGCTGTACAGAAATGTAGGCTACTACAATATATTTAGTAGCTTGTTAGTGGTGACTACTTTATGTTAAGTCGATGTACATATGATATAAATATAAAAAATAATAATGGTGTAGTGATTATGCGTTGCAATCAAACTTGTAGAAAATTTGTGTAGAGCTGTATGTTGTTTCAAGGCTGGCAGCATTGGCGGTCCTCTGAGGGGTTGGCATCATCTCTTCTTGGGTATTCTGAATCCAGACTGAATCTTGTATAATTCCTAGTTACCACGGGATGGGAATCCCGTGGCAGGAACAGAGAAACAAATAAAGAAATAATTAGCGTAGCTGCTGTTCCAACCAAGCAAAAATTATGTGTTTAGCCCAAGCTGAAGAATGTTGATCTGTATGTGATCAGATGTAACTGAAGTACAATGTTATGAGATGCATTATGTGAATGCTTGGCTAAAGAGATGAGTCTTTCATCTAGATTTAAACATAGAGAGTGTGTCTGAATCCCGAACGTTATCAGGAAGGCTATTCCAGAGTTTGGGAGCCAAATTTGAGAAAGCTCTCCCTCCTTTAGTGGACTTTGCTATCCTAGGTACTCCTAAAAGTCCAGAGTTTTGCGACCTTAGGGAGCGTGAGGGATTGTAGCGTAGTAGGAGACTAGTTAGGTATGCAGGAGCTAAACAATTAAGGGCCTTATAGGTAAGAAGTAGTATTTTGTAAGTGATACGGGACCTAATAGGTAGCCAGTGTAGAGACTGTAAAATTGGGGTAATATGATCATATTTTCTTGACCTGGTAAGGACTCTAGCAGCTGCATTTTGGACTACCTGTAGCTTATTTATTGAAGAAGCAGGACAACCATCTAGTAGTGCATTACAATAGTCCAGTCTAGACGTCATGAATGCATGAACTAACTTTTCTGCATCAGAAACAGGTAACATGTTCCGTAGCTTAGCAATGTTTCTAAGATGGAAGAATGCTGTTTTTGTAACATGAGAAATATGATTTTCAAAAGACAGGTTGCTGTCAAATATAACACCCAGATTTTTGACTGTAGAGGAAATAACAGTACATCCATCTAGTTGCAAGTTGCAGTTTAAGAGATTCTGTGTACTGTTTTTTGGTCCAATAACTAATATCTCGGTCTTATCTGAATTTAACAGTAGAAAATTATTGGTCATCCAGTCTTTCACATTTTTAACACACTCTGTTAGCTTTACTAAGTTAGAAGTTTCATCTGGTCTTGTTGAAATAAATAGTTGAGTATCATCAGCATAACAATGGAAACTAATCCCATATTTCCTAGACAGCTGAAATTTGTTAATCTAGCCACTGTGCTAAATAAAAACCTTGGATTGTTTTGGTTTTTTTTCTATGAGTTGGTGGATGTACTCTGCTCTAGCAGCTTTTAAAGCCCGTCTATAGCTGGACATACTGTTTTTCCATGCAATTTTAAAAACTTCTAAGTTAGTTTTTCTCCATTTACGCTCAAGATTACGAGTTTCTTTTTTAGAGAATGGGTATTACTGTTGTACCATGGCACAGTACGTTTTTCTCTAACCTTTTTTAGCTTGATTGGGGCAACAGCTTCTAATGTATTAGAGAAGATAGTGCCTATGTTTCTAGTCATTTTGTCTAGTTTATGTTTATTTATGGGTGCACAGAGCAGTTGAGATAAATCAGGCAGGTTATTTGTGAACCTATCTTTGGTAGCAGGAACAATAGTTCTGCCCAGATGATAGCGCGGAGCTATATAGTTAACATCAGTGATACGCAGCATGCACGATACGAGGAAATGATCGGTAACATCATCGCTTTGAGGTACATCATCTATATCAGTAGGATCAAGTCTGTGCGATGTAATTAGATCTAGTGTATGATTAAAACGATGAGTGGGTCCGGTGACGTTTTGCTTGAGTGTTTTAATAATTTATTCACATATCTGCAGAAATATAACATCTCAACTGCAAGAATATATCAATATAGTCTGTTCAGAACTGCAATTTACTCATATTCTTTGTTCAAAACTTTAACAATATACCAGCATAAAGATTATAGCACAACTTCAATCTAGCAAGCTTGTTCATAACTGTAGTATAACAATAAACCTTTGATCACAACTGCAACAGTGCAATAGTTGGAAGCAATAGTTCAGGAGGCCATGGCGGATCTGGAGGCTCAGGAAGCCATGGCCAAGTAAACAGTCCAGGTGGCCATGGCCGGGTAAACAGTCCAGGTGGCCATGGCCGGGTAAACAGTCCAGGTGGCCATGGCCGATCAGGGGAGTAGCCCCCCCCCAAAAAATTTTCTTGGGGGAACCTAGGGTATAGTCCACACAGGAGAGCACGTGCTGGAGACAGCTCCGGCTCTGGAGGGCGCGCATGAGAGAGCTCTGGCTCTGGAGGGCGCGCTGGAGACAGCTCCGGCTCTGGAGGGCACGCTGGAGACAGCTCCGGCTCTGGAGGGCACGCAGGCTCTTGAAGAGCGGGCTCTGGACGGCGCTCTTGAGGAGCGGGTTCTGGACGGTGCTCTTGAGGAGCGGGCTCTGGACGGCGCTCTTGAGGAGCGGGTTCTGGACGGTGCTCTTGAGGAGCGGGCTCTGGACGGCGCTCTTGAGGAGCGGGTTCTGGACGGCGCTCTTGAGGAGCGGGTTCTGGACGGCGCTCTTGAGGAGCGGGCTCTGGACGGCGCTCTTGAAGAGCGGGCTCTGGACGGCGCTCTTGAGGAGCGGGTTCTGGACGGCGCTCTTGAGGAGCGGGCTCTGGACGGCGCTCTTGAGGAGCGGGCTCTGGACGGCGCTCTTGAGGAGCGGGCTCTGGAGGACTGGACGACCCCAGCGGAGACTCTGGAGGGCTGGGCGTCTCCAGCGGAGACTCTGGAAGAGCAGGCTCTGGGCGAGCGGTCACTGGAGGGCGCTCTGGCGGCGCAGTCACTGGAGGGCTGGGCGAAACCAGCGGAGACTCTGGAAGGCTGGGCGGAACCAGCGGAGACTTTGACTTGGCAGTCGCCATCTTGGGTGCAGACTCAGGCTTGGTGGCCATCTTGGCCGGGGTTTCAGGCTTGGCGGCCATCTTGGCCGAAGGTTCAGGAACGGCGGCCATCTTGGCCGTGAACTCAGGAACGGTGGCCATCTTGGCCGTGAACTCAGGAACGGTGGCCATCTTGACCGGGTACTCAGGCTTGGCGGCCATCTTGGCCGGGAACTCAGCACCAGCGGCCATCTTGGCCGGGAACTCAGCACCAGCGGCCATCTTTGCCGGGAACTCAGCACCAGCGGCCATCTTGGCCGGGAACTCAGCACCGGCGGCCATCTTGGCCGAGGATTCAGGAACGGCGGCCATCTTGGCCGGGAACTCTGGAACGGCGGCCATCTTGACCGGGAACTCAGGCTTGACTGCCATCTTGGCCGGGAACTCCGCAACGGCGGCCATCTTGCTTGCAGAATCTGGCGTGGCAGCCATCTTGCTTGCAGAATCTGGCGTGGCGGCCATCTTGCTTGCAGATTCTGGCGTGGCGGCCATCTTGCTTGCAGAATCTGGCGTGGCAGCCATTTTGTGAGCTGACGCGGCGGCCATCTTATGCACTGACGTGGCGGCCATTTTGGGAGCTGACGCTGGCGTGGTGTCTGACGGGCTTGAGCACGGAGAGGAAGCCTGAGATACTGGGCTGAGGACCAACGTGGGGCTTAGGAGGACTTGGGGACACGTGGGAGGCAAGGAGGGGGTGAGGTCGCTGGAGTGATATGCGGAGGGTTCTGGCTTTTGGTGAGATGGGGTGACTGTTGCATGTTTCCAGATGGGAGGAGGATTACCATCCTCCACCATAACTTGGAACGAGGAATTACACAAATCGAGAACAAAATTTAGGAAATCTGCTACGGGACGGTAGCAATCACCAGGAGTAATCAAATTAAACAACCTATCATCTTTTAGTCCCATCTGGAAACATGCATTCACCATCTTGTCACTCCATCCCACCAGATGGTAAATGCTCAAAAATTCCACCACATATTCCTCCAGCGAACGCTCACGTTGCTGGAGGTTCCAGAGCTGGTCCTCAGCCCGGTTCATCTTCTTGTTTGGTCCGTCAATCTGTCACGATCAGGCTGGGTTGTGGAGTGGAGATGGATGAGGAGAACCGGAGTAGGTGAACGAATAAAGTTTATTGAAGATAACAAATAAACAAAACCGGGAGCAGGAGACAAGCACATGAAACCAAGCAAACAGAAGTAACAGTATCATTGACGGACAAATGGGGAGTGCACACACAGACTCTTAAATATACTGAAACGGGGGCGTGGTCACAAACAAGATAACAAGATAACGAGGGGGAAATACAAATATGGGCATGACTGAACTAAATGAACATAACCAAAAGGGGGAGACAAGGACTAAACCATATTAGCTATAAACATAGGGGAAAAAACACTAGGAGAACAGAACAGAACACAGACATATCCTGACACAGTTATTATATACAACTGCCTTCGACACAGATCGTCATGTGTAGTTTGACATAACATTTTTGTTTGTTTTATTGTTGAACTACAAAAGAGTAAACTGATATTAAATGTTTAAATTAAATGTAAATTAATTAGATTTTTTTTCGTGCATGCGCAATTCAAGGTGCAGCACCGCCTGCTTTGCGACAATCCACGTCAATTAACGTCAACAAATTAACAAACGCAATAATGGAGAAATCAAGTCGGTGGCATACAGACAAGAGAAATTTTAAAAAAGTTTGGCAAGACGAGTTTTTAATTAACTATGTCTAGTTTGCAACCAGTTGGTTGCTGTTTTAAAAGAGTGCAATATCCGTCGTCATTATGAAACAAAACATTCTGCAGCTTTCTCAAAGTACAGCGGCGAGGCGTGAAAACAGAAGGCTAACAAGCTGCTTGCTAAACTTCGACTCGAACAGAGCGCGCTGCTACGTCCTTCAACAGCACAAGAAAGCGCCACACGGGCCAGTTATCAGATTTCCTCTCTAATTGCTAAAAGTGGAAGAGCCTTCGCTGCTGGAGAGTTCGTCAAGGAATGTCTTGCAGTGGCTGCAGAAGCGAATGTTCTCACAAATTAGCCTGTCAAGAAATACTGTCACCCGACGCATATAGAGGACATGGCTCAAGACATCGGCGAGCAAATCAAGACAAAGGCAAGTGCGTTCTCTGCCTATTCAATAGCCTTCGACGACAGCACCGACATATCCGATTCCGCACAGCTGTTTGTATTTTTGTGTGGAGTAAATTAAACTTTTGAAGTGACACAAGAGTTGGCTGGCATTGAGACCCTTTCTGGTACTACTAAAGGACAAGATCTCTTTTTTGCTGTTGAGAGAGTGTTGGAAAAAAATGAATTAAAGTGGGAGAAGATGGCTGGCACTACAGCTGACGGAGCGCCGGCAATGGTAGGGAGGAAATCTGGCCGTGCTACATCAGTGTCTCAGAAAGTCAGTGAATGTGGAGGAAAAGTTGTTAGGTACCACTGCATTTTACATCAAGAACAACTATGGGCTAAATCTGTCGGGCTTGTGGATGTGATGCGTGACGTCGTCAAAATTGTTAACAATATTCGCTCCAAGGCGCTTTCTCACCGACAGTTCAAGGCACTGATGGAAGAGATGGATGCGCAATATGGTCATGTGTTGTACCACCAGGAGGTCAGACGGCTCAGCAGAGGAAAAGTTCTTCGGAGATTTTTTCAGAGTTTTTCAGGAAAGCAAGGATGGTAATATTCAAGTGCCCACTGATAAGAAATGGCTCTCTGACCTGGCTTTCCTTGTGGATGTAACAGAGATGCTCAATGTTTTGAATGTTCAGCTCCAGGGAAAGGACCAGATTATCACCCATTTTAAATCAATACGAGACGGGATTTGTCTCATGCAAATCATCCCACAAGCATTTTATGAAGATGCCTCCTTTGCTACTTTTGATTGGGTAATACTTGATGTCATCGTTAGTTTGATTGGTCTTTTTAACTGTCCAGTGAAAAGGGCGAGTCTTTTAAGCAGAGTCGGCCAAGTGTTAGCAGAGAGTAAAATATAAAAAATGTCGTGTGACAAAATGCCTCCATTGAGCATCATTTCCGCAATGACAGAGCTAACAAAAATCAAAGCACAGTCAGACAGTTCTTCATACTCCAAGTCTCTCCCGAAGCAGACATTGCAATGACAGTATAATTATTAACAACAATATTTAGGTTAGTTGCTAAATAATGTTAAAAATGTACACCAGACTGTCAAAACCTAGCTGGAGTTTTTTTTTTTTTTGTTTTTTTTTTTTGTTTTTTGTAATTACTGTTTTCTCCATGAAATAAAGAACAGTCTGTGAAAATAATAAAAATATTTGACCCTGGACCACAAAACCAGTCATAAGGTAAAATTTTACAAAACTATTATGTATGCACTATATAGAAGCTCAATAAATAAGCTTTCTATTGATGTATGGTTTGTTAGGATAGGGCAGTATTTGGTCGAGATACATCTGTTTGAAAATCGGGAATCTGAGGGTGCAAAAAATCTAAATACTGAGAAAATCACCTTTAAATTTGTCATAATTAAGTTCTTAACAATGCATATTACTAATCAAAAATTACATTTTGATATGTTTACAGTAGGAATTTTACACAAATCTTCATGGAACATGATCTTTACTTAATTTCCTAATGATTTTTGGCATAAAATAAAAAATAAATAAAAATAATTTAGACCCATTCAATGTATTTTTGGTTATTACTACAAATATGCCCCATCGACTTAAGACTGGTTTTGTGGTCCAGGGTCACATATATGTATTTAATATTAACTGAGTAAAACCATGTCAACAACTGAAATCACAGTGAAATGAATGGCTAAAATCAAACTTTATCTCAGAATTAGATTTGGCCTGGTTTTCACACACTGGGTCACAAATTGTAATTTGTTAAAATTCAGTAAATACAATGTACATGGATTACATTCCAATGTAATATTATGATTTGCTTGTTAAGGATAAGTCAGACACATTTAATACATTAATAAACAACATAATACCCATGTAAAGGTAATAAACAAGTAAATTGCAACGTTCCATATTTTAAAATTAGAAATAGGCTATATTAAAACTTAACTAGCTAATGTTTGTAGCTAGTTTATGTATGTGCTGTTTCCATGTTTGGATGGGTGTTACTGCAAATAATGACAAATATTTTAGCCGAAATCTGTTATCAATACCACCCTTTTAAATTAAGTTAATTCATATGATCATTAGAGAAGTCTGTTGAGTTGTAAAAAAAAGAAAAAAAGAAAGACTTACTGCATCTGTTTACACAGATTTCAATAAAAGACCACCACTGCCATGCCATTGGGCCTGTGATCACTGTGGTCTTGGTCCCCAAGGGATGTGGCCCCTACTGCAGTATGCGTCCCTTATTTTTTCCTATTAAAAGTGGTAACCCTAAACTGTATTGTACATTGAACACTTGCAGATTGTTTGTTTTTATTGTAATAAGTTCATTAAAATGCAAAACTTTACAAATAAAATTGCATTAGTTAATCAGATTAAAGTTGTTTTATATTTATTTTAAATATTATGAATACTCTGCTATAGGGTTTTTTTTTCTCAGCAAGGGAGAAACGCTTCAAGACTTTTATTTTGGTCTGGCGATGTGACGTCATAAGGCTGCGCCACATTCCTGCATCTGTGTTGCGCTTGAAAGAAGGTGTGTGCTTTTATTCATTTATGGTGTTTAAATAAATAAAACTCATTTAGAGATTTATATATAAATGTGTACAGAATTTTAACCAATGTAACACTGCGAAGACTTATTCAGTGATATTAATGAAGTTTATTTTGTGCGTGTAAACAGCATGTGCACAGGAGTAACAGAAACGTTTAGTTTCATTCACTCAGAAACTGAATCAATCGCATCGCAAAATGATTCACTGTTTTGAATCACTCGAATCAGAGCTCACTGACGACTCCTGCTGCTCAAAACAACGAGCATGTGACACCTGTGATGACAACTTTTATAAATCAATAGCAAATGTTTTTATGAACGTGAATGTATTAATGTAACCTACATAACAGTACATACTAATACAAACGGTAGCATTTTAGGTTATATAATTTGAGTTATTTTATTAATTTGAATGCTAGGGTTTCTGTGCTGACAACTGAACTAGAACTGATTGAGACACACCTAGAGATTGTTTCTGCATTTAAAAATGCAGTTTGTATTTGTTTTTTTTTCTGTTAATTAATCTCATCTTAAACAGGACAAAGTGTCCAAAGACAGAAAAACTCCTGAAGAGGCAGCTGAGATCCACGTGACACACTATTATAAAGATGGCGTTTATTAAAGAGGAGAGTGAAGACATGAGGATTGAAGTCAAACATGAAGATACTGAAGAACAAACAGGTTGGTTTTCATTCTCAAAGCTGAACTCACTCATTTGATTAAATTGTCCAGCACCACAGAAGACAGAAAACACCCTTACATTTAACTCTGCACCTCATATAAAACTATTGTGTCAGAGAAGACTGCGACTGCAATGCATTGTCATTTGAAATATTTGGTACTGCAAAAAAAAAAAAAAGTTATTGTGATTGCACTTGTCTATCGTGTTTTTTTATACTGTAGATATTTTTATATTCATTATAAAATGGCTATGTTTGGGGTTAGGCTAAGGGGTCTAAAAATATAAATCATTTATCAATTAAATAAAATTTATCATTACTAAATTAGTAATTTATTAAAAACTGCTTTAAACAGTGTAATAAGTGAACATCAGTCAAAACATTGAAAAAAGTATGTTTTATAAACAATGAGACCAGGCTGGGAATGCAGCATTAAAGCGAAACCTATACTGTCAATGTTGTTCATTTTCAGTTCCTGTTTTTTCATATTTGGTCACTTTCTGTTCTTGTTTAGTTTGATTGTTTGATTTCTCGCAACTGTTGTGTTTATTATCCTTTATAAGTATAAGTTCCTGTTTGTTCCCTTCTAACGTTTGTTGTGAAATTATGACAATATATATTATATCAATATGTGATTAAAGGGATAGTTCACCCAAAAATGAAAATTTGATGTTTATCTGCTTACCCCCAGGGCATCCAAGATGTAGGTGACTTTGTTTCTCAGAAAAACACAAACGAAGATTTTTTTACGAAAACAGGTGCAGTCTGTCAGCCATATAATGGACACCAAACAGTGGTGTAGTGGAGGGTATATGCAGGTATACGGCGTATACCCACTTCTTTATCAGGCGGATTTGCGTATACCCACTTCTAAATCCCCTCTAATGTGCACTATTAGTGTCCTGCATTAGCCAAAATCATGAGAGTCCACAACATCCAGTCATATGTGAATAAATGCAAATATTCACTAAGAACACCCAATAAAGACAGTGATGCTGCAGTCAGGACCGTGGCGTCGGCTTGCTTTTTGATTGCGCAATCTCCCGCACCCCAGTAGTGTAGCGCGGGGCACAAACTAACGCGGGGTTAGTTTTAACACTTGTGGTTTAAATATTTCCACACATGCTAGCTTAACCAAATTTCCTACTTGCCATAGCAGCATATGGAGAGAAAAAAGCGCGCCAAAATTTAAAAGCCTTTTGAAGATATCGCTGAATATTTATTTTATCATAGTAAAAGTAAATTTCTGGCTAAAGTACTGTTGTGATCCCGGTTGTTTAATGTTCGTGGAGGCGTGAAGGACAAAACACAACAACGTAATTCCGTTTCAGGAACTTTACTTTGTAAAATATGACTTACAACAGCGGGATTAATGCTCTTGCCCAGTGCAAATGGGTTTCCATCAGCATCGGAGCCTGCCAGCATACTGGCGTCTGGCTAATATAAACAAAACAGCGAACTAATCCCTACGTGATTACGTAACAGTATGTGATTGGACAACACAAAACTCACCATTTACACATACAGAACGACTGTAATTTAACTTGCATTTAATAAACGAACACTATAACAGTACACTTTTCTATTCCGTTTTAAGTATTCATTTAAAATGAGACAAATATGCTATTATTTTAATCTCCAATTCGTTATTTATCAGTTTCGCAAACCACCAGAAGACACTAACCCCCATTATATTCCAGTCGCGCAGATGGGGAACGTTTTAACACTGTGTGACAATATGCCCCGCTGTTATTAATCTATGCTATTCTATGACATTAGCGATGTAATTTACACTAATTACTTTTATGGATTTTTATGAGAAACCACAAGAAACAGGTGAATAAAGGCTGACAATCAATGTTTAATGTTCAGATGTTATTATTTCAAGAAATGTAAAGCATTTTGGCTGGTTTATGTGTGTGGTGTTCTATGAGAGTTGTGTGTGGAGTGTGGTACTTTTCAGTTTGAATATGTTTTATATATTTTCCATTTGCATAAGAAAGCTTTAATAATTAAACTATAGAGTGCTAATTACTGTGAAACTGTCTCAAAGGGTTAATCGAGATATAAAGTGCAGGGCAGAGAAAATGTTGCAGACTGCTGAAGATAGAGCTTCCTGTTTTGATCTGCAAAAATACTGTTGAAAGCCTAAACAGGATGTGCTTGCAGGAAACGTCTGCTGAAGACACCAGCAGAAGATACACGGAAGAGTGATGAACTCATATAAGGGACTGTTTTCTGAAAGAGAATTCAGAAGAACTCGGAAGGACAGAGTTCTTCTCCAGCGCTGTTTTTGCTCTTGATTTCTCCTATTTGCTGAGCTTGAATAAAACTTTTAAATTTTGATAGATTGACTCCTGAACCATTTTTGAACATGCAGAGGACTATTTGAAAGTCCAACAATTTGGTGACCCCGACGTGATGGTTCACAGAGTTTTCTGAGACAAAGGGAAATATCTGAATTCAACACAAAGAGCCGGCTCATAATCAAAAGGTAAGCAGAAACCTTTTTAATTAAATTCTGCGATTGATTATTCTAAATGAAGTGTTGAATTTGGACTATTTTCTGGTGTCAGTGGAGAAATCAACAGTAAAAGAAAAATAAATACTGTGTGAGGAAAATAAATACTGTGTGAGGAAAAGAAATACTGTGTGAGGAAAAGAAATACTGTGTGAGGAAAAGAAATACTGTGTGAGGAAAAGAAATACTGTGTGAGGAAAAGAAATACTGTGTGAGGAAAAGAAATACTGTGTGAGGATACTGTGTGAGGAAATATTTAGGATCCTAAATTTAGTCGGGGATCTTGCAGAACTCCAGACCTGACGAGGGTGGAGCTGGCGTAAGATCTAAAGACCTACCCGACTGAGGCAGTGAGTTTGCTCACTATAAAAAAGTAATTGGCTGTCCAAAACTTTAAAAACCTCTCCCTGACTGAGGTAGTGAGACTTCTCACTATAAAAAAGGAATTGGCTGTAGTTACTGTATTTTAGATTAGGGGCAGTTTAGGTGCATTAGAGCGTGACTGACGCTAGCGAGGGACAGAGTAGGGAGCGCGCAGACCATAAAAGACGTCATGGAGGGTGAATTTGACAGGGAATGTACGGAATATGACTGTCCCACTATTGGACAACAGTGGGATGAAATGATTGAAATTGTAAAAACCCAAACTGATCCAAAAGATATGAAAACAGGCATGCTAGAATTGGAAATTTGTAAACATGAAATGATTGAGCATTTTGGTGATGATTGTATGAAAAAAAAAGGGTTCTCTGTTTCAGAAAGTAGGGGTAAAAGAAAAAGAGCACAGGAAGCGCAGAGAGACAGAAAAGAGGAAGTGGGTTTATTGCAAAGGCGAACACACGCAACAAGAGAAAAAAAGTTAGATGAAAATCCTATGTCTAATACTGTCACTAATAGAATTTTCAGGGCAACAGTGCTACAAGGAGCACCAGCTGGCGTGACCAAGGCCATGGAACAGTCTCCTGAGGTACCTGGCAGTGATGATGCTAAGTGGAAAAGGTACGCAGTACATTTTATTGACAAAGCAGTAGAGAGAGTAGAGAAAGAAAGAAGTGAGCTGTTGAAGCTGCAGAAGGAGCTTCTGAGACTGCAAGTCGAGGAGAGGAAGTCAGCTAAAGATAGAGAGTCGAAACAGATGCATCAACAACAGCCTACTTCTGTAAAATACCATGACTATGTTCCACAATACCCCAAACAGCAACAATGGAATGGAGGTAGGGGCCGTGGGGGTAGAAGTAGAGGGGGTCGTGTAAATGGTGACACATGTTTCAGATGTGGAGGGGTAGGTCACTGGGCATCCAACTGCTCTTCAGAGGGCCAAAGAAGGTGTTACATATGTAGGGGAAAGGACCATCTGGCCAGAGACTGCCACCAGCAACGAGAGGCAAACCCATAGCCCACTTCCTGAAACAGACAACCCTATCACGCTTTTTACTGTTGGTAGCTGTCACAGAGCAGATGGTGGAACATTGAAGGCAGGATTTGCTGTGGTTGAATTGCAGGGTGACAAATTTGTGACAGTAAAGGCGGAGCCCCTAGTGGGGAAACAATCAGCACAGAAAGCAGAACTGTTAGCCTTGATCAATGCATTGAGACACTCTGAGGGTAAAACAGCAAATATCTACTCTGATTCTGCATACGCAGTTTCCGCAGCCCATGTGGAGCTGCCTGTGTGGGTCAGATGTGGATTCACAACCTCGTCCGGCCGGCCAATTACTCATGAGAAGAAGCGAGAGAGCTCTCCAGAAGCCACCACGCTACCTAGCAAAGTGGCTATTGTTAAGTGCACTGGTCATTCCCAAAGAATTGACCTACCGTTGAATGAGGATGCAGATATGGCCATAAACAGAGCCAGATGTGACGTCCCTTCTCCCTGAGTTTTGACATTTGCTGCCCCAGAACACAAATTCGTGAATTGGCTAAAATCTGTGCACAGATCAAATTGACATATTGCTTCAAACAATCGAGAGCAAATGGAGAGAACATCGTTGGACTGCTCCACTAAAGGTAACCGCACACACTTCTCACTGTGTTAGTCTTGCAGGAAAAGGTGATACGTGGTACCACCTGAGCCAGTGTTGTCCTGCGGATCAGCCGTCCAGATCCTTGGAGGACACCAGAGTGGACCTGGCTTCACAGGTCCAAGAGAGGGAGGATACAGGTGACACACAAAATACAGGTGACACACAAACACATACACATACAGGAGAAGACCCAAAAGAGAATTTCCAACCATCACAAAATAATCTGCAAGCCCTGCAAGTGGTCCATAAGACTGGGGATTTATTCACAGCCCCTAAAGGTGAGCCAGTAGCTCATTGCATCAGTGCAGACTGTGCATTTGGAGCAGGCATAGCAAGGAAATTCAGGGAAAGGTACGGGGTTGAAAAGGTGTGGGCCCAAGAGAAGACAAAAGGTGACTGTGCCGTAACACACGAAATAGATAGGATCGTTTTTCACCTAGTCACAAAAACATTTGCCAGGGATTTACCCACCTATGAGGATTTTGAGAACAGTTTAAGCTGCATGAGAGTGTGGTGTGACAGGCTAGGCATCACCAAATTATCTATACCCCGGCTGGGGTGTGGTTTGGACAAGTTGGAGTTCTGTAAAGTCCTTCACATTATTGAGAAAACTTTTAGAGGTTCAAACATAGTGATTTCTATTTACCATATTGATTAGTGTGTTTTTTGTGTCTATTATTGTTCTCTTTTATTTACTATATTGGCTAGTGTAACAGTGTGTTTTTGTATCTATTATCGTTTTTGTTTATACTCATTGTGAGAGACAACGTATGTCCTGGACAGGGAAAATAGATTGGAGTAAAGTACCCATTTTCCCATTTCCAAGGTGCAACTCGGAAGAAGACGTAAAATTGTCCAGCGTGAAATTAGCTTCAGTCCAGGTACAGGGAGAAGAGAATCATGAGAGTGAAATTGTGGGAGAATTGGAAACTTATGGGGGTCATAGGAGTGATAGCCTTGATAATAGTGGGAATAATTCTGGGAATAGAAAGGAATCAGAAGGAAGGGAGTCACGGAAAGAATAAAACACTTACTAGACATGTGAGAGCTGTAAGAAGTGAGACCCTGCAAAATGGAGACGAGAGAAAAGATCCGTGTTTAAAGAAATATGGAGGGATCGAGTTGAATTATACCAGAGGGTTGACCACATCCTATACGTTCGATTTGTGTGATGTTATGAAGTGGATGGGAAGGATCCACTAGGGTTGGTAAAGATTAACCTAGTGGAACCAGTAGAAAATACTACAATGGAAACTATAGTAAAGGATTATAGCAAAGAGGTAAGGGGAAATAAGGTAGTTATTGAAATGGATTACACAAAATTGACCCCTGAGGATTTAATAGAGAAAGCTACGGGATATGGGGAGTCCAATTTGTGGTTAGAATGGATAATATCCGCTGCCCGGGCAGTACAGATGACGGAGTGTGTTGCATGTGCAAGAGCTAGACCCACCCTTAGGATAGAACCAGCTCCGTTGATAAAGACTGACAAAGTGGGGTATGGCTGTATGATGAGTATTACCCGGGAAGCCAAGCCCGAAGGATGTGACACTTTAGCAGAAATATTCCCTCCAATAAGTAATCAAACAAAAACAGGTCCCTTCTCTGCAGACTCGGGGAACTTTACGTGTTTTAACTTTAGCGCCTTTGATCCTAGGTTTAAGGTGGGACATATTGATCCTGCTTGGTGCAGTGAGGTCATTCAGAATGCTGAGGATGTAATTGGACCGTGGGCGCGAGGGGGATTATACTATTACTGCGGGCATAGGAGGCTGTTCGTGAGAATAAAAGGGAAATTAACTGTAGGAACATGCGCGACGGTTAGGTTAGCAGCGCCATTGGCATTAATTGGCAGGAAAGGAATAGCACAAGACGTGGAAAAAGGTAGGAGGAAAAGAGAAGCGGGAACATTCGACCTATCCATTAACTCTCCAACCTACATAGACTCGATAGGAGTTCCCCGGGGGGTGCCGGATGAGTACAAATTGGCAGATCAAATTGAGGCCGGGTTTGAGAACATCCCAATCATAGCAGCACTCTTCCCTGTTACTCCAAATAAAATGTGGATAGAATAAACTACGTTCATTATAACGTAATGAGATTGGCTAATTTGACTAGAGACGCAGTAGAAGGCCTATCAGAACAATTGGCTCCGACTTCCCTGATGGCCATACAAAATAGAATGGCGCTCGATATGCTCCTTAGCCAGAGTGGGGGCGTTTGCGCAATGTTCCAAGATTTTTGTTGTACGTTTATCCCAAACAATACCGCTCCAGATGGGTCAGTAACGCGGGCCCTGGAGGGACTGAAAACTCTCTCTAAAACTATGGCAGAACACTCTGGTATAGATAACCCCTTTGATGATTGGCTAACCAATGTGTTTGGAAAATATAAAACCATGATAACATCCATTCTAGTCTCTCTCGCTACTTTTGTGGCTATAGTGGTAACTTGTGGATGCTGCTGCATTCCGTGCATCCGGTCATTGTGTAACCGGGTGATAGTAACAGCTCCGCCCCCTTACACAATGACTTTGTTGATATCCCCAGAAGAAGAAGAAGAGGAGGAGGAATGTAGCTTGTGAACTCTCTCTCTCTCTCTCTCTCTCTATTAACTGTGCTTTTTTGCAGATGCTGATTCATCATATATTGTGTGTTATATAGAGATGTTAAATAGATGTTTTGAGCCTATAAGGAATGTGTAGAAATGTTAACTTAGATGCTTTCAGTGTGACTGCCTCAGGCTGACATGTTGTGGACGCCCATTTGCTAAAATTAGGGGTCCGGCTGGGTATCTTTTCCCAAAGGGTTTTTTTTTTCCGGCCCAGTCCTGTCTGAGCACACTGGTAATATAGGGAATTTTACCTTTTGAATTTTACATGCATGCAATGTTGACTAGAGTAGAATGTTGATGTATACCAGTAAGTAAGGCAATGCCGTGATTCAAAATATACTTATTCATTGCTTCTCTCTGTTTGACTGCAATAGGACAGTTTGTTTGTCACATGCTGGCCTCCACCATGGCTAAAGCTGTAAATGTAGTGAAAATAAGAAAAAATTATATTTACAGGCAATCGGATGTAGGACTACTTTTACTATAGTTTAAAATTTCAAAACTGATCTCCACATGATGATTCACACCCATATTTTATTGTCAGTAGGAAGTCTCAATGGCTCTCATGGTTCTTGAATGCACCTTTCCTAAACTGCAAGAAAACACCAAATTCTGTAAGAACACTGTTTGGGATATCCAATGGGAAAGAGCGGTTACCAGTGTTAATGAGGTGATTTCTCGATGACGGGTAAGATCCTCTTTTGGCCAAGCGGAGGGCAACCTAAGGCAGGGATTCACCGCCACTGGGCACCTGCCCGAGATGGGAGGTGTTATATGTGAGACTGTTGTGGAGTTGAGCAGATGCTTAATAGGCCTAAAGCATCAGGGGAACTGTACGAAGTTACAGCAGGCAGTCTGCCTTTGAGAATATGAGCTCCTCCTACACTGTCCACCAGACACCGCATTCCTTGATGGCTTGCTTTTGATTGCGACCAGGGTCCACAATTTGATGCAATTGTGCCAGGGATCACAGCCCTGGGGAGAAAATACCTTTTATAGTCAGTTGATGGAGATGTGCTTTCAGTAACCATCTGAGACTATGTGATGATATTGCAAAATTTAAATTGGCTGCTTGAAGCTGTAAAAATTAATAATAATATTACTAAATGCATAAATAAATACATAAAAAATAAGAAAATAAAAAATTAAGCTCTAGGATGAACACTGGGTTTATGAGACTGTTTTCATGGGTTTTGATTTCATGGACCTTTGGACGTGGTGGTGGCTTTAGCATTTGGCATGACAGACTCCAAACTGTTTTAAATGATTTGTGTTGCAGCATTGTAGAAAAAAAAAAGAAATTTTTTTATCATGTGTCTTATCTTTTCTTTTTTCTCTTTTGGTTGTATATTTCTGTGCATTTTTATTGTGTGGCCTCTTTCAGAGGCCAAGAGAGGGATTTGTGGTACTTTTCAGTTTGAATATGTTTTATATATTTTCCATTTGCATAAGAAAGCTTTAATAATTAAACTATAGAGTGCTAATTACTGTGAAACTGTCTCAAAGGGTTAATCGAGATATAAAGTGCAGGGCAGAGAAAATGTTGCAGACTGCTGAAGATAGAGCTTCCTGTTTTGATCTGCAAAAATACTGTTGAAAGCCTAAACAGGATGTGCTTGCAGGAAACGTCTGCTGAAGACACCAGCAGAAGATACACGGAAGAGTGATGAACTCATATAAGGGACTGTTTTCTGAAAGAGAATTCAGAAGAACTCGGAAGGACAGAGTTCTTCTCCAGCGCTGTTTTTGCTCTTGATTTCTCCTATTTGCTGAGCTTGAATAAAACTTTTAAATTTTGATAGATTGACTCCTGAACCATTTTTGAACATGCAGAGGACTATTTGAAAGTCCAACAGGAGGGAGGGGAATGTTTTTCTGAATGTCTAAATGTGTTTCATCAATTTGTCCACATTATTTTGAACTACTGTACAGCTGTGTGTTGCGATCAGGGCCGTTCAAAGCATGGTTGCGAATGTGTTCATTGTCAAACGCAAAATTTGACTTTTTTTAAACGTCATTACTTAATGTGTTTATAAAATAAAGCGTATACGATCGGTTTTTGCGAGAAACTGAACAGGATTTATATAATTTTTTTACCTTTGATACACAGCCACATCGAGTTTAGCATCAGGCTCGTGACACGTGAACGCGCTCTGGAGTAGTCTACGCAAACACCGTAAGCGATCTGTCGCATGAATACAACACTCATTGTTTACACAGAGCACAGAGATTGTGGGTATAGCGGCTATTCAAAATGGTAATTACTTGCGCTTATCCTGATTGTTCAAACCCATTTAAAGCTAAAAGATTACGTTTGCTTGCGCAAACTCATCCGGGACTTTTCACTGATTTCCCCTTACAGCGTTTGCATATACTACGCCAGAGTGTGTTCACATGTTACGTGGCTGTGTATCAAAGGTAAAAAAATGATATAAATACTGTTCCGTTTCTCGCAAACACAGATCTTTTCGTGTCTTAGGACATCAGTGTATCGTCACGAGTCGCAGGGTGTAATTTGGATTTGTCTGTGCATGTTTTTGTTTGCTTTTAAAGGTCTGGTGCCCATTCACGTCCATTATTTGGCTGGCAGACTGCACCGGTTTTTGTTAAAAATATTTGTTTGTATTCTGTTGAAGAAACAGTCACCTACATCTTGGATGCCCTGGTGGTAAGCAGATAAACATCAAATTTTCATTTTTGGGTGAACTATCCCTTTAATTACTGAAAAGTTTCTTTTACTCTATTGTTAGCACTAGTCTAAATGTTTATGTCTGTTGCTTTGTGCCCTTAGAACTGGTGTTAACTAATATTTTTTTTTATTTTTACCTCAGACCTGATGGCACTGAAAGAGGAGAGTCAAGAACTGAAGGAAACAGAAGAGAAAGATCAAAATGAGAAATATCACGATTTCAATATCGAAGATAAACCAATTGGTTGCTTTCAAATTGAAGAGAATTCCTCACCAAAAAACCCTCAAAAAACACAAACTACAAACCTCAATCCCCACTCGGTAACTCCTATTGGAGAGAGCTCTATCACCTGCCAACTGTGTGGAGAAATTTTCAATCGTAAAGAAAGCCTTAAAATCCACATGAAAACTCACATTGAAAAGAAGCCATTCATATGCACTCAGTGTGCAAAGAGTTTTACACAGAAAAAAACCCTTAACGTCCACATGAAAACTCACTCTGGAAAGAGACCGCATGAATGTGATCAGTGTGGGAAGAGTTTCATACATAGAAAAACCCTTAGGCCCGGTTTCGCAGACAAGGCTTAAGCCTAGTCCTAGACTAAAATGTAAGTCTGAGTTGTTTCAACTGAAATAAAATTGCACTGATTGATTTTAAAATATATCAGTGCCTTTGTTTTGTCTCAAGATGCACCCCAGTAATGTTTTTTTCTAAGCATGTTTATAAAAATTACTTAAATGTCCTAATTGAACTATGGTCTAATCCTGGCTTAGTCTAAGCCCTGTCTGGGAAACCGGGCCTTAATGTCCACATGAGAATTCACACCGGAGAGAAACCTTACTCCTGTCCTCAGTGTGGAAAGAGATTCGCCATTAAAGGAAACCTTAAGATTCATATTAGAAGACACACTGGAGAGAAACCGTTCACATGCAATCAGTGTGGAAAGTGTTTCAGAAATAATGTTAACCTTAATAATCACATGAGGCTTCATTCAAGAGAAAATAGTTTTAAATGTCATCAGTGTGAAATGAGTTTCACAGACATGAATCACCTTGAGGATCATGTTAAAATTCACATCGGAGAAAAACCTTTCATGTGTCATCACTGTGGGAAGAGTTTTACATACAAAGCAAACCTTGAGAATCACATGAGAGTTCACACTGGAGAAAAGCCTTTCACCTGCCCTCAGTGTGGAAAGAGTTGCACGATTAAAGGAAACCTAAAGGTTCACATGAGAATACACACAGGAGAGAGACCTTACAAGTGTCTTCAGTGTGAGGAGAGCTTCACATATCAAAGCGACCTCAAACATCATTTGCAAACTCATTCTGGTGATGAGGTTTAGAAAACACAATGATTACTTGTATTAACCCCTTCTCATTTCTTCAGATATCTACAGGTATAGAATTATGTTAAAAGTGATATACTCATTTTCAAACTTACCAATCCGCTAAACATCTTTTTATTTGTATGACATCTGATCTCAATTTAAAGGGTCTTGTTTCTAGATTTGATGAATATTTTAATAACTCAAGGGTTCCTCCTACACAACATTTGAAGATATAGGTATAGATCTTTCAGAGCACACTTGGACCGAGGGCCTTTCAGGAATTAGGTGTTGCATTATTCTTGAACCAGGTTACATTCTATAGACCCCTCTGTGTCACCGCAATGTATTAAAAGTCCAACGAGGAAACCAAACATTTGTAAGTTCTGGTGTGAATAGTTTTTTTTTTTCCAAGGGTATTCAAGGCGGTATTGGGCTGTTCTCCATATTTAGAGACCATAGTCCCAATCAAACTCAGGCAATTCAGTATTTGATGACAATAGCAAAGAAGATGAAATTAAATTACAGCCTTATTAAATGTTTTGCTGAATCATCACACAAGGGCATGGCTTTGTTTTGATAGTTGATCTGTAGTTTATGATGAAGTTCAGATTTTCTTGCCATAAATTCAGTCTTAGTAAACACAATCAGCCATGAGTCTAATTATTTACATAATAATAATAGAGATCGAAATGAGGGGGGGGGGGGTGTAAATAAATATAACCTATTATAGGCAATAATAATAAGACAATGAGTTAATGGACTTACAAGACGGTATGTATAAAAAATTATTTCTTGTAGGCCTATTTTATTTAATGTCCACTATGTAACATTTATTCATAATAAACTTCATTTGAATGCTGTCTACAGCACAGACAGCATCGCCTATGGTTAATAATTAATTTCTTAATTTCTTTAATAATTAATATAATAATTTCACAATTGTTTAAGCTGGTCTTCAGCCCCTCTAAAACCAACCAAGACCAGTCTAACTAACATCTACTATGTAATTTTTTTATTTATTTTTTTAAATAAAACTAAATTTAAAAAGTCATTAAAAGTTTAATAACTCAAAAGTATTACTTTGCAGCATTCTGTGTTTACAATGCCACAGTTTAGAAGCATATTTAGACAACTTTTTGATAGTTTTGCTTACGCTGGCACTTGAGGAACTTCCAGAGGCACTGTTGACGAAGGCGGGTGAGAGTGAGGCCTTCGAGTTCACTGCCAAAAACAGAAAGTGCAGGAAGACACGCCGCCAGGTACCTGAGCTTGCACTGAAAGCAAATTGATGTAGAAACAATTTTCACTCAGAACTTGCTTGTAAATTTCACAACTGCAAGAAAAGAACCTGCAAGTAAGACATTGAATTAGTTTCTTCACGTCCCACTCTAGAACTTGATGGACAGTTTTCTCTCTGATGCTCCCAAGTGAGTTCTCCCAAACGACTGATGGTTCCTCCAAGCTCCACTCCTGCATCTGATGAAGTTGTTGCTCTGCAATGTTCTTCACCTAAAGTGTGTCCTCCCTGCCTTGTGAAGCCTCAGCTGTCTACTTTTTCCCAGTTTAAGTCGCCTCCACAACTTATGCTCAATGACATAGAGGATGAGGAGAATGAGTATGTGGAGTACACAGGGAAGACCATCCAGGTCTGTGATCTACTCAAGTCTGAACACCCCCGACTACTGGAGGCTGAAATAAATCCAAGAATGGCTGCTTGGGTGGAGAGTGACAGTGATACGCTGGAGGAAGTGTAGGAGAGTGAAATGGTGGAGGTCCAGGGATTTGAGGAAGATAAAGATGACCCCAATGAAATGGAAGACTCCAGATAAACACAAGGCCATTTGGATGAAGCCTCTCAGAAAAGGAGATGGATGAGCCCAAGATAGAGCTGTTCTGTGTAATCTCTCCTGAAGGTCCCAAGAATGAGAGCCAGCACCACGTGGATGTCCAGGAAGAGCCACAGAGAACAAGAAAAGTGTCACGCTTTGTTCATCTGGCCAGAAGAGAGGGTCAAAAAAAGAAATAAATCCAGAAGGAGAAGGAGCAAAGAGATAAAGAGTTGCTGCTTGAACGCTATAGGTATGACCCGAAACTGAAGCACTTGTTGATCATTGTTCCTCCCCGAAATGACCCCTTCACCTTTAACCTACTGCACAATCCTGTGTACAAATAAAAAAATGTGCAAAGTAAATACTGAAAGATGCATGCAAGTTTCCTGACTATTAATACATAAAAAACACATTTAACCATTTGAAATGCCATTTTAGCTAGAAAAGCTACAGAAATCACACAATAAAGATTTTCACAGTACCTCTTCAGGCTTAGTTTAAGTAAGAGTAAGTTGCAGTTAGGTTTCTAATATTGTCTATCCCTGCTGAAAAACAGCTAATACCAGCCTAGGCTGGTTGGCTGGTCTTAGCTGGTTTAAGCTGGATGTAGCTGGTTTTACCTGGTTTCCCAGCCTGACCAGCTAAGTCCAGCCTGGAAAAGTGGCCAAAACCCCTCTAAAACCAGCCTGCCTTCCAGCTATGACCAGCTAAAACCAGCCAACCAGGGAATTTTTTTTAACCAGGGATGATGTGGACATTTCTAATTTTTCACCTGCCATACTTTTCCCCCTCCATTATAGGTCCCCTTTGTAGATTTTTGGAGCGTTTCCTTCCTAAAAATAAATATCATAAGCTATTGTTGTTGTTTTTGACAAAAAATTCCATGTGTATATTTATTTATAATGTATCTTTCAGAAGCAAAGAATATTGAACATTCATGTTAATTGTCTTATAAAACCATATTTGAAAGTAAACAATTGCAAATTTTCTAATCAAAGTTATGGTAATGTTACTCTTCCTTGATGACACTTTATTTTTATTTACTTAAAACTAAGACATGTTAAGTCATGGCTGAACAACAAATGCCAATAAATTACAAATACTAGAGTCAACTTTATACATGTTTTCATACACAACACTCTCAGAAAGAAACGCAAAAGCTGGCGCTGTACCTTTTGGGTACTAATATGTACACTTTATGTACTAATAAGTATTAGATAAAAGATCTGCAAAATGTTTTTTTTTTTTTTTTTAACCAAAATAAGAGGGATCACACAAAATGCATATTTTTTAGTACTGACCAAGACATTTCACATAAAAGACGCATATAGTCCACAAGAGAAAATAATATTTTAAAATTATTAAAATATCACTTCGAAAGTTTACATACACTTGATTCTTAATACTGTGTAGCCTACACTGCTGTATTTTTATTTAGTTTGTTTTGTTTAGTGATAAGTTGTTCGTGAGTCCCTTGTTGCATTAAGAGCCAGGGGTCTAAACTATTGAACACATTAAAGATGTGTACATTTTTCTTATTTCACCTAAAATTATATTTCTTTCATTCAGTACTGCCCTTCCGTAGCTACAGAAGAGACTTACATTAAAGAGGCTTACTTAATTTCCCCCTGATCTTTATATTCAAAATGTTTTCACCCCCGGCTCTTAATGCATCAGTTTTACCTTCTGAACCATCAGTGAACATTTGAAAAGAATTTGTGGGACCTGGAAGATTTTTCTGAAGAACAGCGGGCAGTTTAACTGTTCAGGACAAACAAGGAACTTACTGAACAGAAAAAAAACAACAACAAAAAATAAAACAGCTGTGAATTATTCAGTAAAGAATAGTGTAAGGAATGGATGTAAACTTGAATGGGGTTATTTATTTATTTATTTTAAAAATTCAACTATCATTTTGTCTTGTGGACTAATTTATGTCTTTTATGTGAAATATCTTATTCAGGCCTGTATACTGTTTTTTTTTCTTTTCTTTTTTACCAATATTTTTTACTAATATGTCTTTTTCCTCACTCACGAAGACTGTTGATTGATGCCCAATACCACGATGTGAGTCTATAATTTTAATTAATTTTCATTTATTTGTACAAATCGTTTTTTTAAAGAAAAACAACAGCACAGTCATTTCCCCCGCATTATTTTCCCTCCTTTCAGCGCTTCACGCTCCAGTCCAGCGGGTGGCACTAACACACACAATTCTGTTTGACAAACACCATTAAACCTAAGAGGAAGAAGATTAGTTTCACTGCGCTCTCTGTTGTTTTGTCGTGATTCTGTTTTAGTACAGCCTGTTAGAAATGTAGTTTCTGTAAAAATACAGTTTTTGAATTAAGGTCAGTAAATACCTGTAATATTCTCATCCTCACAGCTGTGACTAGGTTTGGAAGCAAGCAGGAATATCTGGAGAAGTATCAGCTGAACTGAGATCTGCTGCTGTGAAGATGTTTATTAAAGTGGAGAGTGAGGAGAACACGAGTGAACTAGAAACCTGGAGAATAAAACAAGAGGAACCAGAACCTTTGAGAATAAAACATGAGGAACCAGAACCTTTGAGAATAAAACAGGAACCAGAACCTTTGAGAATAAAACAAGAACCAGAACCTTTGAGAATAAAACAGGAGGATCCAGAACCTTTGAGAATAAAACAAGAACCAGAACCTTTGAAAATAAAACATGACGAACCAGAAGCTTTGAGAATAAAACAAGAGGAACCAGAACCTTTGAGAATAAAACCTGACGAACCAGAAGCTTTGAGAATAAAACACGAGGAACAAGGAGGTTGGTGTTTAATCTTCATTCATCTTTAATGACTTTTTGTGGTAACTTACATCAGGCTTTCAAAATACTTCATAATAAGCTTTAATAATACTGACAGTAGTTTTAGATTTAGTTAATTGTAATAGAAACAATCTTTAAAGCAGATTAGTTTGTTTAAAAGTATATATGGGGCAGTAACATTTTCAATGAAGCCCCTATTCATAGTACATTACTATGGCATTTTTAAGGCATTATAATAATGCATTATATAAAAAAACACTTATAATATGTTATATCATCTCATGAATAATTACAATACATTATATTTATTTATAAGATTATGATTATTTATAAGACACAATGGACAGCACAATGGATTGACTATAAGCAACTTTCCAACTACATGTCAACTAACACTCCTTAATTATTATTAGTATTATTAGTCTAGTATTATCCGACTTAGGTTAAGGTTAGGCTAGGTAGAAGATTCACATACTTGCAAAGTCACATATAAGTTTGTCTTTTGGGGAACCATCAAAATACAGTGTTAGAATATATTTAGCATAATACTAATAATAATTACTGCTAGCTGGCATGCAGTTGCAGAGTTACTTATCAAAAGCTGTCTAAAGGGTACCATCAAACTGATAATACAAAATGTGTCATATTACACATTCATCTGATACATGATGATGATACGAGATGATACAACATACTATAAGTATAAAAATTTAAGATTTTTATAATGCATTATGAATTCATTATAATGCAGTAGTGCTTGTTGTTATTGTTTATATTGATTCTTGATCTTGATGATTATGGAGCTCATATTATGACAAAACTTTTTGAATTTGAATTGTACAAATTTGAATTATTGACAAGTGTCATTTAACAAAACTGAATATTATATGGTATTTAACATAGTTCTGAATTCGATTTTTTTAAAACTTGAATATTGAACATTTGAAATTGAACACAACTGAATTTTCAAATCGCAGATTTTCAAATAGACACAGCAGATTTTTGTTCCGATTTCTAAGACTTCAAATATTCAGTTTTTAAAAATACAACTTCAAGTTTTCAAGATGAAAAAAAAATTCGGAACATCAAATTCAGTGTTCAAAATTCAAAGCGCAGAAATTCAGATCGTACAGAAAGTAGGTCAGAGGTTATGCACAGGGAAGATGATCTACGAAAAGTCGAACGAAGCATTTACTGTGACCGAGAGGGGGCATGTTTGGTTCACTTAGGCTAGTTTTGCCGTGGTCACAACATATTAACTCGTGGGTACGTGATAATACGCCATGGCCACAAGTTATTATTTCGTGGGAACATCATATTAACTCGTGGGTACGTGATAATATGTCGTGGCCACAAGATGGCAGTGTATAGTTACACGGCTTTGCGTAAAACGAAACTGAATGCAAAACGCGCATGCGTATTCAAAGGCAATTTTAATACCCGATGTTTGGAGAGCGACTCCCCAACAAATTAGACTACATACATATCTAGGCTGTTATTAGTATGCGGGCTATAAAAGGTTGTGTTAGTTGTCTATAGCTTTGTATCATACTTGAGATCTCTTGACTTCAGGCTCTGAAAGTTTTGCCGACGAGGAATTTTTACTGGAAGTGCAGATTAAAGGGTGAATATAACATATTTAATTTCGTCTTATTGATAAACTATTACATTTTTATAGTTAAGGAATAAATCATTCACGCAGTTTCATTTGAAACACAATGAACACAACATGCTCATTTATCGTCACAAACTGGGGTAAATACATTAATAAAGTAAAAACTTTATTGGCATAATTGTCAGGCGTTTACAGTATTTGCAAAATATTTTAGCATATTAATAATACTAGCATAATTATACAGAGAGTTAATTAAAGCACTACACGAACTGAAAGGGAAATAAGCATATAAAACAATAAATATAGCCCATAAATATAGCCCTAACCAGTTAATATAATTATTATAAAATTAGGCCTATTGTATTAGCCTACTGTTTAATAATAATAATAATAATAAACAAATATGAAATATAAAGAACCGATCCGTTAACAGGCAAGCGGTGCTCCTGCAGCCAAAATACTGCCACTTATGTCTCTTTGCGTCAGGCGCCGCCAGAGATAAAAATATGTTATGTCCTTTAACCAGATTTTTAACAACAAATAGAACATTTGTCGGTAGTGTTGAAAACGAAGATCATGTAATGGAATTCTCCTAGTATGATCAATCAAAAAAAAAAAAAAAAGAAATACAGAGATGTGCCTGACATGAAGACTATTCATGGGACTATGAATTATAAATAGAAGAACACATATAGTACATTTCTGTTGTGTTTATTTTTAATGAAATCAAATGTGATCTTGTTGTTTGCAACTATAGCAATGTCTTTCCCAAAACAGCACAAATCACTTCAGGCCTTTTCACACGAGACGCGGCAGTCGCGAGTGTCTATTTTCAATGGGAGCGGCGCGGAGGCGAAGTGCAAGTTTTGCTCCTGCACCCAAAATCCTGCCGCTACCACGAACACGGCGCTTCGCAGCAGGCGCAGCCAAAGATAATTTTTTTAAAATCTTTTTGTGAGCGGCAGCGTCCGCACTGTGACCGCGTCGCGAACACCGCCTCAACTGCACAAAACGCTTCCACTACAAGAGAGGGCAGCAGCCGCGCGGCGATTCCGGCATGTCATTATCTTTACAAAAAGATCTTGTTGCCATGACATGCATACTCCCACGAGTTAATATGATGTTCCCACGAAATTATAACTTGTGGCCACGGCGTATTATCACGTACCCACGAGTTGATATGTTGTGACCACGGCAAAACTAGCCTAAGTGAACCAAACATGCCCCCTCTCGGTCACAGTAAATGCTTCGTTCGACTTTTCGTAGATCATCTTCCCTGTGCATAACCTCTGACCTACTTTCTAAGTATAGTTTTGATGAATTTGATGTTCCGAATTTTTTTTCATCTTGAAAACTTGAAGTTGTATTTTTAAAAACTGAATATTTGAAGTCTTAGAAATCGGAACAAAAATCTGCTGTTTGAAAATACATGTCTATTTGAAAATCTGCAATTTGAAAATTCAGTTGTGTTCAATTTCAAATGTTCAATATTCAAGTTTTAAAAAAATCGAATTCAGAACTATGTTAAAAACCATATAATATTCAGTTTTGTGAAATGACGCTTGTCAATAATTCAAATTTGTACAATTCAAATTCAAAAAGTTTTGTCATAATATGAGCTCCATAGAGGATTGATTATAATGACTCATACTGTCTTTTTATGCATTTCGTTGCACCATGTAAACATAACACCATGTCTGCATTTGCAAGCGTAGAACGAGAAACAACAAGCACTACTCTACTAGGGCTGGGCAATATATCGAACGATATTGTGAGGCGCGTTTAGTCAATGAAGCCGGTGCTTTGATTAGTAGTAAATTTCCAATCGAATGCGATATTAAGCTCGATATGGCGTAGCTTGTCAGAGATTTACGTCTCTGTGTATCAATTGCCGCTCCAGCAGAACCTGAGCGGAACGCACGTGATGGAGATTTACTGCTAATCAAAGCACCGGCCTCATTGACTAAACGCGCCTCACAATATCATTGTGACCCTGGACCACAAAACCAGTCATAAGGTTAAATTTTACAAAACTGAGATATATACATCATATGAAAGCTCAATAAATAAGCTTTCTATTGATATATGGTTTGTTAGGATAGGACAATATTTGGCCGAGACACATCTATTTGAAAATCTGGAATCTGAGGGTGCAAAAATATCAAAATACTGAGAAAATCACCTTTAAAGTTCTCCAAATTAGGTTCTTAACAATGCATATTACTAATCAAAAATTACATTTTGATATATTTATAGTAGGAATTTTACAAAAAATCTTCATGGAACATGATCTTTACTTAATTTCCTAATGATTTTTGGCATAAAAGAAAAATCAATAAATTTGACCCATACAATGTATTTTTGGCTATTGCTACAAATATACCCCAGCGACTTAAGACTGGTTTTGTGGTCCAGGGTCACATATTGTCCAGCCCTATACTCTACACTGCTCAAAACTCGCGTTTGAATAGTCAGTACTGATTTCTTTAAATATGAAAACATACTTAGAAGCTGTCGGTCAGAAGCAAAGATTGTCCTTGCAACATTGTGATTGCTCCATTTATAGCCTTAACCCTTTGTGTACATCTGGCATTGAAATCTGCTCTCCCAGGTTCAGGAAACAGTCCTCCAGTAAAGTTGTGCCTTCTTCCATTTCGTATTCAGATTCATAATCATGGGGTTACGCTAATTTACTCACCCCGTGAAGTGGAAGTGTGTTTGAACAAGCTGTTTTAGGGAGGTGTGGCTGAGTCTTAACTTTTAGAATAAATATCTCTTTGGTTTTGAGAATTTAAGCTTTGCAGCTTCACAAATCTTGTCTCAGGGCTCTATGCTTACTTTTCTTGTGAGGAGCACTCGTCAAAATTTTAGGAGCACATTCTAAACAATAATCCAGAAATCTAAAAATAAAATTGTCTTCCCATTACGAGGTAATATTTGACTCCTTAAGGTGATTTACAGGGGATTTTTTTTAACCTTTTCATATGTTTAATGAGGCTCAGTGGTGGCAGGAGTGCAATCAAATTCCTAAATTCATGCTGAGATTAATGTTTTAAATCTATTTTTTTTTTTAAATATGGAAATATTAAAGATAAACTGCCAGCAGCTGGGGGCAAGACACTGATTTAATTACTGAATCATATCATTCATTTGATTCCTTCGAACGGATGGTTCATGACCGATATTTGCCATTTTTTTTATATCGCCATCAGTGATGGGGACTCTAGTTTGAGACTCGGACTCGAGTGCAATTTAAGTCGCACACACAGTGACTTCAGAATTGACTTGAGACTCGTCCTCGGAAATGCAAATAAATTAGTAAGTAAAAATTCACGAGCATTTTGTAGTATTATCTCTCAGTCCTGGGCGTCTAAATGAAAAGCGCTCTGCAAGCGCGTTCTCTCTGTGTTGTTTCTGAAACTACCGTAATCACTGTAATATGCACGCACACTTAAAATCAATCGCGGCTGGCGTGACCGTGTTTTTCTGAACCGCAGCTGGCTTTACCACAGTGATTATTTGCATGAGACGCTGCTTTAAAAAAAATTATAAAAAATACGGGACAAAACCCGTCCCGTATTGATTCAAAACGGGACGCGCAATTTCATTCTCAAATATGGGACGATTACGCATTTTAAGGGGATGGGTGGCAACCCTAGAGTCAATGTATAAATAACCCGAACCCAACCGACATTTTCAACTAACCCGCCTGCAACTCGGACGGCAAAAAAATGCTTTTAGCTTTTTCTAAAAATTATCAAGAATATTAGATCAATTCAATAGGCTAGGTTAACGAATTTTCTTATACAAACATAACGAATGCACTTCAAAACTTTTTATATAAATAAAATTCAGGAATCACCAATATGAAAAAAAATTATTTTATATATTAATAGTTGTATAAAATGAATAAGGAAATTATAGTGCTTTGAATTTAATGTTTAATTTTGTTTGTTTCGCTCTCTGGAAATGTAAAGGAAAAATACCGTTTTTACTTGGAATTCGTTTTAAATCCATGGTATTAAACAAACATGAGATAATTTATATATTATTTGCTTGAATAAATGTTTAAAAATAATGCTAGAAATTTTATAATTAAAGGTTGTATCAGCGATTTCTAGCCTGAAACATAAAGTGTCAATTTCAGCTGACCTTTCTTCACGATCCGCTCGCTGCCTGCCCCATAAATTGTCTGTGAAAAAACCGCATCTCTCTGGTCAGCCTAGGGTCTGAGATATGCCACAACACCAAACCCTTGACGCTGATTGGTTGGAACACTGTTTGTTTATCTGTGGAAAGGTTGGTAGTGCGATTGTTTTTTTTGGCATATCTCAGACCCTAGGCTGACCAGAGAGATGCGGTTTTTTCACAGACAATTTATGGGGCAGGCAGCGAGCGGATCGTGAAGAAAGCTCAGCTGAAATTGACACTTTATGTTTCAGGCTAGAAATCGCTGATACAACCTTTAAGGAAATGAAACAGACCTAGGCGTTTGAAAAGACATAGTGAAATGTGTCTAATAATTCCAAAAAGAAAGAGAAGCATTGGACATAATCAAAAAATTTGAGACATTAATTTAGGAATACCATTTTCTAAACAATTAAGATGCTGCATGTGTTTATCCAGTCAAATCGAAGTGTGAGTCTGTCCCCCGACTTTCCCAACAAAAATCCCACCCCTCTCAGAAAATACATAAAACTGACATTACTGAGCTATGTAATTAATTAGCTCAAATTTATAATGATTCAAATAATGAATCGAATCGAAAGATTCGGAACTTGATTAAATTGATTCAGAATTAATAGATTACACTTCTTGACCATTCGTCCGGCGAAGTCGTCAATTCAGTATACTGTATCAACTCAAAAAGGTTTATATTATGCTCCTGGCCAAGATCACAAATAAACCAAAATATTACGTTAGGAAATTTTAAAGCTGAGGTAGCTTGATCTAAACACAGATAGAACTTTTGTGAACATAAAATTCAAGTCACTTCTTTTAATGAAACATTGATTTATTGACTACTCTAAGACACAAAACTAATCTACTAAACACACACACACACACACACACACACACACACACACACACACACACACACACACACGCACAATTCAGGGAGTAAAAGTTACAGAGTTTTGAATAGCATCCCAGAGTTCTAGTATTTCTTACTACTAGTTCTTAGATCACAACCTTAGAAAATCACAAAAGCAGAGATTTAGCTTTTAACTACTTAAGGAATATTTTGCACCAGTTTCAGCTAAGTAAAGAGAGATCTTGTTACTTGCCTTCGGTTCAAGCAGAGTTCCACGGGCTTGTCTTTAGCAGAAGGGAACCCCGGCTTCGCTGATAGGTTGCTTCTTGATGACGTCCTCTGGGAAACACATTCGTGTGGAGTGGGCTGGTTGCCGGGAGGAGCTTCGGTTGCCGGGTTGCGCAGGTTGATGCGGAAGTTCTTTTGAGTCGGCGTTGCGAGACTTGGAAAAGTACGGCAGTCACGAAGCTTCAGTTCTGTAGAGTTTTGATGGCACCGTCGCGTGCTTGGTCGAGTGGTCGAGCGCAGATGGAAAAAGCACTCAAACCACAAGAGGCGAAAGGCGTGAGGCGAGAGCTGAGAGCTCTGAGTTCGCTGAGTTCTGAAGTTTTAAACGGGCCGCTAGGGCACGTCCCACGATGCTGGGATCCAATGGCATTGCTAAAGGGGCGGGTCACGCCACCCCCTTTCCGTCCTGTAATTCCTTCTGGTACGTGACTTATTAGGATATGGATTTCTCTGCAATTTTTGTTATTAACTTCAATAAACTAATGCAATGCATAAAGTATACACAATATCATTTTCTCGTTCATTCAGACAATCTGCAATCGTCAAGATAATTCTTTCCATATCAAACAGTGGTATATTGCTTGCATGCTAATACATTTGACAACTTCCTTTCCTAAAGGCATATAATGCATAGATTAAACTTCAATCATCACATAAAACGCAGCAGGCATATAAAAGAAAACATACTGTTGCTCTAATAGCAATACTAATAAGTTGATTGTCTCTTAAAGTTTGTCTTTGCATGCTCTCCATTGAGAGATTGGGTTTTATGAATGTCATAGGAGGGAGACGGGATTAACCAAAAGGTTATTGTGCCTTGTAGGCTCGTATAAATCTGTCCTTTTCTGTTTATCTGATTGAAATTTATGTCGGGAGAAGACTGAACATCTGTTTCTTGGGTGCTCTCAGACAAAGACCGGTTTGTGCTCCTTGGTCGCGTTATCACTGTTTTAGTGTCCTGTGAATTACCGTCTTCCTGTACTCCTGACGTGGATTAATGTTAACCGCAGGCCGGGTCAAAACTAGTAGACTAGCTGGCATCTGGTGATGGTCATGGGTCAATTTTGTGGCGGAGAAAGAAGATCCTTTTGTTTCTTTGGAATGTGGCCATTTCTGTTTGGTGCGTTGAGAGACCAAGATCCTACAGCTATATGCGTTTAAAAGTAGCTTATTAAAATGGTACAGTGGCGTTGCTCAGTTCAACGTGTTGGGAAATCGGGAAATTTTGTCCCTCCATCATTTATTCAATAGTTAATAATGCTTAACATTCAAAAGGTAAATATTATTCAGCCAATAGTGTGTAGGTCTATGTATTTCATAGAAAATTGTGTCTAGTACTATATAAATTACAAAGGTTTAATTGGCATCTTTATTTCAAATGACCCGACCGACCGCGACCCGAATATCATTAAAAATATTTTTGGATGAATCGTAACCGCGGGTAACCGCTGGTGACCGCAGGCACACGCTTATTTTGGATCAACCCGCGCAACACTGATGAGGATAAAAGATTCAGGCTCAACAACATCTAATTTTATCAGGCATCTGAAAACGCATCCTGATAGCTCAGTAACGTTAAACGTGTTTAGCTCATCATTGACCATCTACCGTTAGCTTGCTTCTTGCTTTAGCTACAATCTAACATACGACTGTCTGTCCTCCTTATGAAATATAAATGAGCATTTGTTTTACCCTTGTATTGTGTTCTGTTGGACTCTAGCTCGGAGAATTGAGACTTGACTTTGACTTTAGCTCAGAGACTTGAGACTGACTTGGACTCTAGCTCAGAGACTTGAGAGCATCTCTGATCGGCATTGGCCGATATCTGTGTTTAGTAGCGCTAATTTAAAGTCGGGCAATCCTTGGGCAGCTCCTTGTTATTGGTGTTATATTGTAAGATTCAATAACAGTTCTGAGAGATAAAGGTAAGGCTTCAATTCTGATATTTCTAAGTCCCATTTCCATATATTTACTATATATTTCTAGTAAACTATGTTGCTTTCACTTAGTGAAAGAAAAAATTAATAGCGTAGAACCAACAGGACCTGGCACAAAGCTACAGCTGGTTGAAGGTTCCCTTACTTGCAGTTAACTTTAGTCGAAAACTATCAGCAGCTTGCTTGCTAACATATTAGCCCCAGTGTTATAAGTTCTGCTCGATTTTTCCTGTATCTGAGTTGGAGAATTTCACAGAGTTCCACTGAGGTGGAGGAGGTGGCAGCTCTTACAAACAATGCAGCGTTGTGATTTAGGGCTACGTTACTCCGCCCCGCTCGGAGACAGTGATGCACAGATTGTGGTTATATCCACGGGTGCTGCGGATAATCCACGAGTCTGGTAATAAAAAAAAGCATTCTAATTACTTGTGGGTGGGTCGCGGGTGGATGAGTTTAATCAATAATGATGCAAAAATTAACTACATTTTCTAAAATCTGAACCTGAGTTATGTAGTGAGGACCATGGCGCCAGCTTCCATTTAAATATATTTTGATGATTGCACCTGATGTGTCTGCTCCATCCTCTCTGTCACCCCAGATACTGAAAGTTTATACTTATGGTCATGTCCAGATGTCACTAAACGTTATTTTTTTTTAGAATGGATTTGGCTCAAAATTACGATTAAACCTATACAAGTGTGCAGCGATGTGCAGATCAGCTGCATAAATGAACCATGCATTCATAATATTATCAAACAAAACTAAGAATTAGAATAATGTAATAGGAAGATTGTGTGCGGTTAGCAGGTGGGACGCGGGCGGATTACACTATTGCCTGATTTTGCTTTATTTCATCATCAAAAGTACGATTTTGCTCTCTTTTGTCATCAAAAGTAGTCTGAAACAAGTCACAACTGAGCCGCTGTGCATCTCCATTTAAACAGCGTTGTTTCGTTTATAAATGAACGCGCATTTTTAAACGAATCTAGTGAAATTATTAAATTTCCCATATGTAAAGACAGTCACTTGCTTTATTCAGGAATGAATCAGCTGTTAGAACGAATCAAATGAATGATATGATTCAGTAATAAATTAGGGTCTTGCCGCCACCTGCTGGCAGATCTTTTCATTTATATAAATCATTTAATATTCCTGTATTCAAATATTTAAAACATTAATCTCAGTTCTAAAACTTTCATGTATAAGATTGAAAGTTTTTTTTTATATATATATTATCTGTTTTATATATTTAATACTTGGTCAGTTTGATTTGTTTGGTTAACTTTGGTTAAATCTGAGAGATGGTTCATGTCAGTGTTCATGATGTTAAGTTTAAAGATGTTGTGCATCCACTTATTATTAGTGTGACATTTTAGCATGCAAATAAAGGGGAGAACTTCAAGATATCGACCCTAAAAGCTGGCCAAAAAATCAGTAGCACATATCGGCCACAAGCTGACCCTGACCTCTAAACATTGGCATCGGTTATAGAAAAACCCATATCGGTCGATTTCTAGTTTAAATGATCATTATTTTTGATATCCCACACACCAGCTCTCCCAAATCTGGTTCTGGTGCCACCATCTGTAGGACTTATTGGCACTGCTCTCAAATGTTAGTTTGTTCATGTTTTTCAGCTTATAACAAGTTACTGAAAATGAACCATTTTTATATTTATTTCAGAGTTGATTAAAGGAAAAGAGGAGAATGAAGAATCAAGTGAAGTTGGGGAGAAAAATCATTTCAAAACTGGAGAAAAAACTTTGAGTTGCTCTCAAGCCAAACAGAAAGATTTAAAGAAAAGAAGAGCAGAGAAATGTTGCACCTGCACTCAGTGTGGAAAGAGTTTCACAAGAAAAACAGATCTTGAGCGCCACATGATAATTCATACTGGAGAAAAACCATTTACTTGTCATCAATGTGGGAAGAGTTTTTTACGCTCATCAAACCTAAAGGAGCACATGAACATCCACACTAGAGAGAAGCAGCACACATGTGATCAATGTGGTAAAGTGTATTTAACGGCTTCAGGTCTGAGGAAACACTTGAAACTTCATACAAAGGTGAAACCACATTCATGCCATCTGTGTGGTAAGAGTTTTTGCCATCTACAAAGTTTGCAAGTATATGAGAATATTAATACTGGTGTGAGAGAATGCATGTGTTCTAAGTGTGAAAAGATTTCTACTTCAGTAACTCATTTAAAACTGCATAAGTTGATTCACATTGGAGAGAAGTCTTATGAGTGTTCACATTGTGACAAGAGATTCAGTACATCAGGAGGCCTGAAAATACATGAGATGATCCACACTGGAGAGAAACCTTATAAGTGTTCACACTGCAACAAGAGTTTTAGTCAGTCAGTACATTTGAAAACACATGAGATGATCCACACTGGAGAGAAACCTTATGAGTGTTCACACTGCAACAAGAGTTTTAATCAATTATCATCTCTGGAAATACATGAGAGGATTCACACTGGAGAGAAACCTTATGAGTGTTCACACTGCAACAAGAGATTTAGTCAGTCAGCATATCTGAAAATACATGAGAGGATTCACACTGGAGAGAAACCTTTTGAGTGTTCACACTGCAACAAGAGATTTAGTCGGTCAGTACATTTGAAAACACATGAGATGAACCACACTGGAGAGAAACCTTATAAGTGTTCACACTGCAACAAGAGTTTTAGTCAGTCAGTACATTTGAAAACACATGAGATGATCCACACTGGAGAGAAACCTTATGAGTGTTCACACTGCAACAAGAGATTTAATAAATTATCATCTCTGAAAATACATGAGAGGATTCACACTGGAGAGAAACCTTATGAGTGTTCACACTGCAACAAGAGATTTAGTCAGTCAGCATATCTGAAAATACATGAGAGGATTCACACTGGAGAGAAACCTTATGAGTGTTCACACTGCAACAAAAGATTTAGTCAGTCAGTAAATTTGAAAACACATGAGAAGAACCACACTGAGGAGAAACCGTATAAGTGTTCACACTGCAACAAGAGATTTAATAAATTATCATCTCTGAAAACACATGAGATGAACCACACTGGAGAGAAACCGTATACGTGTTCACACTGCAACAAGAGTTTTAGTCAGTCAGCACATTTGAAAACACATGAGATGATCCACACTGGAGAGAAACCTTATAAGTGTTCACACTGCAACAAGAGATTTAATCAGTCATCATCTCTGAAAACACATGAGAGGATCCACACTGGAGAGAAACCTTATGAGTGTTCACACTGCAACAAGAGATTTAGTCAGTCAGCATATCTGAAATTACATGAGATGATTCACACTGGATAGACACCTTATGCGTTCACACTGCAACAAAATATTTAGTCAGTCATCATATCTGAAAATACACGAGAGGATCATCTGCTATACACATTCATGCAGAAACAATCAGTTGGTTTTTTGTGTATATCTCTGGCAGATTTACACATACTAGTCTTGCATGCATATGTATACCCATCCCTACTTGTAAATTTGAAGGAGAGAGATCAAACTTATTAGTATTCACTTTTACTTTCAGTAGTTAATGATCATTTTGCTTTGATTCATTATTAAATGGTACTTTTTATTAATACATTATCTTTACTTTTTATATTTTTTTAACAACATTTGTGGTCAACTGATTGAATTTGCATAAGACATTTTTTTTTTTTTAGCTTTGATAGTTGAAAGTCACGTTTTTGGGCTTTGTTTTAAATATCTAAATAAAGCTTTTAATTGGAACTGAATTAAAAGCATTTATTGTCTTTATATTTTTCTGCATACAGTGAAATTATGAGCATTATTTCTGACTGGTGTTAGGAAAAGAACATGTACTACAGACAATATATGAGACTACAGACTGTACAGTATCATTATGAAAGTATATACAACAACCGACAGAGTCGTAATATTGCACATTGCGATTTATATACATAGGCCTATATGGAAGAGACGCAAGGGGGCGGAGTCTAGGGAGTGAATTTCAAGGGGGACGGCCTTTCAGTTCCAGGTGGATATAGGCATGACATTCTGGCTGATGCCATGCAGGGCCAGACTATTTTCTTTAAATGAAAGAGGGCAGAGACCAGATTGAGGCCAAAGATGGAGCTGCTTGACCAGAAGGTGGAGCAGAGAAGACAGATGGTGGTCTAGGTGGAGCTGGCGGAGCGAACCGTGGCTAAGGTGGATCTAGCTTAATTGGCAACCAGAGTAGAACTGGGTCAGGTTTGGGTTCAGTGACCGAACTAGGTTCGGAAGCTGAGTCTTGGACTGAACTTGGTTCAGGATCAGAAACTTGAACTGGACTTGGCTCTGAAATGGATTCTTGAACTGAACTAGACTCTGGAACAAATTCTTGGACTGAACTTGGCTCAGGATCAGAAACGTGGGCTGGACTTGGTTCAGGAACAGAAACTTGAACTGGAACAGATTCTTGGACTACACTTGGCTCTGGAATGGATTCTTGGACTACACTTGGCTACAGGACAGAAACTTGAACTGGACTTGGCTCTGGAATGGATTCTTGGACTGGACTTGGCTCAGGAAAAGAAACTTGAACTGGATTTGGCTCTGGAACAGATTCTTGGACTAAACTTGGCTCTGGAACAGATTCTTGGACTACACTTGGCTCTGGAATGGATTCTTGGACTGCACTTTGTTCCAGATTGAGAGTACAGTATACTGCCCAGACACACAACATTGCCACTGCCATAACTGGAAGCACTGAAGACAGAGGACTTAGCTCTATAACCTCCACTGTTGATGGTCTAAGGATGCCAACAGCTCTCACCGACCTCAATGGTGGATCAGCCAAACTGAATGCGAGCCTCAAACGCCCCGAGAAAGCCTTATTGTCTCCAAATGCAACACTCCTGATGACAGGGAACTCTGGTTTGGTGTTGTCCATAGTGGCTCAAGACCTTGGCGTGGCTTTCAAACCGGCTAGAGTTTCTGGTGCAGCAAAACAACCTGGTGATGCAGCAACTCTGGCTGATGAGGTGACAGGTGAAAAAGCAGCTCTGGCAGGTGGTGGCTCTGGCTGTGGCCTGGCAACCATCTTGGGTGCTGACTCTGGCTGTGGCATGGCAACCATCTTGAAAGCTGACTCTGGCTTTGACGTGGAAGTGGTGACAAACATTGGACTTGAAATCATTAGTGTGTGGCATGTTGGCAATCCTGGTCGGACAGACTCTGTGGCCACTGAAGCCCATGGCCTTCTGCCAACCAAAATGTTTAGGGGATACTTCCTCTTCCACTTCCCCCACAGTGAACTTGGATCCACAAAACAGTAAAACAAAGTCAATAAATTATGTCAGGGTCCAATCTGTATCCTCATCAGGCAAGTTGAGACTGATATCCGGATCAAGCCCACTCGAAAAACAATCCCTCAGCATTGCGTCATTGCCAGGTACAAGGTGGGAATACAAGAGAAAATCCTTCACATAAGCTTCAATATTACGTCCACCTTGATAAATAGAACAAAGTTTCTTTATTGGGTCACAATGAGTACCTTGATGTGGGCGCATGATGGAAACTGCTGGATCCCTTGTTGTGGTGAGTTGTTCTGTAACGGTAGATCACTAGTAAACAACAGGCAGCGGGTCCAAATGCAGTTTGAAATTCTTTAATGGTAATCCATAGTGACGAATGTCCAAAATACAAGTCCAAGAAAGTCCACAAGAAACACAGCAGGTAACAATTTTCAACCACTCACAAACGACAAATGCAGACTGGATTTTATATTCACAAATACAGGCCTAAACAGGAAATGGAACACAGCTGAACCAGGTAGACACTAATAAAAAGCATAGCATGATGGGAATTGAGTCCATGACCACAATAACAAGCAGGAACTCAAGACAACACAGGAACACCCACTTGTGCCTCACAGTGGTGCAGGCAACCGGGCGTGACATATATTAGTGCTGTCAAGCGATTAAAATGTTTGATCTTATTAATTACATGGTGTGGTGATTAATTAATCAACATACAAACAGACATTACAAGAAGCAGTTTTTTACCATTTATTATTGAATAAAAGCCTATAACCAGGGGTGCACAAGTTTTTTAGCCTGGTTCTTATAAGAGTACCTGGAGATTTGGTTTGGTCCTCACACTACACATAGTGTGACTCATTAAATATATATAAATATAAAATTAATAGTAGTTATCCAAATACAATGTTTAAATAAAATGGTAAACAAAATAATAAATTGATGGCCTAATGGTTAGAGAGTCGGCCTTCAGTATGCGCCTTCCTGATTAAAGAACGTTCAGTAAAGAGGGTCAGTAAATAAAATGTCAACGACAGCGAATAGCCTATAATTATGCTTTCATTTCAAATAGAAATCCTAGGAAGTATTACAGTTTGTCGATCTAAAATATTAATTGTACATTAACAACCATGTCAGTACACAAATTTTCTTATTTTGGTCGTACATGTGCACCCCTGCTTATAACTCTTGACGGTAGTGTGTAAGTTGTGTCGGAGGAAGCGATTCAAAATGCATCCATAAGCCCCTTGTCTTCCACAACATTAACATGCTTTGAGTTCAGGTGGTATTTTAAACTAGAACTGCTTGGATGATAGGCACATTCCTTGTCACAAACAATGCAAATGACTTTTATGGTTTTATGAATGGCTCCACTAGCATCTCTTTTATACTTAAAATTGCCCTTCAGCAGGCTATGTTCTGTATATACATACATACACATTGTTTAGGTTAATTCCATATTACTGTTACAATCTTACCGCATGACGTCATAACAAATGCACAGTGTGAAAGCAAGATATTCAGTGTTAGTATTTGTCATGTGATCTCAACACTTCTGTTAAATGTCTCCACATTTTTGCACTCCTGTGACATTATTCATAAATATCATTCATTTCAGCTTAGAGAATAAAAACCAACCTGTTTGTTTGTTAGTATCTTCATGTTTGACTCTGAATGCCTCTTCAATCTTCATGTCTTCACTCTCCTCTTCAGGGCTGCCAACTCTCACGCATTCAGCGTGAGACTCAGGCAATTGACACTTTTCACACGCTCTCACGCCACACATCCATTTTCTCATGCAGTCAAAAGCACCCTCAGTTAAAACTGTAATAATATAAGATATTGGCTAAACAGATTTGGCAAAAGCTTCAGTGCAGATTTGTGTTTGTGATCTGGAAATCGTCAGAAGACAAAGTGTTTTCGTAGCGCTGAGCAATGTAGACAATCACAGACATATCTGTTGATCTAGAACGCCTGTGATTGGCCATTGCGTTCTGAATTCACTCACGTCTAAACGCCAGATTGTTTCCTTGTACACTTGCCAGTCCTCTCACTGTAAATAAGCGGTTCATTGATTATTAAGGGACTTTTGCGATAAATTGAAGCGACACGTTTTAAGTGATTATTAAGGATGGGCTATTGTGCACTCCAAGGGTACATATAGTCCGTTCAGAATTTGAATAAAAGTTTTGTTTTTCATCCTGCTAACGGCTGAATAACGTTACCCGATACAAGAAGCAACGTTTCGGTGGTGATAAATCTCTCATGAATGAAGGATTCATTTTCGAATATGAGAAAAATATAATTTCTCACAACAGCATTCTAATAGATTAAAAGAAAAATATTTGAAATTTCGTGTCAAAATATTTTTTTAAATGCTGTTGCAATTATTTGTAAAAGTGTAATGACTAAATCTTGAAATTCTTTTACTGTACATTGCTTTTCTTGTTGTGGTAAAAAAGTTCACAGTTTTGCAGCACTGCAACAGTTTCTGTACATAATTTTATGATAAAAACACAGTATGACATTTTATATATATAAAGATACAATAATAATAAGTCAGACAATTCTGTTTTTTGCTTCAAATGTGTAAATGATCAAATCAAATTTAAATAAAAAAAACTGCTCATGCAAACATGTGTGTAGCATCTTTGTTTGTATCAAGATTAAAATGCAGTGTTTTTTTTTTTTAATTAAAAATGTTTAGTTGTTGTAGTAGCAGCCTCTGCAAAAACAGTTTCATGGCCAGGAAAAAATATTAATGGCTGGTAAATTTTCTCAAATCACCAAAAAATTTCATTTGTATCATGCTTAAAATGGCAAATATGGCAACAAATAATTTGATTCAAATGATTTGGATTTTGAGTTTCTCTCATCACTTCTTATCATCACACGATTGATTCACGATATAGGGAGCGAAATGAGACGCACATTCTCTGTTACTAAAGGCTAAAGCTTTGTTTATCTAAATATCTAAATCACTAAATAAAGCATTGCAACGTTACATTTAACAATACTGCATTTATTTTACATAGCTTGAAAAAAAAAACGCTTTAATTGATGTAACAGTTTGCATTATATAAAAACACAAAACTACAAACCTTGTTCAGACGAATCACAACAGATGAGGAGCTCTGCGCGTCTGAAACACGTCACATCACCAGAGCAAAATAAAAGTCCCACTTTTTAAACTTCTCTACAATCACAAACACATCATAGAAATGTTGTTTATAGAATATAATTTCGTACCCATATGATGATGCTTTTCCAAAGTTATTAACATTGTAAATCTAGGAATACTTTTAATTTTTATATAGTTTTTATACATTGCAATTAAATTCACACAACACTTTATTTCTGCTGCGTATCTTGAAAATAGGGTGTGATGGCAAATTTGATCTATCACTCTTTTGACGATTGTAATCAATCTCTTGCTTAACAGTCATCACAATAACAGTCATTGAAACACTGTCAGGGATTTTATTTTTCTTTTGCTATTGGGGCAAATGAGGACACAAAAACATATTTGTGGCAGTTTCCATTTACCACTATAGAAGTTTACAAAACTATGACTATTTAATTTTCTGAGAACCCCATAAATGTAAAAAAGGATCTATATACAAAGTCACATTATAAAAAAAGTTAATGTAAATTTCTGCATGAATTTTGGATAAAGAAAGACGCATGTGTAAAAGCCATGTGGTATAGGGGAGAGCGGGGCACAACCTAACACATTTTGAATTTTGCGGTTTATGTAAATCCACTTGGGGTTCAGAGTACAATTTTTATCCACATTATTTTCACACTTGTCTAGTACAAATATATCGATTTGTTTCATATTTACAGTGTATACCTTTTTCGTTATTTACCTCAAAAGAAAGGAAGTGAAACGTGACAACATGCCCCATAGGTGAGGTACATTGTAACACGACCATATGACAGCTTAAAATGTTATCTGATCGAATGAAAAAATATACACAACAAACTAAAATATTTTGTCAGTAAAACACATGTGTTAACTTTTTCAAATGAAGTAATGACGTTTTTTAAAAAATAAAAATAATCTAATTTTGGAGTTTGACAATGAACACATCGCAACAATGCTTAAAAACAAACGCCTCCCTCCACACACAGCTCTCATAGAACACGACATACGAGACAAAATATTTTACATTTCTTGAAATAATAACTTATGAACATTAAACATTGATTGTCAGCCTTTATTCACTTGTTTCTTGTGGTTTCTTTTCAAAATCCTAATGCCACCGCTAATGTCATAGAATAGCATACAGTTTAATAACATCGGGGCATATTGTAACACAGTGTTAAAACTTTATTTATACAAACTGTTTTACAAACCCTACCCTGAGTTTACATGTAATGAAATTCAGTTGACATGTAGTTGCTTTGCTTTGCTGTAGCAAAGTTACTTTTAGTTAGTAGAATATCTAAAGAGGACATTCAGAAGTAAAGTCAAATAAAACGTAACCTCATTTTCTCTTGACACAACAATGATACTGTTCATGTATGCTGATCACAGTCATATTCAGCAACATGGATCCCAGGACCAGAAACAACTTCCTACAGTGTAAGTCACTAAGAAAACTAAAACATCTCCAGTTAATCATATATCTTTAGTACTCTGAAAACAAGAAATAAGTCAGCAGATGATTGTGACGGTGCAAACAGAGACGAGGAAGCAATTGCAGTGAAATGGATGTTTATTGAAGACAAACAAGATGAACAAACTGCAACGTGGTGAAATCTCTCGGCTGGGTGACACAGGGGCTTGATGGCGGTGATGACGTGGCGTGATGATCCCGTGAAGGTGAGTAAATCCAGGTGAACACTGACGAAATACAAATCCAACTGAGACGAAGACACGACCAACAATACCGACACGAACCCAATCCAGAATGAACTATCGACAGGAGAGATGAGAACGAGGTGAGTATAAATAGCCGGAGATGATGAGATGCACCTGTGGAGGACTGATTGGCAGCGTGCTGGGGAGCATGACGTAACACACACACACACAGCACATAATCACGAGACAGAGAAAAACACAACAGATGCATGTACCGTGACAGTACCCCATCTCCTAAGAACGTCTCCTGACGTTCCCAGCCTCCTGCACCTGTTGATTAAATTCATCAATAAGAGAGTGATCCAGTATGTCTCTGGCAGGCACCCAACTTCTCTCCTCCGGACCGTAACCTTCCCAGTCCACCAAGTACTGAAATCCGCGTCCCCTCCGTCTCGAGTCCAGAATGCGATTAACCGAATACGTGGGTTCCCCATCTACGAGCCGCGGCGGTGGGGGAACCGGGGCAGGCGGATTAATTCGTGCAAAAAAAACAGGTTTAATTTTGGAGACATGAAACACGGGATGAATTCTCCTGTACACTGGAGGAAGTTTAAGGCGGACTGCCACCGGACTAATGATCTTGGTGACAGCAAACGGGCCAATAAATTTGGGAGCAAGTTTATTCGAAACGGAACGCAGAGGAATGTTCTTGGTAGAAAGCCACACTTTGGAACCGACGACGTATACGGGAGGCTTAGACCGGTGGCGATCGGCTTTAGCCTTGGTGCGCTCTCTCACTTGGAGCAGAGTCTCACGGGCTCTAGTCCAAGTGCGATGACACCTCTGGACAAAGGCGTGGGCAGAGGGGACCGCGACTTCGGATTCCAGACTGGAAAAAACTGGTGGCTGGTACCCTATACTACCTTCAAATGGGGATAGGCCCGTAGATGATACTGGCAACGACTTGTGGGCGTACTCCACCATTGAGAGTTGTTGGCTCCAGGAGGAAGGGTTTCTAGTGACCATACATCGCAACGTTCTCTCCAAATCTTGGTTGGCTCTCTCAGTTTGACCATTGCTTTGAGGATGGAACCCCGAAGAGAGACTAACAGTGGCCCCCAGTAATTTACAAAACTCTTTCCAAAATTTGGATACAAATTGGGGTCCCCTGTCAGAGACCACGTCCGCCGGGAGGCCATGTAGCCGAAAGACGTGGTCAACGACAGCTACCGCTGTCTCCTTGGCTGAGGGTAATTTGGGCAAGGGGATAAAATGGGCCGCCTTCGAGAACCGGTCCACCACGGTCAAAACTACCGTGTTGCCCTGGGAGGGCGGGAGGGCGGTAACAAAATCTAGAGCGATGTGGGACCAGGGTCTCGAAGGGACCGGCAGCGGTTGAAGGAGCCCATCTGGAGGTCTGTTAGATGTCTTACCAGTGGCGCAAACTGAACAAGCCAAAACAAAACTGCGAACGTCACGAGCCATAAGAGGCCACCAAAACCGTTGTTTGACCAAGCGTACGGTACGATTGACTCCTGGATGACACGCTACGTTAGAGCAATGACCCCACTGAATAACCTCAGACCGTAATTCCTCTGGCACAAATAAACGGTTCGGTGGGCAAGCGTCCGGAGGCGTTACCCCTTCTAAGGCTGTTTTAACCTTCGTTTCGACCTCCCAAATGAGAGTTGAAACGATAAGCGTCTCAGGAAAAATACTCTCGGGAGTGGACGGGCGATCGGCGTGGTCAAAAATGCGCGACAAAGAATCGGGTTTGATGTTTTTGGAACCCGGGCGGAACGAGAGAGTAAAATCAAAACGTCCGAAAAAAAGTGCCCACCGAGCCTGCCTAGAGTTCAATCTTTTAGCAGTCTTAATATATTCGAGGTTTTTGTGATCGGTCCATACAATAAAGGGTACCCCCGACCCTTCTAACCAATGACGCCATTCCTCTAAGGCCAACTTGACTGCCAACAACTCCTGGTTACCAATATCATAATTTGATTCCGCAGGTGACAGACGATGTGAATAAAACGCGCAAGGATGCATCTTGTCGTCTGTGGTCGAACGCTGTGAGAGAACCGCACCCACCCCCACCTCTGATGCGTCAACCTCCACCACGAACTGACGTGAAGGATCAGGGGTCACAAGGATGGGAGCCGAAACGAAGCGGCTTTTCAGTTTGGTAAACGCCGCCTCGGCTGCGTCAGACCACCTGAACGTCGTTCTGGGGGAGGTTAAGGCTGTCAGAGGCGCGGCTAGTTGGCTGTAATTGCGGACGAACCGTCGGTAAAAATTGGCAAACCCCAGAAACCTCTGTAGGGCCTTACGGGAATCTGGAGTTGGCCAATCCACCACAGCCTGAACCTTCGCTGGATCCACACGAACTCCCTCAGCCGACAAGATGTACCCTAGAAAAGGAACAGACTGTGCATGAAGGTCGCATTTCTCCGCCTTGACAAAAAGCCCATTCTCTAACAGCCTTTGGAGCACTCGTCTGACGTGCTGCACATGTTCTTGGAGAGAAGAGGAAAAAATCAATATGTCGTCCAGGTAGACATAAATGAACTGATCGACCATGTCTCGCAGCACATCATTAACGAGTGCCTGAAAGACCCCTGGGGAGTTGGACAAGCCGAAGGGCATGACCAAGTACTCAAAGTGCCCCCTGGGGGTATTAAAGGCGGTCTTCCACTCATCTCCCCTCCTGATGCGAACCAAATGATAAGCGTTTCTTAAGTCCAATTTAGTGAAGACTGACGCTCCCTGCAACCTCTCGAAGGCTGAAGATATCAACGGCAAAGGATAGGTATTCTTTACCGTGATATTATTCAGCCCCCGGTAATCAATACAAGGTCGCAGAGATCCGTCTTTCTTCCCCACAAAAAAGAACCCCGCCCCCGCTGGAGAAGAGGAGGGTCGAATGAACCCGGCTGCTAGAGAATCAGAAATGTATTTCTCCATAGCCTCTCTTTCAGGAGTAGAAAGTGAATATAATTTGCCCTTAGACGGAGACGTACCTGGCAGTAAATCTATAGCACAGTCATAGGGACGATGAGGAGGGAGAGAATCAGCCCTAGACTTACTGAACACTTCCTTCAGGTCGAGGTACTCCGCAGGCACGTTACACAGATCTGTCGTCTTTTCCTGCAACACAACACCAGAAACAGACGAACAAGCAGACACAAGACAGGACTCATGACACTTAATGCTCCACTCAGACACAGACTTAAGCTGCCAATCAATCCTGGGGTTGTGTTTGATGAGCCAAGGGTGACCTAGAACAACGGGTGCATGAGGGGAGTCCAGTATGTAAAAGGAAATACTCTCACGGTGATTGCATGACACCGTGAGAGTAACAGGTTCGGATATGGTGGTGATGGTGGGAAGAGTCTGACCGTTGAGGGCGTGGACGGCGATGGTACTACTGAGGGGAAGAAGTGGAACATGGTGAAGTACAGCAAACGAAAAATCCATAAAATTACCTTCCGCCCCCGAATCCAGTAGTGCAGTGCAACGGATGTTGTGAAGATGCCATGCAAGCCTAACCGGAAGGAGGGTGGAGGTAGATCTAGACGAGGGCTTGGTAGCGGAGACCCCACCCGACAGTAGCCTCACATTTACTGCCGGGCTTGCCCTTTTACCGGACAGCTGGCAGCAAAGTGCCCAGCTGCCCCACAGTACATACACAGTCCATGGGATCTCCGCCTCTCCCTCTCCTCCCGAGTAAGCCGAGCCCGACCCACCTGCATAGGCTCGTGATCGTCGAAGGGACTGACCGCGTCTCTGCCGCTGGCTCGAGATGGGAGTCCCTCCCCAGGGGGAAGCCGAGCGGGTAACCACCGCCGCTCGGCTCGGGAGAGTCGAGCGTCCACCCGCAGTGCCAGGTCGATCAAGGCGTTGAGGTCTGCGGGCAGGTCCAGGGCGTAGATCTCCTGCTGGACGCGGTCAGCCAGCCCATGCAGGAACATGTCCCACTGCGCCTCCTCGTTCCATCGGCACTCCGCCGCCAGGGTGCGAAACTCAATAGAATAGTCTGAAACGGACCTCTCCCCCTGCTTGAGGTCCGTTAATCTCCGCGCAGCCTCTCTTCCGGTGGCTGCGCGGTCGAACACCCTTTTCATCTCGGCGGCAAGTGCCGAGAACGAGGCACAACACGGATCCTGGTTTTCCCACACCGCCGTGCCCCAAAGGGCTGCCTTCCCCGTTAACAGGGTGAGCGCGAACGCCACCTTGCTCTCCTCACTAGGAAACGTGCGGGGCTGTAAAGAAAAATGCATCGTACATCTAGTGAGGAAAGCTCGGCAAAAGTTCGGCTCACCACTGTACAGCTCTGGTGGGGGAAGGCGGGGCTCCGGTTGGTGGGCAGCCCCAGATGGTCCAGGAAGGGGAACCGGAGCGGCCGGCATGGGCGGCGTGGGCGGCGCAGCGGGAAGTTGCATCTGCTGCATACGCTGGGTCAGGTCGGACACCTGTGTCACAAGAGCTCGAACGGCCGTTCCCGTGTCCGTTGAGCTCTTCTCCTGGGCTTCCAGCCGAGAGACACAAGACAGCAGACATTCCTCCAAAGTGAGACGAGTGGACCCTGCTGCTTCCATTCCTGGTCGATAGTTCTGTGACGGTGCAAACAGAGACGAGGAAGCAATTGCAGTGAAATGGATGTTTATTGAAGACAAACAAGATGAACAAACTGCAACGTGGTGAAATCTCTCGGCTGGGTGACACAGGGGCTTGATGGCGGTGATGACGTGGCGTGATGATCCCGTGAAGGTGAGTAAATCCAGGTGAACACTGACGAAATACAAATCCAACTGAGACGAAGACACGACCAACAATACCGACACGAACCCAATCCAGAATGAACTATCGACAGGAGAGATGAGAACGAGGTGAGTATAAATAGCCGGAGATGATGAGATGCACCTGTGGAGGACTGATTGGCAGCGTGCTGGGGAGCATGACGTAACACACACACACACAGCACATAATCACGAGACAGAGAAAAACACAACAGATGCATGTACCGTGACAATGATGCCATGGGCAAAACACATTCTCCAAATATAAAAGCCCTGTTCAATGATGCCAGCATAACATGTTTTAAGTCAATGTCACTTATTGTATAACCCAGCGCTTAACCTCGCTAATAAGAGATACATACAAAATATGCAGGGGGCAAGGACTGGAGTTGGGAAACACTGGTATAACCCGTCCATCACAAGAGCGGAGATGATCACTGAAGATAATCCACCTAATTTATTACAGGTAATCTAATATGAACCAGTATGACTGTGACAATTATCAGTGCCAGTCAGGTTGCACAAACAGAACACTGACACAGTCATAGCTGCCAGAAGCAAGTAGCTTTATATGACTAGCATATAAACTGCATTTTCAAATTTATCCACCTCGGAGAGCGCTTTCAAAAAGCTATTTTTTTTTTCTTGACGAAGATACAAAAGCTTCTTTCGTGTTCTGTGATTGATTGCTTTGGACTCGGCGCAGCAAGCCTCATCGCACTGTTAAATACAGACTGAACGGTGGCTCAAAACTTACAACCGCGGCACACAAACATCATCAGACCCACACGGAAAGAACCTATATTAGGATATATGCGCATATATGAAACCTATATGCGGTATATATGCACATATATGATAATATATATGCTGCATATATGCGTATATAAGCCACATATAGGCAAAATTGAGGTGCATATATGTGCATATACACGCCATATAGGTCTCCTGTATTGCTTCTTTATATCCACATATAAGCCCTATATGTACATACAAGATATGTCTCCTATATAGCTCACGGCAGGATCTGGTCATTTTAGCTCACATCTCACTTTTGCAACTGCACTGTAAAAAAAAAAAAACTAATTTTACAGCAAATAATTAACTTTTTTACAGTAGTTTTCTGTTATTTCAAATTAAATTCAAAACTTAGTAATATTACTAACAATATCTGTAAACTAACAACTTGACTGTTATTTTAGGTCTTATATCATTAAAGACAAATTACAGTATTTTTTCTTTTTTATACAGGACATTTTTACAGTATTTTTTGTGTTATCTTAAATTATGTTAAAACTTTGTAAAATTACAAACAATATCTGTAAATTAATTAAAATTGTTATTTTAAGTATTATTCCATTAATGACAAACTCCAGGAATTCTAATTTTTCTATACAAAAAAATATTGTATTTTTTACAGTATTTTTTCTGTTTTCTGTTTTAAATTACTTACACATTGACATAAATTACAAAAACAATCTGTAATTAAATAATGTAGCTCATTAAGATTTATGTCCATACTAACAGTTTAATTTTCTTTTTTTTAATTTGAAAGTAAATCTTATTAGTTTTATATTTAGGTGTATTTTACTTTAAAACTCTGTAATTTTATATAAAACAGAAGTAGAATATATATAAAATAGAAAATCAGTCTAAAAATCCACAAATCATGTAACCATGCAATAAAAATGTATTGCATTAAAAATCGTTTATTTTTTATAAAGAACAAATTAACCAATAAAGAGTGAGTGTATAATTTTTTGAAAAAGTCGTGTCAAAAAGCAATAGCACAGTAGTCCAAATGACAATACGTTTGCAGTCCTCTCTGGTGGAATATACAGTAGGATTAGGGTTGCCACCCGTCCCTTAAAATACGGAATCGTCCCGTATTTGAGAATGAAATTGCGCGTCCCGTTTTGAATCAATACGGGACGGGTTTTGTCCCGTATTTTTTATAATTTTTTTTTTAAAGCAGCGTCTCATGCAAATAATCACTGCGGTAAAGCCAGCCGCAGTTCAGAAAAACACGGTCAAGCCAGCCGCGATTGATTTTAAGTGTGCGCGCATATTACAGTGATTACGGTAGTTTCAGAAACAACACAGAGAGAACGCGCTTGCAGAGCGCTTTTCATTTAGAAGCCCAGGACTTAGAGATAATACTATAAAATGCTCGTGAATTTTTACTTACTTATTTATTTGCATTTCTGCTTTAATATCCGTTTTATTTATTGGTGTACTTGACAGTTCTTTTCTGATAAATGGGACATTATTAGACTTTAGAGTCTAATAAGTAGAAAAAGTAGAAAAAAAAAACAATGATCAGTTCTTATTCAGGACGGCCCATATTATATGCAAAACTCATATGAAACCTTTTTACTGCAGCATTTTTGAGATATGGGACATTATTACATTTTAACGGGGTATATAGACCCCATTTCTAAAAAGTAGAATAAAAACAATGATCAGTTCTTATTCAGGACGTCCCATATTATATGCAAAACTCATATGAAACCTTTTTACTGCAGCATTTTTGAGATATGGGACATTATTACATTTTAACGGGGTATATAGACCCCATTTCTAAAAAGTAGAAAAAAAAACAATGATCAGTTCTTATTCAGGACGTCCCATAATATTATATGCAAAACTCATATGAAACCATACTGCAGCATTTTTGAGATATGGGACATGATTACATTTTAACGGGGTATATAGACCCCATTTCTAAAAAGTAGAAAAAAACAATGATCAGTTCTTATTCAGGACGTCCCATATTATATGCACAACTCATATGAAACCTTTTTACTGCAGCATTTTTGAGATGACCCCCCAGCAAGCCCATGTCTGTCAGTAAGTAGATAATGTCTTATCAAACAAAATAATTAAAATTTATTTATCGCAAGCCCATGTCTGTCAGTAAGTAGATAATGTCTTATCAAACAAATACATTTTAATGTAATTGATTGCTTGTGTGTGTGTTTCCCCCTTATGATCCAGAAGTTTTGGGAATGAAAATCTTCTACTACATGATCTACAGATGAAGTAAGTATTCATTTCTAACATTAAGACACTAACATTAATTTATTTTTAAAGGAATGTAGTATTTTTCTTCCATTTTTTTGTTTTTGTTTTAAATTGTTTTTGTTTTGTTTTTTACCCCAAGCTGATTCCAGGCCGTTTGGAGGAGGACTGCTCTTTATCTCCATGTGTCTGTCACTTCTGGTCCAGTCATGGACCTTTTGTTGTGTGTTTTGTTTACTTATTCTCACACTACATTAATTATCAGAGCTACAGTGGTGCCCAAAATGATTAGAACACTAGTATTTAAACTAACTAATGGTTTAAACTTAACTAATGTTTAAACTTCTTTCTATCATTTGCTATAGTGTGTCAGTATGAAATATCAGTTTACATTTCCAAGTGTTCATTTGCCATTAATTATAATAATCAGTGACAAAATAAGTATGAAAACAAACAGCGCTTCACACAGAGGTCAAATCTCATAATTAAAATCCAGAAGAACTGTGGCAACATCTCCAAGATGCTTAAAGAAACCTACCAGCAACATCATCCCATCCAAGGAATAAGGGTCACTGGGAACTTGTAAAGCCCTTTGAAAGCTGTTTTGAAATTTTGAAACCTTTATCCTTGACCTTAATCCCACTGAAGTCCACTATATGGAGAAAAATCTGGAAATCTTTTTCTCAAAAAAATTAATTTCCTTTCAATTTAAAGAAAGAAAGATATGAACATCTTGATTACATGGGGGTGAGTGAATTATCAGGAAATATTTTCTAATAGTTTTAAGTTAAACATTTATTTAATTAAATGTTTTGATGAAACTGCCCCATGTTCTTTTAATGTAATTGTGCTGTATTTCTTAAAAAAATAGCTGAAATGTAAAATGTTAATTTTATATGGCATTTGCACAGACTTTGTATTGCAGACTGTTTTTTGTCTTTTAAATAAAACTTAATTTTCCTCCTTGAGCATGCTTTGACACTTTATTAAATGTTTTTTTATTGTAATGATTTGTAAAATAACAGGGTTTCTCTGGGAGAACATTTTGTGCTTTCATTGTAATAATCTAGATAAAATTTGTCAAATAAGGGTTTTACACTGTAAAAAAAAAAAATGGTCAAACGACTGGCAGCTACGGCTGTCAAACAAAAACCATAAAGTTAAAGTAAAATATTCTACACACAGAAAGAACCTATATAAACATATATGTTTTAATATAGGTTTTTATATAGGTTTGTAATATATGTGACATATATAAAATAGACCGTTTTCCTATATTATATGTACATATATGCGCATATATGTGTGTACATATATGTGTACATGTATGTGCATATATGTTCATATAATATAGGAAAACGGCCAATTTTATATATGTCACATATATTACAAACCTATATAAAAACCTATATTAAAACATATATGTTTATATAGGTTCTTTCCGTGTGGGGAGACCTGCAAGAGACTGAGTTTTTAGTCCCGCTCCTGCCCGCTTCTGCAGAAATGTATGTTATTTTGTCCCACTCCCACCAGCAAAAGCCACATAAAAGTAACCTATACCCCCGTGGAAAAACGGGTCTCTACTTCATCTCTTGACTGCATGAAACAAACCCTCGCACTAATGTGAAAGTAAAGACGATCAGAGTAATAGTAACAATGACACTCTTGCATATCGGAGTCTAGGCACGCATAAGTCCGCTGTTGATTCATGAACTAGTCATGCTTTCGGGGCTCTGATCCATAGTATTTTTGTGTGAAATTTCAAAATATTTGCATAGTTGTCAAAATGAATGTCTTGTGAGTGTTTTATAGTGGATGCTCACCCACAGAGGTGGATCTTTAAAGGGCCAGTTGTGTTTATGCACATATGAGCACCAGCATCAACAGATATAGTGTGTAATTGATGTATTTATCATTTGTATTTTATAATGGATACAAACAGTAGATATTCGGTCAGTCCAGTTCAAATGGACAGGTTTAGTGAGTAGTATTTTGGCATCTCCCTGTTGTTCTGTTTGGCAGGTTCACTTTAGAAAAAGTACTCTGTAGTTGCTTAGAATGTCTGAATTAAAGAATTCAGGAGCTTTAAATCTG